>NC_077246.1:72792420-73150720 GCF_947179165.1 Solanum dulcamara | reverse complement strand
GGGGTATCTAAGAAAAGCTAAAACATGGAAAAAGAACATTTTTTCAAGGAAAGCCTTATTAAATCAACCAATAGAACTAACGCAAGAAGAGTTAGTATTTATCTAAATGTCAAAACAAACTGAAAAAGAATAAAAGGAAAGAACTCACATCAATACGCACAGATATCGTAATAAAGAGGAGTAAATACACACAGAAGCACGGAGCATGTCTTCCATTATATTCTTTGCCCAACGCCATTGACCAGCTTTACCATGTGCACTGATAAGGGCATTGTAGGTCTCAACATTAGGTTGGCACCTACCAAAATAACAGGCATCGTGAACATGTATAACCAAAAACACAAAAATAAAGGACATGCAATGAATCTGACATACACGATATCGATAAAAAAAAAAGTGCCTGACATACATGATTAGAAAGTACAAATTCATGTAAATAGATGGAGTAGAAGCACAAATCAAATTAATTAGAGCAACTAACTTATTGAACTCAACAAATATCAGAAAAAGACCTCATACTTCGTAAATTACAAAAAAGAAAAAGATTTATCATATTTATATATATATATATATATTTGCAGTTTTTATCTATTCTAACTGCCAAACAACGCATTGCAGATAACAAGAAGGCATTTATCTACAAGAAACCTCTTACAATTCGGGGGGAAAAAAGAGTAATTCATTGTTTGGGAAAAAACTATATGATACCATTAACAACTAAACCATAACTGCCATCACAATATAGGTTGTACCCTGGCTTCTTGTTATGGAGTTGCCACATTTCTTAACCATAGCACTAACACAAACTTGCGAGAAATCTTCATTTACATTACTTATGACAAAGTCTTAATCATGTCAATTTGGATTACCAATGAAACAAAGAAAAATTTGTTGAAAGTTAAAAGGAATAAGAGTACCTCCACTTTTGCATCTCAAAAAACAAGCCACGTGCCTGATCAACCCGATTATGTCTAGCATGTAATCTGATCATCATGTTGTAGATATCCCTTCTTGAACAATAATTCTTCTGATTTTTCATCCAATTGAAAACATGGATGCTATGTTCAATTGAACCTGTTTGAGTTATTTCCTACATCACGATATAACAAAGAAATTATTAAACTTTCAATGAGCCTACTCTTTCAGTATGCTTGTACAAAGGAGTAATCTTTTCCAAACAGAACCAACAGAACACTACAATTGCCAAAAAGACACATCACCTGAAACGTACATATAGCAAGGTGACATTTTTCAAAGAAAAAATAAAGTCTTTTAAGAATCAATTACATGAAATGTTTATGATTCTCTTAAACATCGTCTAAAATGAATTTGTGTCAGTTATATGAATCCTTTATATCCGGTGTCCATTCCATTCTAATCATACACATGTATTCCTAGTAAATACTCTTTCAGTGTGCTAGTCCAAAGGAGTAGTCTTTTTCCAAACAGCACTAGAACACTATTGCTGGCACATAAACATAGTGGCGGAGCTAGGAACTCAAATAAGGGGATTTCAAAAAAAAAGTCATATGCCAAGGGGATTTAACAACTTATATATATGCCAAAAAAATCACATCCCCCTTTCACTTACATAGTCTAATTTTTCAACAAAGGAGGTTCAATTTAACCCCCTTGCACTCCTCTGTCTCTGCCCCTAAATAAGCATACCCCCCTGAAAACTTACATATAGCAAGATGACGTTTTTCAAAGGAAAAATAAAGCTTTGGGAATCAATTACAGTAAAACATTATCTAAAACGATTCAAGGTCAGTTATACGTATCCTTTATATCCATTCCCTCATATCCATTTATTCCTACTAAATAATTGATCTTTTAAAACACCCCACAACGACAACTGCGTCTCAGTCTCAGACAAGTTGGAGTCGGCTATATGAATCCCTATTTCGTGTATTCGAGCTCATTTCATATCAATCTTTAGGAACACCCAAAAAACTATTTTTGTAAAAAAGTCACCTTTACAAGAATGGGAAAATTCCTTCTTGCAAAACGTCCAGCCCAACAATTCAAAACACCTTCAATATCATCCCAATGATTAATCTTCATAATCTTCTCCACCACTTCAGAAACACCCCAATCTTTCTGAAACCTATCTCCTTCAACTCGTAAACGTTGGTGTTTAGGCAAATCAGATTTCCTGAATCCATCAATTCTCACAGTTACTTTATGTATCCCTTTGTCATAATCAACAGAAGCATTCTTCTTCTCCTCAAAAGCAGTCTTGTTGTCGTTCTTGGGTTTTCGCTGTTTTTGGGAGATTATAATAGATGTTCTGAAATGGGTTTTGAATTTGGGATTTGGGTGTTGAGTGAATGTGGAGATATGGGAGTTTTGTATGGTGGTAGCCATGGAAGAAATCTTCAGGGTTTGGGGAGTTTGTGTTCTTTGAGGATAAACCTTTGTTGAAAGAATTTGAGTGAAAAGTATCAATTTGTCACTATTTTGTAACTTAGAAACAGTATTTAGACACAAGTGTCAAAAGTGTGAGTTTATCAAACCAACAAATAATAGTTTAGATATGAAACTTACGCTCCTAATAGTTTAAGTATGAAACTCAAAAAAGAGTATAGTTTAGGTGTGTTTTTGACATTTATCTCTAATATTTATATTAAACTATTTCAAATTTGTTAATCAGAGATATCCGATTCGAACATTCAAAATAAAAACAACCATGTTTGGAGCTTCGCCCCTTTAAGATGGTCATATAAATTATAAATTCGGATTTTGTCGGATTTTAGTAACAAAACAGAAAAAAAACTATTACTGGTAGTGTTATATAGTACATACTATGCATGTACACTTTTACTTGTCTGTTGTACTAAAATTAGATGCTTATTTTTACTTATCGACTTTGAAAAATCGATAGATAATTTACTACTTATTTTAACTTTATTATTACGTAAGTAGTATTCATTTTTCGACATTTAGATTACTTATAATAATCAAGAATAATATAGTAATATTAGTACTATTTTATTAATTATTTTTTATAGAGTATATCAAGTCAAAAATGGACGGAGGGAGTATTATGTAGCATTCCGTGAAGTGGAAACTAAAGTAGTGTTATCAAAAATGTTTAGTGTTAAAGTAGGATTAAGTTACATTAAATATAATTAAATAGCAGCAAGTAGTAAGCAGGATTAAGTAGCATCAACTAGTGTTAAGTGGTGTTATAACAACATATCCTATATAATTACACAAGTGAAATTTAATGAGTACGCGTAAATCTTACCCCTACCTTTTGGTGAGTGTAAAGGTTGTTTCCAATAAGTAGTGTTAGTAGTGTTTAGATAGGATTAAGTAAGATTAGGCAGCATGAAGTAGTGTTTATATTAAAATTAATATATAGTCATTAACACAAAGGTTACAACTCCAAGAATATACAATTTTCCAAAACAAGTGTCTTCAATATCATTTCGAAGACAATCAAATAGATTTATATCACGTCTTTATATCAACAGGCATTATGTTCCCAACTACAACTTGGAGATACAAGTGCATATATGATTTGTCATCTTATAAGTGAATCCAAAACTACCTAACAAAATACTCCATCCATAATCAAATACAAATTTGCAACTAGATATTGACCAAAATACAACAAAAACTTGATTGCCACCAAGTTCTCAGAGCAAATTGCACCATATGTAGTATGATTTGTGCATTGGCACATTGTTGAAATCCTCAGGTAGCAGCAACCGCTGTGATGCCAAGAATCCATCTTACGAGCAGAAGCCATGCATCGTTTCAATCTACTTTGATATAAGAGATTGTTCTTCATCTCAAAGTTCTTCCACTCTCTATCCGAGGGATCTTGCAAAACTGTTTCATTTAAAGATCAGTATGTTTACAAGCTGTTTTTGTTAGTTCTCTGTCGTCTATTAACACCTGAACCCCGTACACCATCAGCTGGCCTTTTTTGCTTATCTATCTTTCCCTTTCCTGGGAAACCCCCCCTCTTCAATTTGCCTCTGTTATCTCTCTTCTGAGATGGTGCTTTATTACCTTCCTGTTTGCGACGACCAAATTCTCTTGTTTTGTTAACCAGCTTCCTATAAGGTTCATCGGTAGTGCTGTTGTTCTTCCTTTTCATTTCATTTTTCCTTGTTTTACCTCCCATGATACGTTCCTTGGCAAAATTAGATGAATCTTTTTCATCCTCCTTTCTCTTCTTCCTTTTGTGAGGTTCCTTGAAATCTTTTTCATTGAGAGAATTACTAGAGTCTCTATCCTTCCTTTTATGCTGCCTATGAGGACATACAAATAGTTTAAATCAAGTTTCTTCTCCGCAGAGTAACTGAAAGAAGCAAAAGATCACGTAAGATGAGCTCAATGACCTAACCTTGAATCCGAAGGAGTTGATTCCGTCTCAGCACTACCATCTTCTCTAGAGCTTGACTTGCCATGGCGATTCTGTAGCAAAACAAACCAGCGAACGGAAACATTCAGACCATAACATGGCATCTCAATAGGATGAAAGGAACACTTGATATCAAAGTTCACACGCACTATACCTTCATTTGCAACAAGCATGTGCTCATGCAATCATACTTGTCTGTCTCACCAAAAAACTAAGTAGGCGTTTGGACATGCGATTTGGTATCATGATTTTAAATCCAAAATTCTCCAAAAGCATGATTTGGGATTCCAAATTGCAATTTCAATTTTTTTTAAATATAAAACTTGACCCACAAGTTTATATTTTGTAAAAAAAAATACTCATCATTTTAAAGTGCAAAAGGGGGAAAAATGACTCATGCTCGGCGTGAAGAGATTGTCCGTATCATGTAAAAGGATTATACTAAAGAATAGCTAAGGTACTATTACTATTAACTAGTGGATCTCTACAAAATTATGTGTATTTAAAAGCTTGCAATCGCAAACATTTATTTATAAAAAGAACATGGAGATATATGATTTATCAATGCGGTGTCTTAGCATATTCATATATCTTGTTTATGAAATATGGTTTGCTCATTTGGTAAAATTGTACAATAATTGGGAAATTTTGATAGTTTTCACAACTTGTGTGGTTTTCTAGTTTATGCAAAAAAATACAACTTAATTACATGTTCAAACAGAACCTCAACTTCAAATCAATCTAATTTCAAATTATGTCCAAACTGGGCCTAAAAGAACCTGCCAAAAGATCTATATAACTAAATTTTTGACTATGTGTTGGCCATATCACCGAGGACATGACCTTAGATAGAAAGGAGTGGAGATCGCGGATTAGAGTAGACAGCTAATAGGGATGGAATGGTGTATGGCTGTGTGCCGGTTTAGGGTGGTCGTAGATCTAGGCGTGCCTTTATTGTCGTATTGTTATTACTTGTGATTATCACATTACTTTGCTATCATTATTGTTCTTGTCCTGTAAAGATTGCATCGCTTTTCTTTTTTGTACCATTATGCTATATATATTGTTTTTCTCTTTTACTTGGGACTGTGACTTTTGAGCCGAGGTCTTTCGGAAACAGCCTCTCTATCTCCATGAGGTAGTGGTAAGGTCTGCGTACGTCCTACCCTCCCCAGACCCCACTTGTGGGATTTCACTAGGTATGTTGCTGTTTTGTTGTCGTTGGCCACACGTCTAAAATGTGAAACATACCTCTGAGACTGTCTTGAGGAAATTTTTGTACTTCTCGACTGCAACTGACTTGACTGCAGCAACTCCACACTTTCTCATCAAGATCTCCACGATGACGGTGACCTTTAAGATGGCACAGAAACATTGACTTTTTCAAGAATGGACATAACACATCTTTCAAAAGTATATAAACAGATTATTCATGTAGAAAAACGGAAACAGATACTGACAGGGATGACAACTAAACCTTAGTTCAATCCCAAGGGATCTGAACCAACCCAAACTATCTTATAAACACTTACATCAACACAGTATAATCCCACTTTTGTGGTCTCTTATAATCACAAATTCACATGCATGTCCCAAAAGAGTCAACCCGCTTTGTTCGGATGAGAGAGAACATCATAATGTGTCAATGGGTTTACTATTGGCATCTTACCCAAAACCAATTATCAACCTTTTTTTGATTAAGAAAAAGGGTTGTCTTCCAAATTAATCTTCTTGTCCAAACAAAACCATAATGTGAATTCAACAAAGGGGGGTGTTTCTCGACAAGTTCTACCTCTTCGATTCTTTCTAGGCGACAGGAAGAAACTACTACAAGACACAAAATAAGTAAATTGCAGCTATAAAGCAAGCTGCTGTATTTCAATCAGTGGGACGACTTTGCAACTAGAAGAATTAATAGCCATCAAATTATGGTTTGCGCATACTGCCAATAATACAGATTGTATCAATGTCAGGGAGCAACATCCTGTGCTAGCACTCAGAAGAACTAGCGTATTTTGAGTAAGATTATATGCTTCCATATTCCATAAATACATAGTTATTTTCACATCCAATCAAAGAATCGTCACAAACCTTTGATTTAAAATGATGGCGCGACACAGATGACCAAGGTAGCACTCCGTTCACAATGTCTGAGAGCAAATTATGCAGGTCCTTTGCTTGAATACTAGATACAAATACTTTAACAAATCCCAGAACAGCCTACAAAAGTCAGAAGAGCAAGCTCATAAGCATTATACAATAGAATAGTATCTTGCCGTGGACAAAGCATGCTTACTTTTGTAACTTCGACATCTTTACTCTGCAGCAGAGTCAGAACGGAAGGGACCAGATCAGGGACTGAGAGACAGATATTGGCATCACTATAGACCAGAACAGAAAGTGCAGAGACTGCTCCACTTTTTATATGCGGTGATGAACCAGAAAGGTAAGCTATAATCTGCATATTTCAGTATCTTTTAAACCTCAGAAACATAAATCAAAGAAATTATAGCCAGACACAATTACGAGAATTATTTAGACCAAACATTATGCCCACAGGAAAAAGACACGGCAAAATTAAGACAAACCATTCCGCTCAAGCAAAAACGTGTCTCCACAAGTGTCATTGATATCGATATGATGCGAAAGGAAAATAATATCATCAACAGTCTAAAGGAATATAGAGCAGAAACTGAAAGAAAATAAAGTAGCACTGCGCTGCACATAGTAAGGCAGGCTCAAGCAGTGACCAAAATAAAGCAAATCATACATTTAAATATTGCCAATAATGACCAGATGGCAGTAAACTAAACATACAAATGCAAGAACAAAATAGTTGCAAAGACATTTATTTACTAACCATATCAACGAACTTCTTATAAGAATCATTCGACTTAGCAGATGAACAGTCTCTCAAGCTAGAACACACTCCGATAAGGGCATCATACGCTGTCTTTCTACCTTCTTCTGTGGACTGCATTAAAAATGTTATTAAGCTTATCAAGAAGTAACTTCGTATTGGTGCTGAGTATTTAGGTGAAAATCCACAGAAAGGAAGAAAAATATACAGCAAACACAGTAAGGACTCTAATTTCAACATTGGTAAATATGAAAACTTGGCTAAAAAGCAGCAGTAAAAAGGAAGGGAAGTCATGGACCAAAATCGGAAGCAAACAAACATGCTTAAATCAACCAGTAACTTAGATAAACAATTATCCAATCAAAGAAGAAACTTCGCTGGTAAATACTTTAAAAGTTCATGTTTTCGCCAAGGTTGGCTTTTCCAGATTTAGACAGGAAGAATTGTCTGTGATGAGATCCCATATTCCAGTGTGCTACAAGCAGTAAACTACATGAAGTACAAGACTTCTCTATTTATCACTTCAGCACATTCAGCTGCTGTGGCAAGCCTACAAAGCAACTTTCTTTGATTATAAAAACTAAGTGCATTAACAAAAGCAGCAATAATACTTCTGACAAGCAATTATGTCAAAAGTCTTCCATTTCAAGAAACATCCTCTTACAAGACAAGTTGGCTAACACACTCGATTTTACAAACATGTTAACACTTTTACCCCCTTTTCTCATACCAAAGCGTGGCTAGACTATTTAGCTTGGTCAATTTTTATAAGGAAACTATTTAGCTTAACCATGTCGATCTTACATCTTTTAATGCGAGAATAATCTCATTCAGAATGACAAAGGCCTGGGTGTTTTCCTCGTCATTACCCTGCAATAAGCATATGGAATCACAGTCGTGTTAGGTGTTGAATGAAATGTTCGAAGAATGAATGGCCTTAGTGGATAACCTACCTGTAATGCATCAATCAACAAGGTTTTGTAGCAGGCAAAGCGACTCGTAAGTGAATTTGTATCAGTTGGAGGCTTCACACTAGCTAACAAATCCATCAGCTGCTCAGCATGTGAAGAGTGAAACCAGGAATGTTTCTGCTAAAACAACATAAGCTCGAGTCAGTCAGGCAATTATACCACAAACATAAAAGGAAAGAAAAAATTCCGATAGCCAACAGACCTCTAATATTCTATTTAGAATGTGATATGCTTCAAGATGACCAGCTCCATGAGTAGTCTACAAGCATAAAACTAACATTATTATGAGGTAAGGTTGTGATAGATATTACAATCTGCAGCACTCGAGACTAACTTACCTCCAAAACATCCCTAGCAATAGCAAAGAGGACTTTAATGAGATCCTCGCCAGATCCTTCAACGAAGCACGATCCCAACTCCAAGATCATGCACCTTTACCATTATGCAGCGAAAGGTTAAAGTTCCATTTTAAAGTGTCATTATGTCAATAGCCACTGTTCATGCAGCATATATCATTATGGGGGGTCAATATAAAGTGAAAGTAAACATTCATTTAGTACTGCCACAAAATTCAGATGCTTTCACTTAAATGAAGCAAACTCATCGAAGATCTCACTACAGTCAATTGTACCTAAAGGTGAAGAAAGTTCACCTTTAAAATGTCTACCTAACTGAGTAAGTGGCTAATATAAATTAGAAAGCAGTTTCTAGAGGGGCAAGAAGCTTGCGCCTCTAGCACCTTTAACCATTATGTAGGAAACAGTAAGCCTGTTAACTGTATACATCAGAATAAATCCACTCCAAACAGGATGGTGCCTCACAATCCATGGAAATTAAAGAAAAAGTGAAGTTGAACAGCTGTTACCTCTTAGCTACTTCCACAAGAAGAGTGGAGTTATTTTCTTTATTGTCTGTTGAATAAAGTCCAAGCTTCTTGTATTCACAAATATCATTTGTAATCCCAGCTCTCACCATTGAAGAAGTAAAGATCCTTTGGGTTAACGAAGAATCAGTGATGGCCGTCAAGCACTCTATTGCCTCCTGAGAATTGTTTGTTTTTCAAAAAAAAATAAGACATCTGAAGTATCTTGTCCATACCATATTGTTCCACAAACATGTTAAAAGATGGCAAAAGAATTGCAGAAAGCATTCTCAAAATTCAACCAAGGAGCTATCAGTAATCTCAACCAAGCAAAGAGGAAGCATGCTAAAGTCCTGATGGACCACACACAAGTCCAATGTAAACCCCCACCGAGGAACGAGAAAAAAGAGAAAGATAAATGTTAACACTCGACAGCAGAGAAGATCCTTTCTTGAATAATTGAATCTTGTCCACAAGTTTTCCTTGAAGCATGATAATGAACATAACCTGGAGAGCTTACTCAAATTTATAGGTTAAATCAACTTATCTACACATGATTAACTAGGTAAAGCTGGTGTCTGATGACATTTTGCCTAACTTATAGCGTTCAGGATGACATATCAGATTCATATTAAAAATGTTCTACAAATTATGAGAGAAGCAAGGCCTAAACTAACAGAGCAGTTTGCATGGTGCCTCGATGATACCTGTGGCAATGTTCAAAGTGGGTTGGACTGGGTCAAAATTGAGGAAAACAGAGGTCAAAATAATACTGTGCTACTCAGATAGAACGGCGAGAGGTTAGTTTCCTCTTTATCTTTTTTTTCTTGATAAGTCGGGACAACTTTTACTCACTATCAACAGCACCAAGATGGAAGTGTTAGTGTACAAAAGCTGACTGCAGACGGATCCCTTATAACTTTAAGCTCCCAAGGAGTCCAGTACTACATCTACATCATTTACATAATAACCCTTACACCAAAAATTTAAGTTTTGAATGCATCTTCATTTAACAAAAGTCACATTTTCTGATTTCCCTCAGAACTAATACGTTTAAGTCCAAAATACACACAAAGGAAAAAGGAGAGGTCAGTTTTAGACAATACTTCCCACTTTGTGATGTATTAAACCAACCTTGAGTGTATATACAAAATATTAATTGGAAACAACATTGGATATTTTTGCAACTAATAAAACGGAAATAAAGATTCATAGCAACAAATGACAAGCAAAAGAGCATAGCATTAATTTGTGTCAGACTAAAATACGATACATACCTTGAACTGTTGGTAATTTGCAGGAGATGACTCAAAAATAATATTTATTAAAGCCTGGAGCCATTCCTCAGAGCAAGATGCCAAAGCCTTAATATTTTTGCTAGCAGACTTCTTTGAGTAAGAGCATTTGCGTTTGAACTCCAATGCCAAATCAAGATTTTCATTCTCCGTTTGGTGTACTATAGGCTCTCCAGAAAAGTTATCAGATGCAAGTACATTTTTATTCTTATTCACCAGTTCCTATGAGAAAAGAGACAGCTGATTACTTAAATCCAAACAAGGCATGGTAATTCAAGAAGACCTGAAGTAAAACAATATAAAAACGTCAAGGCTCTGGACTAACCTGCAAAGCTGCAGAAATATTCTCAAGCATAAAGGAGTCCTCCTTTAGAAAAGGAATCAATAGTGTAGTCAAAGCTTGGGCATTCTTGTGGACGTCAGATGGACAGCGACAAAAGGCAGGTAATAGTCCCCAACACTCACGGGCATAAGCCAGCAGTTCTTCTCGAATTACTGACTTTTTAACTGACAAAAAGAACAAATTTAATTCCAGATGTAGGCAAAGCATCTTTTTGGATTCAACTCTCAAGTCTAAAACAGGAAACTGATGTTATCCAGTCTCCACTCTCCCCCATCAGAGAAAAGATAATGATGCATTGCTATTTATTTGTCACAGAAACAGTGTCTATTTCTCCTATAACAATGCTTATTTGTAAAGAAAGTATTACTTTCTCCATTTCAATTTGTTTGTCTTACCTTTCCGTTTCAAAAAGAAAGCCTCTTTTATTTTTTCGCAATTCTTTAATTACAACTTCCCACCTGGCATGTTTAAGATCACAAGATTAAAGGGCATTTTGGTACATTTGACATATCTTTAATTCAAGACCACAAGATTCAAGAGTCTTCTTAACTTTCTTAAACTCCGCGCCAAGTCAAAACAGAACAAACAAATTGAAACGGAGGGAATAAATTGTATCACTGAGTCAAACATACAAGGGTAAACACTAATCAAATGTACAAGTTCAATATTCTGGCACTTCTACAATACAAGGAAAGTTATGAGTACTGCACAACTACAGGAAGAAAGGAAATCAATTTAAGAAGAAAAGGAACAATCAAAAGAAATATTATTTAAAAGATAAGGAATGAGAATCACATTAAACAGAGGGAGTTCTTCAAAAAACAAATCAAAACTATCAAATTCAAATTGCACAAGCACAAAAATTAATAAATCAATAATATATTATTCCAGACCTTAGCAGTACTCTTAGAAGAGTCTGACATGAAAGACCTAATTTAAGAGATTTAACTAAATGAGAAAATTCAAGTGCATTTTCCGAAATACCAGAAGCAATAGAGTTCAAATGAATCTAACTAAATGATAAACGAGGACTTCACTTGGGACACAACAAAAACAACCATAAACATTATCCAAGCTTAATGAATTATCAACATATGCCTACCTTTAGATGATGCCTGTTCGAAGGACACAGCAAGTGGCACCACGTGCTTCATAAAGAAACCAAGTGATGATCCACATATATATTTATTTAAAACAGGAATCAACCAACTGTTTGAAAAAGAGTAATCCTTCATATTAAGGGAGACGGGTAACAGGGCAAGCAGTTTCTCTGGTCCCATAGCAATGACAGCTGACCCTATGCACTCCTGAAGCTGCAAAGAAAACAAAGAAAGGGAAACTGGAAAGTAATTACAAAAGTTTTAGGTTCATAACTTTTCTGAACAACTGTATTTTATTTTATTTTGAAAGAAAAGGAAATCATCCTTACTAATCAAAGGATCTAGAATATACTAAAATGTACAGAAACTTTAGGAAAAGAGAAGGAAAGAAAAAGCTAGTATATCGTCAAATATAAGGAAAATGCTTTTATTCGAGATCCACTTTTCACCTTTAAGTTAATCTTTAAGTTTTTGTGCAGATGCTAAGGGATAAATTCAATCTGGGACTTTTGGAAGTTCTTAAATTGAAAGTTTTCTGTGATAAGAGCCTTATTACTTAGTTTAGTCCTGTTATAGGAACTAAAAGTGGAGGAGTTAGTTCATCTGCCATGTCAAGTTTTTGCTCCTGTAAATTGAACTAGCAGGAGGAAGTATTTCTCTCTCTCCTTTCCAAACATTATCAAACAACCAAAAGCAAAATACTAACACTTCATCCAAAGAAAGATCATCGTTGAGTTTCTCTCCTCTACCCTTCCCCTCCTCTTAATGGAACTAACCATAATATTTAGTTCTTGGAACACCAGCAAAAAGGGAAGGGTAGGAAGAGAGATATTAAATAATTTGCTCCTGTAGTAGCAAAAGAGGGTTGGAGGTTTAAGATACTCTTCCACATTAATTTTTGGCCACCCAAAGAATGAAAGAGCAAGAGTAAGCGTACATCATCTACTTCTCTTCCAGGATCCAGCCATGTCAAACAACTAAACATAAATAAATAATATCCCAATAAAGAAAGTGAATCAATGAGCTTCTTGTAAAATAAACAAAGGCCTTTTTGTAGGACTTACATTTTTTGCATCATAAGCAGCATCCCCAGAAGCAACAATCATCCAATCAGCAAGTTTAAGTATTATACCCTTCGCACAGAAGTCCAAGACCTCACCTAGATACATAGATGCAAATACAGTAAGAACAAACAGCTGTGAAAGAGTAAATAGATAGAACAACCTATCAACTGATACTTGCCTATACGTAAACTGTCTAGGGATATATGCAAAGCCATTGTTTCCAATAAGAAACAGATCATGGACCTAACTCAACTCCAAAAGCTAGCTCAGGAGGTGAGAATTGTCCAAGACCATATAAGCAGACAACAACCAACTTCCTCCACCGATGTGGGAAATTTAACAGTTCCATTGTCCATTAAGTACTCTGATAAAATTGAACTTTTGTTCTGCTGAGGTTAAGGACTACATTTCACATTACACTATAAACTCTTGTTAGTTGTTTTAGTCTCTGCCTTCATCCACTATTGACATAAAAATTGTTCTTTTCTAAGAAAATAAATTATCAAAACATCATCCCTTCAAAGTTTCTATTGAACACCATCAAGCTTCTAGATTAAATGGCAGTACTCATCCATTTGAACAACTTATTTCATTTTATATGTAAGATCATCCCCTCCCTTCAACCAACCAATAAGAAACAACACAAAAAAATCACCTGCCTTAATTGAGAACATTTTATGTGTCATACAAAATACACCCTAAGGAAAAAAGAACATGCAGAATGAATAGTACATGAGAGGGCTTCTTGTTGTCCCGCTATTTCTAAAGCGGAATATTATAAGTAAAGCAGAAGTCACACATCCCCGAAAAATGGCAGGTGAGGATGATAATTGATATATGCCTGTAAAATTTAAAATGCTGATTTTTGCCTAAACACTTGGTTGATTCAAAATTATCACAAGTTTATGTAGACCTCTTCTACTATCTACATGAGCGGAGATTTCATCATAGATGTCAGTTCTTAGATAAGACCACAATTCTTTGCAAGGAAAGTAGTGCTACGGAAAGTAGTGCTACTGGAAGCTCCATCGTGGGTTGTCAATGTCTACTTACCCAATTTAAGGAACATAACAGACAGGATTGCCAATATATGGTCGTTTGGGTATCCAGAAGAGCTGAGAAGCATGTTTTCAAAGATTAAACAAATAGCTTTCATTGCTTCAAATTCAGAACAACTGAGAGCTTCATCATCCACTGCCTGCTTTTTACCAGTCAAAAACTTTTTCCCATCAATATGATCATTAATCATTTCTTTCAAAATATTTGAAGCTGGTAAAGCAATATTTTCTGGACGTGTAAGAAGACCTGAAGAAACATTGAGACTGTCAGCACCAGCCACCAGCATCGCATAATAACAAAAATAAAGTTGTTAAATTGTAGAAACAAAGAAGTGTAATGGCCCAGGCCTAACTGTCAAAGGTATTGTCCACTTCAGCCCTACTCGTTTGGGCCATCTCAAGGCTTTTGGGCCTCACAATTTTGTCCTCGTTGGCTTTAACTCAAAAGGTGCCTAGTTGAATCCTGAACTCACCCTTATATGACCCCCTAATCTTTCCTCTACCATTCCGATGTGGAATTTACCCAAGGCAACTTTACAATGAACCCTTTCAAGTTAAACCGCTAGTGATCTGTAGCCTGTTACAAGATCTAAGGGAACTATATTCAGGAGAACCTTACCAAATTCATGGTGAACATAAAATTGGCTCTCCGGAATTATCACCAATTAGTAACATCAATCAGTCTCACTATGTTAACTATTAGAGAACCACTCAGAAACTAAAAAGCTTGGTCTACCTGTTATGTACAGATTAACCTGTCTTCCAAAGATAGTAACACTGAAGGCCTATTCACCTGGAAACTCGCTGAACTCATCTTTATGTTCTCTAAATAACAAAGAACATCTATTTCTAATTGACTCAACTATGTAAAAGAAGGGTACGCGTTAGTTTCATCAATTGTTGAACGATAAGAAAAGGCAAAGAACCCACATAAATATTGGCAATGGACTGCTGTACCTAGTAATAAAAAAAATCTAGGGAAAGACATGGTTATAGTCCTATAGAGGTACCCTATCAATACTATAGTTATCAAAGACATGTCTGTCATCTAATAGAAAAAAGCTCGAGCTAGATCCCGAAATGTATCCTTCTATATGCCCTTTTATTGATTCGTGACTAAATTTGATGTACAGTAGACCAAATGGAAAACCACATGCTTTAGTCAAGTACAAAATGAAATAAGATAACCAGACTGAATGCTGAACAAATGGCAGGTCCATCCAGTAGGGACAAATCCTTTAATCATAAAATATGAAAAAGTCATGACCACTGGACCTAGACGAGGAGCATTCAGATACCACACAACCAAAATGGAGTACAATTAATCACCGTAGCATTACCTGATATGGAGCTAACAACCAAAGGCAAATAGGTGACCCAAGCACTCATTCCACCATCATGGAGTTTGTCAATGATACCTTTTGCTAAAGTTGCGGCAAACAATACATTGTCAGCAGGGGTCTCCTCAGACAACATGTATGATATAAGGGCTTTTATAATAGTGTCAGCTTCTAGAAGAATGATTTCAACCTTTGAAGCATCTAATATCGCCCCAATAATACCAAAAATGTGTCTTGTGAATGCTGAGCTCTGGGACCTCATAAGCTCCACTAGTTGAGCAAGTACCTTCTCATTGTCTTTGACTCTAAGGTACGGGATGATAGGCTTCAGGATATTCAGAGAGTGAAGTACCTCTTGATGCTCATCTTTAGATCCACTTATTTCCTTTGGAGCACTTAGTTTCATTGCCAATGCAATGTTACCTTTAATCAAGGAGTAAATTCTTTCACCAGCCTTCTTAGCCACAGAAGATGAACCAAATGACTTGAAAACAGTCAGAATACAATCGTGAGCACATTTCCTCACCTGAAAGAAATCAGACAAGTAACATCAGATCAGAACCATATCAATCATTTCTCTATATTTCACTATGGGACAATGAATCCATTCAAAACCATCAGCCTCTCGTACACAGTTTCTTAATGTACTAACACCCTGTACAATACTATCACTACTCAGCCATAAGGTTATCAAATGGACTGCTTATATAGACATATGCAAGCAGGCTTACAAAGAAAAGTCGCCAAGTTACATGATTTAGCAAAAATAATACAGATCATTGCAACATCCTTAGCTAACTAAGTCAAATATATCTAATGCACAGATTACTTCAATTTGGAATAAGTTTGCAATGCCCAACTTAAGCTAGAACATAATTTGGGGATAGAAGAGCACAGAACATTCCAAAAGCTTAAACTAGTAAATTACTAAACAAAGATTATTGAGATCATGTTTTCAAGGTTGGGCAGGAGTTGGAAACAAAGCAGTAACAGAATGGCAAAAGAGAAGAATATCAATTAGGAACACTAAATTTATATTGAAAAACTCTTCTTATCATTTCTAAACGTGAGTCAAAATAGCTCATGAAACAAACAAAGCCGAAAAACAAGCCGTTGATGCTGAGATCAAACTGAATTTGATTTATGAAGCCAAAATGCAAGTTCCAGGAAAGAATTTACCAACAAAATTGTAACCTTCACCATAGCAACTATAATAAAGATTCAACTTTTTTCTAACAAGCATAATTCAAATGACACACACTCAATGTATGCATCATAAACACAAGTAGGTACAATTTCAAGGGATT
Organism: Solanum dulcamara; assembly: GCF_947179165.1. Classification (NCBI taxonomy): domain Eukaryota; kingdom Viridiplantae; phylum Streptophyta; class Magnoliopsida; order Solanales; family Solanaceae; genus Solanum; species Solanum dulcamara. The sequence continues at coordinate 73,134,142 of NC_077246.1, read as the reverse complement.
AAAGAGCCTATGGACGCTTATCAATGGAACACTTTAAGTGTCTCAAAACCCACCTTTCGCGAATCCCAATCTTATCACAAAACCCCACCAAGATTCCCAAACACTTAACAAAAGTCCTGACAATAGAAGTCCCCAAAACAGTCTCACTCTTCAATGGCTGCTTTTCAAGAAGACCCAAAATAATCCCACAGCAAATCAAAGTAAAGATGCAATTATTGGGTATAGAATCATTTTTTCATTAAGAACACAAAATATTAAAATAGTAAATTACGAAGCAAAGATGCTTGAGATCGCGTTTTTGATTGGTTGATCAAGAGTTAAAGACAAAGATGTTAACTAAAAGGCAAGAGAGAAAAATATCAATTTGGAACACTAAATTCACATTTTCAAGAACTTTTTTTTATCATTTCTGAATCCAATTTAAGTCTTAATAACTCGTGAAGTAAGCAAAACCAACAATGCAGGTTAATGGTTATTGATGTTGAGCTCAAATGGAGAATCTTAGTAGCTCAGTTGATTGACTACCTGAACTTTCACCTTGTTGGTCAGGGTTCGATTCCCCACCTTGTTATCTCCTCTCCCATTTCCCCTTCCTCTACTCCCAATTTTAAAAAAAAAATGCTGAGTTCAAATGAATTTGATTCTTGAAGCCAAAATGCAAGTCATGGGAACGAATTAACTACCAAAATTTCAACAGTTAGTAATCCCATAGCAACCCGTAGCAAATTAAAGTAAAGATACAGATTAAAGAAAAAACCTTTGGACGTTTATCAATGGAGAACTTCACAATTGTCTCAAAACCCACTTCCACAGAATTTTAATCTTCCTTATCACAAAATCCAAATAAAATTCCCACACACTTAACAAAAGCCCTCACAGTAGAAGTCCCCAAACCACTCTCACTCTATCTCTCTGGTGGCTGCTTTCACAATAATCCCATAGCAAATCAAAGTAAAGATTATCAATGGAGAACTTCACAATTGTCTCAAAACCCACTTCCACAGAATTTTAAACTTCCTTATCACAAAATCCAAATAAAATTCCCACACACTTAACAAAAGCCCTCACAGTAGAAGTCCCCAAACCACTCTCACTCTATCTCTCTGGTGGCTGCTTTCACAATAATCCCATAGCAAATCAAAGTAAAGATACAATTCTTTTCAACAAGCATAACTCAAATAACACACACTCAATATAAACACGCAATCAACATATACATCATAAGCACAAGTAGATACAAGCTCAAAGAATTAAGGGAAAAAACTTTGGATGTTTATCAATGGAGAACTTCAAAAGTGTCTCAAAATCCACTTCCGCAGAATCCTAATCTTCCTTATCACAAAACCCAATCAAGTCCCCAAACCACTCTCACTCTCCGGTGGCTGCTTTCACAATAATCCCATAGAAAATCAAAGTAAAGATACAATTTTTTTCCAACAAGAATAACTCAAATAACACACACACTCAATATAAACACACAATCTACAAATACAACATAAGCACAAGTAGATACAAGATTGAAAGGATTAAAGAGAACACCTTTGGATGCTCATCAAGGGAGAACTTCACAAGTGTCTCAAACCCCACTTCCACAGAATCCCAATCTTCCTTTTCACAAAACCCCACTAAAATTCCCAGACACTTAACAAAATCCCTCACAGTAGAAGACCCCAAAACACCCTCACTCTCCAGTGACTGCATTTCAAGAAGACCCACAATAATATCCTATAGCAAATCAAAGTAAAGATACATTTTTTTCTAACAAGCATAATTCAAATAAGAACATAATATGCATATGCATCATAAACACACGTATCTACAAGCTCAATGGATTAAAGCAAGAACCTTTGGACACTTATCAATGGAGAACTTCACAAGTATCTCAAAATCCACTTTCCCAGAATCCCAATCTTCCTTATCACAAAACCCAAAAAATCCCCAAATACTTGACAAAAGCCCTCACAGTAGAAGTCCCCAAACCACTCTCACTCTTCAATGACTGCTTTTCAAGAAGACCCACAATAATCCCATATCAAATCAAAGTAAAGACACAATTTTTCCAGCAAGCATAACTGAAATAACACACACACTCAACATATACATCATAAGCACAAGTACATAGAAGCTCAAAAGGATTAAAGAAATAACCTTTGGACGCTTATCAATGGAGAACTTCACAAGTATCTCAAACCCCACTTTCACAGAATCCCAATCTTCTTTATCACAAAACCCAATTAAAATCCCCAAACACTTAACAAAAGCCCTCACAGTAGAAGTCCCCAAACCACCCTCACTGTCCACTGTCTCCTTTTCAAGAACACCCACAAGGACCCCAATTGCCTCAGTACTTTTATCTGAAGAAACACCATCGTGATGAACTAAAGGAAGAACAATAGACAAAAATGAAGACAACCCAGATAAAGCTTGTGGGTCAAGAGAATCTTGAGAATTTGAAATTGTTGAAATTGTGGCGACGAAGTAAGAAAAAGGGGTTATTGGTAATGACTCAGATTGTATAATGGAACGAGTGGCGGCTGCAATAGCACAGAGATGATGATGTTGAGGTGCTGAGGATTTGCTGTAACGTTGGAGGAGTTGTTGGCATATGTCGGAATTGTCATTGAAGACATTGTTGTTCTCTTGAGAATCCATTGAGAATTGATAAGAGACAATGTCGTTTGTCTATGTTTAAGGGTTTAAGGTGAGGGTTTTAGTACTAACTATGAAGCTTTTTCTCTCTTTTTTTTCGTTCACAGTGTTTGAAGCGTGTATTGAAGTGCCAACTAAAACGAAATTTTCTTTGCAACTAAATAACTCGAATTCTTGATCTCTAATTAATTAATTAATTAATTGTTACTTTACAATTCATATTGATAAAAATAGTATTATCAGGTCTTCTTTTGGAAGTTCTAATGAAAAACTATAAAGATACATTGCTTTATATTTAAGTATATTATAGTGATTTCAAAATAATTTTTTTTATTTACGGAGATGACTTCAATAGTCATTTGTTAGTTTTAAATGAAGCATAGATAGTAAGATAAAAAATAATCAATTTGGCTTTAAAATGATGAAACATTGAAGCATAGGTTCGTTTAAATGATTGGATTTTTCTTTTTCGAGGGTAATTCAATTTTAGGAGAATCACACCATAAAAGCTAGTTATTAAGGTGGAGAACCTAAGATTGTAGATATTGCTACTCCCAATGGAACATTATCATATTGACGTCATTATTCAAGGCAAAGTGGACACAAAGAGTGATGGATAATTTTGATTTCATTAATACAACTTTAGGAGAACCATATCCTAGAAACTATTCGTTATTAAGCTAAAGCTAAGCCCCAAATCAATTTCTATTTAATCAATATGGAACTCGAGTCTCATTTTTTATAATAATATCAAAATAACGGGTGATTTATTTATAAGCTAGAGAGATAAGAGCTTTGATTTACAAGGACGTAGAAATTGTGCATAAAGACTAATTCATTTTGTATAAATTTACTAGACGCAAAAAAATCTTAATACCGTCTCGTGAAGATGAAATAGTACCTAAAAATGCATTAATAATCAATATTCTATAAATTTCAACTCAAACTTTCATCACGTTTTCAATGGAAATAGAATTTATTTGTTTCAAATGTTTTAGAGGAGACATATGGTTTTTATGAATTCACGCTAGAAAATCATTATTGTTTTTTTCTTGCAATAAAAGTAAAAAAAAAAAAAATCAATTAATATATTTTAAATAAAATAATTGTCCTTAATTTTATTACATACGTGGAATAATTTTTCTAGTTTAACCTTTGAAATTTTAGCATCAAAATTCATTCTACTTTCAATATTACAGTTCTGAGTATGATATTTATTGAAATTAAACTCTACGTCACAACTCACAAATATTGAATTGTGATTATTCAACACACCATTTGTATAAAAACACAAGCATAAAATAACGCACTCTCTTAAGAGATTTTTCATTACATTCAAGAATTCTAAACTCTAAATTCAATATCAAAGACAAAATTAAAATCGACGAAGTGCGCTAAAATTAAAGAAATCATTTTCCTTCGAGAACTTTGCTATTTTATTATAGTATTTTATAGTTAAATGAAAAATATATAAATAAATATTCAATATTTATTTTACCTATTAACACAACAACAAAAACTTCCAGGTGTACCAAATTTAAGATTAGGCTCACACAAAGCCACATAATAATTTGCACGTCTGCATGGTAGGCTACACTCTCGATTGGTTCGACATGAACCCAATATGATTGCACATACCTCTTCTGTACCATTCACATAATTTTCTACATTAAGAAAAAAAAAGTTAGAAAAAAAAAGATTAAATTATAAAAATAAATATATAAAAAAATTATTGTAGCGAAAAAACATGTTAAAAACTATCATTCCAAGTGTTAAAAAAAAAGAGAGAGAGAGAATATAATATGTACCTTTGATTTGAAAAAGGAGAACAGAAAATAAAATAAAGAAAGCACTTTTGTATGAATTCATTTTCTCTTTGTATATAATGATATTCAATATAGTTTTGAAAGACAATTGTGAGAAAATATGTGATTTGTCATTGATTTAGTTGTGGTATTTATAGGGAGTTTAGTGCATACATTTTAAGGTAAGGTTAATATTTTATTATAGAATTAGTATTATATAACTTGACTAAAATAGAAAAAACTATAATGAGTTTAGTCAAAATCAAATTAAAATAAAATTTAGATGAATTGACCAAGTTTAATTTATATCAATACCATAATAAGAAAAGATGATTCAAAAAGTACATCCCCCTCCTTTTCAACACTATTTAAAGAAAAAAATAGAATAATCTGTCTACAAATAGAAAAAATAATAATCATTTCTAATCTTATTTATTGACAGATTAATAATTAATTAAGGGTGCAAAAATTGATTTAACCAATAAATCGAATCGAAAAAAATACTATTGATTTATTGAAATTGGATTATTAGGCTAACAATTTTTAAACTATTTTTGTAAAAAAATTTATTGGGTTATCGATTCGATTTTAGATTTTATGATTTTTGTTTATGGTTAAACCGAATACGCAATAAGATTATTATTAAAATTACCAGGTTTCTCCTTACCATAAAATAGTGACTTTAACATTTTTATCAATCCTAATTTTCTAAATTTAGTATTACTTTCGACCGTAGGCAATACAAATTAGCATCACTCCCTCTCTATTGCGGCACTTTCTTTCTTCTTTATATAAACTAGTATTATCTTCTCTCTTCTCAATTTTAAATTTGATTGTGATAAAGACAAACAATTAATGTTGTTTCCTCGATTTATTGCACGAGTCTTTAGAAGGAATTCAAACAATTATGTCTTAAACAAAAGTGATCAATGTAGAAAATTTGTGTTGGACTTTCTATTTTTACTACTATTTCTATTTTAATGAACCCCGTGTATATATAATCATATGAGTATTTTCTTATCGGTTAAATCGAAAACTGAACCATTAAAAACAAAAATTTGATTAACTGAAAATCGATGGTAAATATCTTATTGATTTAATTTTCGTTTTAACATATTCTCAAATCGAAAATTGATAAATCAAATTGTTAATACATAAAATTTAATCGACCCGAATTGATACACACCCCTACAATCAATTATCAAAAATTCATTACTTATTGTTTTATACATGAATTGTGGGGTGGAAATTTTGTCGATTCTTATTTATGTATATAAATTTTATTTTTTAATTGCTAGCTCTATCAAAAAAGGGAGAAGTATGAGAAGTTATTTAGAAAGTAATTTTTCTTCTATGATAATCTTTTATAATTTATTTTAATTAATCCACTTGTCGCCAAATAAATAACACATGATAGTTAATTTTTGGACATCAATGTTTATATAATAATATTGATATATTATGACCAAAAAACATAATACAAATAACTTTTGTCGTTAATATTAAACATCAATGCTAATTCTATTTAGACACAAATTATGAAAAAATTATTATCGTGAACATTTCAACGGAAGATTAGTGATAATCTTATAGCTAAATTTATTTTGTAATAATTATCCATGACTAATTGTGTAACGGTCCAACCAATTAGTGATATTGTCTGCTTTATGCCTAGGCGCGCACTGCTTTGAAACGCGTCGATAGTGTGTAAGGCATGCTTATTTATATATCCAACATCCCTCATGTTTTTTACCAATGTGAGACTTTTTATCCTAAGTTGGAATGTAATATACATTTCTTTTTATGGACTCAACTTTCGTACTGAGATTTACTCCCATTGCATGAGATTTGTCTAGACTCAACACTAAGATTTGCTCAGTCTTATCGAAATTTGCCTAAATTAAATTAAACTCTGGCCTACATCGACAAGGCTGACACAAGAGTGATTCTGATACCATCTGTAATGGCCAACCCGCTAGTGATATTGTCCGCTTTAGGTCTAAGCCTGCACGACTTCAAAATACGTCACTAGTGTGTAAGACCTATTTACTTATATATCCAACATCCCTCTTGTGTTTTGTTTATATGAGACTTGTTATCCTAATCTGGGGTGTCACAAATTTATTGTTAAACCCTAATTTATTAATTTTTCACCAAAGTTTATTTATGACATCCATCATATGATCGTAAAAAAAATCGATGAAATACTTTCCAATTGAGCAAATCCCACGTGAACATTAAAAAATGTTGATTATGACATTATCAGTGAAAAAAATAACGAATTTCAAATAGTGATCACCTAGATTTTCCTTTATTAAACATCATTACACTTTTATAAAATTTCAAATCGTGTATTCGATAGTTTACATCAAATTAATTCAACTTATTATGACTGAGTGATTTAACAAATTAAAATAATATATTAATAAATCATGATTAAGTGATGAAACTCTATATACAAACATTTCATGGCTCTATTTATTTAACATCGAGACTGGATAAATTCTATCATTTAATACTTGAACTTAAATAAATCAGATGTAATTTTTTTGTTTCATTATCTGACACTCATATTAATTCAATAACTTAAAAGAAATCGATGAAGTACTAAAATTAACAAAATTCGATGAAGTACTAAAACAAAAGAAATCAATTTTCCTTCGAACTTTGTTATTTTATTATAATGTTCTATATTGAAATAAAAAGTACATAAATAAATATTCAATATTTATTTTACCTATTAACACAACAACAAAAACTTCCAGGTGTACCAAATTTAAGATTAGGCTCACACAAAGCCACATAATAATTTGCACGTCTACATGGTAGGCTACACTCTCGATTGGTTCGACATGGACCCAATATGATTGCACATACCTCTTCTGTACCATTCACATAATTTTCTACATTAAGAAAAAAAAAAGTTAGACAAAAAAAGATTAAATTATAAAAATAAATATATAAAAAAATTATTGTAGCGAAAAAACATGTTAAAACTATCATTCCAAGTGTTAATAAAAAAATAAAAATAAAAGAATATAATATGTACCTTTGATTTGAAAAAGGAGAACAGAAAATAAAATAAAGAAAGCACTTTTGTATGAATTCATTTTCTCTTTGTATATAATGATATTCAATATAGTTTTGAAAGACAATTGTGAGAAAATATGTGATTTGTCATTGATTTAGTTGTGGTATTTATAGGGAGTTTAGTGCATAAATTTTAATGTAAGGTTAATATTTTATTATAGAACTAGTATTATATAACTTGACTAAAATAGAAAAAACTATAATGAGTTTAGTCAAAATCAAATTAAAATAAAATTTAGATGAATTGACCAAGTTTAATTTATATCAATACCATAATAAGAAAAGATGATTAAAAAAGAACATCCCCTCCTTCTCAACGCTATTTAAAGAAAAAAATAGAATAATCTATCTACAAATAGAAAAAATAATAATAATTTCTAATCTTGTTTATTGACAGATTAACAATTAATTAGGGGTGAAAAAATTGATTTAATCGATAAATTGAATAAAAAAAACACTATTAATTTATCGGAATTGGTTTATTAGGATGATTTTTAAGCGATTTTTGTAAAAAAAATAATATTGGGTTATCGGCTCGATTTTCAAATTTATGATTTTTGTTTGTGGTTAAACCGATAACCTAATAAGATCATATTAAAATTACTATTTTAGTCCTTATCACATAATAGTGACTTTAACATGTTTACCAATTATAATTTTATAAATTTTAGTATTACTTTCGATCGCAAGCAATACAAATTAGCATCACTCCCTCTCTATTGCGGCACTTTCTTTCTTCTTTATATAAACTAGTATTATCTTCTCTCTTCTCAATTCTAAATTTGATTGTGACAAAGACAGACAATTAATGTTGGTTCCTCAATTTATTGCACGAGTCTTTAGAAGGAATTTAAACAATTATGTCTTAAACAAAAGTGATCAATGTAGAAAATTTGTGTTGGACTTTCTATTCTTGCTACTATTTTTTATTTTAATGAACATCATGTATATATGATCTATGAGTATTTTCTTATTGGTTAAATCGAAAACTAAATCGTTCAGAACCAAAAATTAACTAACCGAAAATCAATAATAAATATCTTATTGATTTGATTCTCCATTTAACATATTCACAAATCGAAAACCAATAAATCAAACAATTAATACATAAAATCTAATCGAACCGATCGATAAACACCCTACGATCAATTATCAAAAACTCATTGCTTATTGTTTTATTCAGGAATTGTGGGGTGGAAATTTTGTTGATTCTTATTTATGTATATCATATTATTTTAATTGCTAGCTTTATAAAAAAAAGTATAATAAGTTATTTAGATAGTAATTTTCCTTTATGATAATCTTTTATAATTTATTATAATTAATTTACTTGTCGCCAAATAAATAATACATGATAGTTAATTTTGGGAGACCAATGTTTATATAATAATATTGATATATTATGACCAAAAAACATAATACAAATAACTTTTGTCGTTAATATTAAACATCATTGCTAATTTTATTTAGCCACAAATTATTGAAAAAATATTATAATGGGAAATTTCAATGGAAGATTAGCGATAATTTCGTAGCTAAATTTATTTTGTAATAATTATCCATGACTAATTTTATAACGGTCTCATCCATTAGTGATACTGTTTGTTTTATGTCAGGTCCGTCTTACTTTGAAACGCGTCAATAGTGTGTAAGGCATACTTATTTATATACTCAATATCCCTCGTGTGTTTTACCTTTGTGGGAGTTCTCATTTTAAGTTGTGGTGTAGACTCACCATTGAGGTATGTCTATTTTATCGGGATTTGCCTAAACACAATTAAACTCTGGCCCATATCAACAAGGCTGACATAGGAATGTTTCTATACTATTTGTCGATTAAGCAAATCCCACGTGAACATTAAAAATGTTTATTATGACATTATCCGTAAAAAAACGAATTTCTAGGTGTAATCACCTACATTTTCCTTTAATAAACATCATTATACTTTTATACCATTTCAAATCGTGTACTAGATAGTTTACGTTAAATTAATTTAACTTATCATGATCAAGTGATTTAAAAAATTAAAATAATATACTAATAAATCATGATTAAGTGACGAAATTCTATATACAAACACATTTCATGCCTCTATTTATTTAACGTCGAGGCTGGATAAATTTTACCATTTAGTACTAAAACTTAAATAGATCAAGTGTAAATTTTTTTCTTTATCTGACACTCATATTATTTCAATAACTTAAAAGAAATCGATGTACTAAAATTAACAAAATTCGATGAAGTACTAAAACAAAAGAAATCAATTTTCCTTCGAACTTTGTTATTTTATTATAATGTTCTATAGTGAAATAAAAAGTACATGAATAAATATTCTCCGATTTGCGAAAATATTTATTTTACCTATTAACATAGCAACAAAAACTATCAGGTTTTCCAAAAATAAGATTAGGCACACATAAAACCACATAATAATTTGCACGTCTACATGGTAGACTGCATTCTCGAGGCGAAATTCATCGATGACCCCCTAAAGTTGGCACCAACTATCACTTAGACACCTCAACTAGGCGTTGTTCATTTTAGACACCTCAAGCAAGGCTTCGATTAACTCGACATGGCCCCATTACGATGGCACATACATCCTCTATACCATTCACATAATTTTCTACATTTAAAAAAAATAGACAAAAAAATAATAATACATAAACAATAAGCAAAAAAGATTGAATTATGAAAAGGATAATTTTTTATCATACATAAAAAAATTATCGTAGTGAAAAAAATTATGTTAATTTTTCGAAAATAGCCTCTCTACTTCCAAGAGATAGTAATAAAATCTGCGTATATTCTACCCTTCTTAGACCTCACTTTACGAGATCTCACTGGATATATTCTTGTTGTTGGTAAAAAATCGTGTTAAACCATCACAAAGTGTAAAATAAAAGTATAATATGTACCTTGGATTTGAGAAAGAAGAACATAAAATAAAATTTAGATGCATTGACCGAGTTTAATTTATGTCATCACCATAATAAGCATTTTTTAAAAAATAAATAAATAACAACACTACTAAAAGAAAAAATAGAAAATATTTTTTCAACAAATAGAGAAAAAAATCATTAGTAATCTTATTTATTGATAGATTAACAACTCACTATCAAAAAATCATCGATTATCATTTTATACATAAAATAAAAAATTGTGGGTTGGAAATTTGATAATTTATTTTTACTATGTAATACACTATTATTTTAATTTCTACCTTTATCAAAAGAGATAAAAATATAACGAGTTATTTAAGGAATAATCTTTCTTCTATGATAATTTCTTTTATTTATTACAATTAATTTTTTTGTCCCCAAATAAACAACACATGATAGTTAATTTTTGGACACCATGTTTATACTATAACATTGATATATTATGACCCAAAAAGATTAAAAAACTAGCGACAAATAATTTTTGTCGTTAATATTAAAAATCATTATTAATCTTATTTAGCCATAATTATTCTTTTACACCATTTCAAATTATGTAACAGGTAATTTACATCAAATTAATTTAATTTATTATGACTACATAATTTAATAAATTGAAATAATGTATTAATTAATTATGATTAAGTGTTGAAACTCTGTGTGCAAACACATATCATGCCTCTATTGATTTGATCAAACATCGAGTTAGATAATTTTTTACCATTTAATACTAGAATATAAATAGATCAGATGTAAAAACTTCTAAATTATTTATGTACTAACAGTAATTAATATACTCTAACAAAAAATGGAAAAAAGAAGAGAAGCAGACGTTTTTTAAAGAAATAAAAAAATATTTATTTATAGGAATCAATAAAAAGTAAATAAATATTCAAATCGTTTCGATTTCATATTAAGGTTGTAACATGTCCCTATTTAAAACGCAATCGCATGTTATTTTTTTAAAAAGATTCATAACCAATTAACAATTGTGTACTCTATCTTTCACCTTTATATTTCTCTTTGAGGTTCTGGATTTATTTGTCGTAAGTTGCCAAGGCATGTTACTTTTGAGTTATCGTGTTGTCAAAGTAAATATCATATCGAGAAAGAAAAAAAATCATACATTATTAAGAAATTTAATATCGAATGAGGTCAACTATATATGATTTGAACCTCATGCAAATAGGACCGAACTTCAGTTTTATACGCCCGAACTTCATGTAAAAATAGTCACAATTGTTTGCTTTCAAATTGTCTGAAGTTAGACTTTTACAAACCAAACTTTAGACGTGTATATCTGTACATCATATTGGCGTGCCCAAAGTTGATTTAAAAGTGATCAAGCTCGCAAAAAAAGTTTATGAATTCCAATAATGACTTAAATATGGTAATAAAATTGGTTATCTATGTATTTTACCTGATACTTTATGTACAAAATTGAAATTCATCCCTTCATATCACATTGGGCCAACTTATTCCTTTGATTTTGGCAACAAGCCCATTGATTGCCCAACATATCTTTTTGGCCCAATAACTTTTTTAACAAATAACATTTTGATATTAGATTAAAGAAAGACAAGAAATATATAAGAAATCTGATTAATTTAAATTCGCATTAGGTAGACATATTAAGGAGGCTATAAACGCTACCTACTAAATGGTTCTTCATTTATAGGATTCAAATTTGGGTAAAAATATTACATGCACACAATGTTTATATTCAATCATACTATTTTACCATAATCAAATCATACTGTTTATATCATGACGGGCACTCATGTATGTATTTATCGAATTGATATAAATACCAGTGCGACTAAATTTTACCTTTGAATTTTTGATTAAGGGTGAAATTCATGCTATCAACCCCAACCCCAACCCCAAAATTGTGTATCTATTTCAAATTTTGTTGAATGTCCCTAATATAAATATTGTGGTAAAATACGAATTAATATACTCATATTAATCATTCTTTTTAAGGGATCTAAAGTAGACAAGTGAAAGTGAACGACATGAGTATATTAAAAATACATTTATTTTAAAGATAGTTTTGGAACATTGCAAAAGTCTTCCCATATATTTGTAAACTCTATCTTCAGTCAAATTACATCACATAAATTGAGATTTTACACTTAAAAAGTATTATATATTTCTTTTGGGGCCTATTTATAGTCATTTTCTTACTTTTGAGAATCATATTCTTCTTCATCCCAACATGAATTTCCCATTTCCAAATGAATCCACTTTATAGGCTTTTTTATCTTTAAATTCTCCCATCCCAATCAAGCACAAAGATTGTTTCACTATGTTTTGTGAAAGAAAAAAACAAAGTGAACACTTATATAAAACATGGCATAGAAGATGGGCCAAAAAGATACAAGTAATTTTTCTCAATTTATCTTAATTTTGTGGGTAAAATTATTCGATATTTATGTTGATGAAAAGTAACAGATATGCGACAAAACAATCATAGAATATGAATGTACCACGTGAAATATTTGAGGTGAGTGTAAATTATTCTGATACTAATTACATAAAATAACAAAGGCGAAGGAAATGACGCTATAGCGTCGGAGCTAGCTTGTATGCTATGGGTTCATGTGAGTGAAATTTTCACGTTATGGAATAATTGTTTAGTAAGTGATTCTCTTTTTATTTCTCTCGCAATATATGCATAATTTAAATCATTGTCTGAAAATATATTTTAAGCAAATTAAAAATCTTTAAATCATGATTTAAAATTTTACAAATTATTATAAATATTAGACGATATTTTAAGGTTCACCTTTTAGGGCATTTTGTATTGTTTCACCCTCCTGTGAAAAAAAGTCAATAAAATAGAATAAATATTGTATGTTTAGCATTTATTCTCATGGGGATAAGCAAATGAAAAAAAGGGGTATCTATTAAAAGAATTTAATAATTTTATATTGGAAAAAAATAATTAAAATTATAGATCTACTTGAAAAATAAATACACACACTTTCCTAGAAATTGAATTTGCATAGACAATAAAACAAGTGGTAGTAAATCTTTTTATGTTATAATTATTTCATAAAGATTAAGAAATTGAATTATCTGATTTAATTCGTTCCCGATAGCATTACGAGATAAGGCGTCAGAGCGAAGATAAGCTTATAATCAACAAAATATAAGTATAACTAACACAATTTTTGTAAATATAACTGAACTCAAATTTTAAATTAATTAGTTCGAAAGCAAATATCAAACATCGAAGTAAAATTTTTTTTTTTAAAAAAACTATTAGACATGGTGGGACATTTTATGTGTGTAGGTAATAAAGGAGTGGAAGGTGTATTTCAACAGAACTGTTTACAATATAATTGGTTGTATATGGGGTGGAATAATTACTATTTCAACTACCTAATAAGTGGCCAAATATTTTTTAAAAAATCTATGGATTAGTTACTGATTCGACTAATTTAAATTTTACATCATAAAATTTTAGTCGAAATTATTTTTTTACCTTTAAGTATTCTGTATATAAAAGTTACTGGTCAAATTAATTTAAATTTACGTCGTAAAATATTAAAATATAGTTCTTTTTCCCTGCAAGTATCAATGGGTAATTGCAGGTCACTGATCTGATTAATTCAAATTTATACTATTAGAAGATAGTTTTGCTTTTCCTTCAAGTATTCAATATTTGAAAATTACTAATCCGACTAATTTAAATTTATCCCATAAAAAAGTATATCATTAGAGAATGTGGTATAATTAGCTCAACTGATGAAAAGGTCTACACTTTCAAAACTTGAACCCTAAACCTGATTAAAAGTGAAGTAACGTTTATCATTTCATTTTCACCGCACTCCATGTTACACTCATATAAGTGTGTTTGCGAGAGCTTTATGAATAATTTTTTTCTGATAGAAAATGGTTTCCTTTTATTAAACACTCTCCAACACAAATTTAAAATAATCGAATTACTAAATATCAAATATCCAATGAAAAAAAAAGAACAAATTTTTGCCTTATTCATCTATTGATTAGAAGTGAGTAGCCATATATGAAGGACAATATAATATCCCCTCCAACCGGACATAATGCCATTGTAAGTTAAAAGTTGGTAGGTAGAGTCTTTGGAATATATCACTAAATAATGCTAGCACTCGCTATTAAAGGCGATTTTATTAGCAGATCTCAAATTAAAAATCTCTAAGTTAAAAGTGACAAAATAATTGATAACCTTTTAAATATTTACTAGAATATTTCATTAAGATATTAGAACTATTACATGTTTCAATTAAACACCTAAACATGTAATAAAGTATTTTTATCAGCTGGACATTTTTTATTCAAATTTTGAAAAAAAAATTGTACGTGATTTTTCAAGCGTCCATTATGTAGATAAATTAATCCTAAAAAGTATATCATCTCCTTTAATTGTATATACACATCAACCTTAATTGAAATAATTCACTTATAATTTTGCACCAAGAAGTCTTACTTTAGGATAAAGCCGACGCTTCTTATCAAAAGTAACTCTGATTCATTTCTATAGCTGAAACTCGAGAAATATAATTAAGAAATTAAAAGATACTTATTATCACATGCCGATCAAATTTACGTCGTGTATATATATAAATATATATATTTCCAAGAACCAAAGAAAGGACCTTATATTATGTGCATTGTGCAAAGCAAACCAATTGCTAAATGTACTGAACTTTAGCACATGTTACATGGAAAGTTCTATGATATTATCACCATTTATAATTCACATTTTGACAAAATATTAAAAAAAATAAATGCTTTATTGGGACAAAGACTATAATGGGAGGTTCAGTTTGACTTTCACAGACATGGTGGATCTCTTAAAAAATCTTTTTTCTATTCACTGTCTTTTATGTTAGTCAGAAACATAAAACAACAATCATAATAACTATAATTTTAGAGGTGAAATCTAAAAAATATAAAATATAAATAGTGTTGAAGTTAGAATTTTGATTAAATATAGAAATCAAAAGTATCGATATATAATATATATACATAAAAATAAAATAAAAATTATCTGACTAGATAATATAATTTTTCAATGAAGAAGTATCGATCGACCCAGATAAAGTATATGTGGCTCTCCCACTAAATATACGTATATATTATTTTTATTTTTGTAAAAGATATAAATATTATTTTTAATAGAAACTCGACTTAAAAAAAATGTAATCATACTATTTGATAGAAACAAATACTTTAAATAATTCTCTAGCTATTAACATTTCTACTATTACTTAAATGCAATAGAATGTCAATTTTGATATGCTATTTAGATTTTCTTGAACGTCTGAATTTTAGATCGATCGTTTGTTATTTTTTTTCTTAATTTCCGTAAAACTAGTTTTCTTCTTAGAACATAGTTTACTAAATAATTTTTTAAAAAATATTTATAAATCTAACTTCTGTCTTAACAATTACTTTATTTTCTTTATGACAGTAAATTAATTTTTTTTCGTTCTTTGATATTCAATAAACATGTACACATATGTTCAAAAGTTTAATTTATATACGAACATGTCACAAACTAGACTTTCGTCCATTAATTCATAATTCTAACATTCTTTCTATTAAGAAGTTTGTCATTTTCATAAAAAAATTTCTATTTAAAAATTAACTCGTTATATTTTTCATATAACGAGTATCAAAAAGCAAGAACGACATATAAAAACATAATTTTGTTTTTAAAAAAGCCATTATTCAAGTTTTGCTTTAAAATTCAGATTAATTCGAATTCGTATGAATTAAATTTTAATGGGCACCATCAAATTAAATTGACCAACAACAACATCTATATCTTTTGACAAAATTTAAAGCAGCAGAAGTAGAAATAATATTTAATAATGTATAATAATTAAAAACTAATTCGAACTTGTCAACAAAATGTAGGGTGGCCCCTCTATTTTAATAACTCATTAACATTAATACACATATTTTCCTCATTTATTAAAATCTACCCCTTCTGTCCACCGACGCTTTTATAGTAGCCCCACCTTTTTCTTATTATTACAATTGTCCTTTTTAAACTGTTAATTTAGCAAATTCTTTTTTCAATGAAATCTTAATGTTGATTTTGAAATAAAAATATGCTTTTTTATATGTCAATTATATAGAAATATTTTGTTAATAGGTAATACTAATATTCAAATTTAAAATCTTTGCGATTTATTACCTCAAATAAAATTACATTAAAAATATTCATATTTTGAAAAACTAGTGTTATATAAAACGTGAAATTATTTCATTCGATCAATTTATTTGTATAAATTAAAAAAAAGAAAAATCAAAATCAAAGTGGATCAAATCCACGGAATATTTATATTATTTGGACATTGTAAATAACAACATATTTACACTCAAAATAATGTGACACCATTTATTTCTAAATTTTGAATCCGTCTATATATAGATTAATCATCCAAATTAATAGTGCATTATAGTAAGTTGAGTTCAAATTATGCACAAAATTGGTAAGGGTTAACCACTAAACTAAATTATATTTCTTTAAAAAATGGAATGAATTCTTTAAAAATTGCTCCATATTCTATCAATTTATAAAATTTATTATGACAAAAATAATTCAATCAAAAAAGGAATTGCTTTTATAATAGAAAGTCTCTAATTATTTTATGATTCTTACTATATTTGAATCAGACCAAAACTTTAGAAAAATTGTTACTTAGTGGAAAAGAAACTTGATTTACCTAATTCATCCCCAAAAAGGAAGGCACAAATTCACAGGTATATATATTTTCATATACCTTAAATGATTTTGAAATCTCAATAGCTTTGATTCAATTTTATATATGTATTTTTTA
The DNA here is from genome assembly GCF_947179165.1 of Solanum dulcamara. Classification (NCBI taxonomy): domain Eukaryota; kingdom Viridiplantae; phylum Streptophyta; class Magnoliopsida; order Solanales; family Solanaceae; genus Solanum; species Solanum dulcamara. The sequence continues at coordinate 73,116,819 of NC_077246.1, read as the reverse complement.
AAAAAATATTTTAAAAAATAGTAATCTCAATAATAATAATAATAATAATTCAAAATTAATCTAAAAAGACTTTAAATTCAATTTGAATTCGACTCTCATCGAAATTAATCTGGAAACATACGGCCTTCAAAATCAACTTGAATTCGACTTTGATCGAAATTAATTTGAAACATTTCTACTGTTGCACCACAATTCCACCCAGTGTCCGAAGCCTCAATTAAATTCAAATCGCATATTACAGGAATCATTCGAGAGCGACGTTCCAAACAAGGTTCTCTCCATACTCAGTCATACTCAAGGCTCGAATCCAAAATACCTCTCTTATTAAAAGTAAAATATTTTTACTACTTCACCACAATTCATATCGAAAGTAATAAGACCTTTGTAGAAAGAGACAATAGAGAAACTTCACATACATAACTTCCATATATATATATATATGGAGGTGGAATATTGAAAGCTACTAAAAGAGAGAGAAACACACCCACACCAAAAAAGAAATATATATCTAGAGAGAGAAAGTGATAATATGGGTATGGGATTTACACCAAAAAACAAAGAAAGCACCACCAAAATCACCACCAACAACAATAGTAGTAGTGAAAGTTGGGGAATGGGTTTTCTTTTCATATTTTTCCCAGAAGAGGAAGAACGAGAAGAGAAAACCCCCAATTTCTCTTTCACAAATTCATCATTATCATCTTCGTCCTCCTCGTATTCATTCAAAACCATTAATGCAATTCGTAATCGTTCAAATTCATCTCATCTTCTTTCCAAAGCACAATCTACAATTTCAATTTGTCTACTATTTGTTTTCATCACTCTTCTCTTCTTCACTCTCTCAACTTTCGAACCCACAAATTCGTTAAATCAAAAACAAAAACCCCCAAATTCATCTCCTTTTTCATATCCAAATGAGAAATTGATTTTACCACCGGCATTGCAAGGGATGGGTTTGTTGTATCGAAGAGGTACGCGAGCCATGAATGACCTCATTGTAGCTCATGTAATCGAATCCGTAACGGAGATCGACCTCAAAATCTTCCTCAGGTTGCTGCACAGATCCGGAATCACTTCAAAATCAGATATAGTAGTTATATTTTCGTCGAAAACGAGCTCATTTAATCACGCCATTATCGAAGAGAACAATTCGTTTTCGAAGCTCATCAATGGCTACTACTACTACAACGAAGAGGAGGAGAAGAAGAATTACAACTCGAGTTTTGACCCGAACCAGGTTGTAAATACGGGTTTTGACCCGGCCCAGTTCGTGATTTCGAGTAAGAAAGAGAAGGAAAGCGGAGAACCCATATGGGGTAAGAAAAAAATTCGGGGTAATGAGGATTTTGGTAATGTGACTGAGTCAACTCGGTTGAGTTATGGCTCGGTAGTGGGTTTCGATGTGGGTGAACTCGACCCGGAGAACTCGTTATCCGGGTTTTTAGAACATGTTCCAATGAATTTGAGAAGATGGGCTTGTTACCCGATGTTATTGGGTCGGGTACGAAGGACTTACAAGCATATCCTTTTAGTAGACGTAAAGGAACATCTCGTACTCGGTGACTCACTGAGTCAACTCAAGAATCGTAGTCCGGAATCTGTTATACTAAACACATTACCTACTCGAAAAAAGAACTCGGAGAAAAAAACCGTTAACTCGGGGATCGTACTCGGTGGGACACGTGGAGTAAGACGATTGGCGAACGAGATGTTAACGGAAATCGTTCGAGCTATTACGCAACACAAGAAGAGAAACTCGGTGTCCGAATCGACATTGTTCAATCAAATCGTTGCGAATGAGTTTCTGTTGAAGAATGTGAATTTGATCGTATCGGGTGAGTCAACTCATGAACTGAGTTCACTCACTGGGTTGATGAACTCGAATTTGAAATCGGGTTCGAGTTCATTTTTCATTTCGAAATTTCCAATTGTTAGGCGTGGGAATAGTAATTTGGATATTAGTTATGTTTTTAAGAAGTATTTGTGTTCTTCTCCTTTGGATTCTATAGCTTATAGTGATTGCTAGTAGTTAAGAGGAAAAAAAAAACATAGGTTTAATATTTTTGTTGTTGTATATTTTGGAAAGGTTTTGTAATATTTTGTTCATAATACAATTTGTTTTAATAACATTTTGATTTTGGTGTTGAAGTTGTATTTTTTTTTACCATTCTTTTGTTTTCCTATGTTTTTTATGGAGAAAGAAAAGGGAAAAAAAGAATTTATATTATTAATGGCGCAATCAGAATTTTCATTGAGAAAAATCTATGAAATCGAACTTCACTATTCTTCGTGACACTTCTATTGCCTTTGAGAAGCAATAAAGATAAGGGGTCGATTTAGGCTCCTTTTATTCCATTGTGTACCTCTATTAATAGATATTACGAGTCCTCTTCCCACACATTTAACCGGGTCGCGCTCCTAACTCAACTACTAATTGATCTAATTTAGGGAAAGTGCTTGTATATAATATAAACTTCTTTTTTTTTAAAAAAAAGCTTAAAATCATTTTTTTGGGGATATTTTAGTTGGTAGTTGATTTAGAATAGAAATTTAACTACTACATTATGTACAAAGTAATTGCAGAATTTAGTGAAGGGAACTAACTTCATTAAATGCTTTGGCATTCACAAATTATTATTTTTGGCAGAAAGTCTGCTGTTATTCTAAATGAGGGACAGTCTAAGTAATTAACATTTTATAGGCTCTAACTATAGCTTTAATTCAAGGGGAGCCTTGAAGTAACTGATAAAGTTGTTGTCATGTGATCAGGAAGTCATGGGTTCAAGTCTTGAAAACAACCTCTTATAGAAATGCAAGGTAAGGCTGCGTACAATAGACCCTTATGGTCGGCCCCTTCTCTGGACCCTGCGCATAGCGAAAACTTTAGTGCATCGGATCAATCCTATTTTTTTTGTCCCTTATCATGAACATCATATATGCATCTTCGTCTTTGTTAAGGTTTGTCCTACCCCGATCATAGGGGCATTACATATGACTTTTTTAGGAATTCAACATTTTCGCGGTTAAGATTTGTCTCACATTGTATTGTAGGAGTCCAATTTTATCAGTAGAAATCTGCTTTCATATCGTATTTGTTATAGTCCAATTTCATGACACATATTGTTTGCTAGCTTTAGCCCTGTTAGAAACTGTATTGTAAAATATTAAAACAGTAATAATAGTTTCTGAAAATAAAAGACAGAAACTGAAAATAAGAACAGTGTCAGAAAAATTATGTAAGAACAAAAAAACGAGCCCACTGAATGTACAGTGTTTACTTAAGGAAATTATTCGCTTCAACGTACCCGATGTTTTGAAATCTTTCCTCCCACGATAGATCAATTTACTTACCAGAATAGCGGTACAGCAAATTATGGTGACTACGAACCACTCGAAGGCAGTATAACACACGAGTTTTAGGAAGTGTAGAGAAGAAGAAGAAGATTGTTTTTCAGAAATTTTCGTATGGAACAATTCTGAGGATCAATAGTAATATATAGTCTCTTTGCAGCTTTTCAGAAAAGGTTACAACCTTTCTGAAAAATTTTGCCTGTTGGAAAAAGGTTTACAACTTTTCAAAAAAAAAGTTGCAACCTTTCAGAAAATTCAGTTGGAAAAATCGGTTGGGAAATGTTTTAAATTAATCCGGATCAAATCATTTGACCATATCCGAAGTCGAAGCGGAAGCGAAAGCCGAGCGAGTTGGGTTTAATTTCTTGACCCTTTTCCCTCCATTTCCCATTCAACCTACCAATTAAACCCTACAAGCCCTACATGCCTCTCAAACTTTTTCCTTTGCCTACGTTATCATCGAATTCAAAAACATGCATACCATGTAAATTTATGCTTAGTCTTTTATATATATTCACCTTTCTCTCCCTTTTCAATAAGGAATTTGCCTAAAATATGATGTGCCCCCTTTCTTCGAAAACTTGCAAGTCACAACCTAAAAGCTTGTCAATTTATCTCTCTGACTCATTTTCATCGGTTTGTATTTCATCTTGAGCATCATATTTTGCATTTTCAAAACTCAATCTTTAAACTTCTGAATAAGAGTATCATAGAGATTCCAACTATTCCACTACATTATTTCTCTATATTATAAAATATTCAATGATAATACATGAAAATTAATGAACACCATAATTCCCATTCTTTTTCCATAACATGATTCAATCATGAATTTACCATAACTAATATAACTAACTACTTATGACTCAAAAAATCATTGTTTCCCTTTCACCTAAAAATAAGTGCTTATGTTTTTTTTTCAATGTAAATTATTAAATAATGTCACTCTTTTTATTTTAAAATATCCTAAAATATTTGGAAATTATCTACTAATTGATTATTTTATATAAAATTTACTTACAACTATATTTGACATCTTAGAAAATTAAGTAGCATTTATACTAGACCACCCCCACCCCTCTCAAATATACCCTTGTTGTTCTAATTAATGAAATATTAATTAGGTCATGAGATGTTCAAGAGAGATACAACTCAGTATAGATAAATACACTTATGAGTAATTCTATTAATATTTTTCTTAAAAGTTATACAAAACTCAAAACACGTTTGATTTGAAGATAAATTATGTTTGAATTAATTATGTCGTGATTCGTCATCTTAAGTTTAAATGATGTATAAAAAGGATTTTGGAGGAGAGTCGATATTTTTATCATTTTAACTATTTTAAATGTCTAATTTTACCTTAATGGTAAGGTTTTACAGCCAAAATTATTTACAATATTTAAAATCATAATTTTTTTTATTTTTTTTAAAAAATTTTATACTTAATCAAACAACGTCTCGAATTACGGAAGGAAAGAGTCATAGAGAGAATGTGAGGCAACTAGGCTCTTGGTGATTGGGAAATAGGAAATACATTAATTGAAACCATGTGTTATGCAACACATTTCCACCTTTTTTCCCCTTTATTTTCTTTCCTTTTCCCACTTCTTTTTTTTTTATTAAATATCTATTAAAGGAGAAAGAGAGAGAAAACAATATAGGTAAAAATAATGGAGTAAACGTGATTAATTTAATTTTCATGCCTTTTTTACAGCTTTTTCCAGCTAAATAATCAAGGGATATAGCTATCACCGATCAAATGAATGGGAATCCTTTATTTTTAATAAGAAAATTTGAATTCAACTGAAAATAATATTTATTTTTGATAGAAAATATTTTTTTTAATGGAGCTTATAAGTCGTTGAGAATTTTGATTAATTAAGTAGAAGCTAAGAGGAGAAGCTTTAATCGTAGCAAAAATTGAGTTTGTTCTGAGAAAATTTGTTAGCGGAGAACGAATATAAATAGATAAAATTCACAATTAGCCTTTTTTTAAAAAAAAAATTCGTAATAAAAAGAAAATAGCCAGTATGACAAGAGAAGAAAATTATATTCAAGTTTAGCAATAATTTTAATAGAGAGATTGTTTTTTTAAAAAATTATACGAATTTAATTTAAAGCAGACAATGTAATGTTATGATAAAAGTATTTTTAGACAAAAATAATAAGAAATAATAAATTTATTTTTTAACTTCACTATTTTCTATGCTGATCTCTCTCTCCACGAATGATCTAAATTATTGTTTATTAATTTTTTATTAAGTCATTGAGATTAACAAAAGAATTATCCCTTGATTACGCAAACTCTATTTAATTAATTGCATCTCAAATATATTTTATTTAATGTTTTAGAAAAAATAAAATACTAATTGTTACTGATCAGATCTTTGCACAACCCAAGTCAACTTTTAATATATTATTCTACTATTTCCATAATCCTACAAGCTTTAATATTATAAATGATGCTAATCATGCTATATGTTGCTAATTTGGTCAAACTATAATGACAAAAGGTAAAGGAAAGATAATAATATATTGTTAAACACTTTTTTGGCTAATTAGCACTAGCTAAGCACTAATTAACCATTTACATACCTTTGCAAAATGTTATCACACTAATCGAGCTACACATAATTTCTTATTATTTAAATAAAAAAAATAAAGAAGCGAACCTATTATTCATCGACTTACAACTTGTCTGGATGCTTGTTATATATTGCAGTATTGTATTGTATTGTATTATTACTTCAAATACAATATCATTAATTTATTTATTGTTATTTAAATTTTATTGCATCATACCGTTGATTTTGTTGTTAGACAACAACAAAAAAATATCATTTTACATAATGGCCGATCTAGCGTGAGTGCGTGCGTCTTTTACTCTCATTTTTTTCCTCATAATATCTCTATCTCGTCCCCTACTTTTTCGTTGCAATATTATAAGTTTTTTCTTCAAATTGTTGGTGCGTGCTATTATGAAATGACAAATAACGATGCAATTCATACAAGTATTACCTATCCATCAAAATAATTAATATTGTACAATATAATATAATACGATATCATAGATTATGAATCGACTCGTAACAATCATCTAAACAAGCTATTATAAAATCATGAACGTTGACCTTCGAAATATTTTCCATTATTATTATTACTACTTCCTTTTGTTATAAATTAATTTTCATGTTTCACTTCTCGATTATTTATTTACTTTCAAAAAGTGTTGGCCTAGGATGCCAAATCTAATGAGTGCTTCATGATATATAATATCCAAGAAATAACCAATAGCCAATAGCCACCGACAGTCATAATTGTGCCACGTTTCAAACACTCAATTGATAATAAAAGATAAATACAAAAAATAAAAATAAAAAGAATATTAACACTATAATTTTTGGCTTTTTAATAGTTTGCATGTAATTGGTGGGGTCTAATTTATTTTAATTTTTTTTTGTTTTTGGCAGTTTTAGACCAAGTGGGAATATTGAGGAAGAAGATTTATTCGTTTTGTGAGACATCATCCATAGAAATTGGGATTAAAAAAAAAAGATTTTTAAAAAGTTTTGATGTTTTTTTTAGTGGAATAAAAAAGAAGTTGACATTGAGCAGGAAGAGAACAAATTGAGGTCCCCCTAACATATCTTTCTTCATAATTTTGTTTAGGAGAATAATATTTTTGGTTCCTTTTTTGGTAAATTTTGATTTTTATGATTGATGGTTTAATATATATAATTTTTACTTAATGAAAATGTGTGTTTACAATATTTTTAGGTAGGAAATATATTATATTTGGATTGTTTTTAAAAGTATATTACCGTCAGAAATCGAATTAGGGCATAAGGTTATTAGGTAATTGAGTGTTATCTCGCTTATTTTTTCATACTAACTAGTTATTGTAGTATTATTCTTGTAGTTTTTTATATACAATTATCATATTATTTTGTTATAGTTGTTGTTCCTTTTTGCAGAATGTTTTGTCATACTTTCTTTATTATTTTACTATGGCTTCTTACTCCCGCTATTTCTTTTCTCGACCTACTTTGAAATATTTTTTCTTGCATCGTCAAAGGTCTATAGGAACAATTTTGTCTATCTCCCAAGGTAGGAATAAGACCTACGTAACTTTTCCTCCTTGTATTTCATTTATGAAATTACGTTAAATATATTATTGTTGTATCATCCTTAGATATGGAGCAATAAATACACACTTTATATCACATATGAGTAATTAAACAGTGGAACAATTAATAATTCAGGAAATTCATGAATATTCATAAGTAAATAGATTAAAAGTCCATATGTCAATTAATTGAAGATTAAATATGTTTGGTCAAATATTACAATGGACTTACATTAAAATTTATCAATAATCGAGCGCCCAATAGTGTTGTTACTTCATTTTTCCTAACCTTCCTAAAAATTGACTCGAGTTAAGCTTAAATAAAAAAGTTAGAATTTATATACTCGAGACTAAAAATAAAGGGATATATCTCAAGTATTCCACTGTAATTCAAGACCTTTGATTATATCGGTGCTGCACTATTTTTGGATGTATAAATATTAATTTCAATCTAGCTAGTTAATAATCTTCTTATAAATTATTATACTAAGTCATCAATCATAGAAAACTACAAAAATTAATTTATGTCCCACTTTGATTCAAATAATTGAGAATCATGAAGGTTTTATATGGCTTCCCCCTGATAAGAACATTCAAAGAAATAAAAAAACAAAAATAATATAAAAAAGAAATCCTAATTAGCCGTCCTAGTTGAATTATATATTGATTCTAGTTATGGACACGTCACAGATTTCAATTTAAATAAATCTTATTTATGAAGATTTTATTGGAGAAACCAATAATATTTTGTCTTGTTAGTATACACGAAAAACAATTTAATTCATGAATTCGAGTCTCATTACTTCAAAATACCAAAATAAATAACGTTTGATATGGCAAACATGATAAATATTGATCATCAAATCTTTTTTGAGGGGCTCACTAAATTTCAGGTTAATCTTAATTTGTCAATTAAATTTAGAAAAATTAACATGTAATAATATATATTTTACTTAATTGTTTCAAGGTATGATTTATGATTCAAATCAAATGCCGTACTTATCAAATTTTAATATTGATTTTGATATATGATTATGACATAACATATTATATAAAATAGAGAGAAGATTATTAATTTTATTTTCTTAGTTTATTGGGAAGAAGATTCTTTATACCATGTTAGAGAATTTTAATACGTAATACCTAAGTCTATTATATTTAATTGGTTGTATGATTTTGCATTTAATTTGATGACCACCACGTATCTCTATATTCTAGTATGATTTGATATGCGAAATTTACTGACTTGATTAATTTGAATTCGAGCTGAATAAGTTTTTATATTACTTACGCTTTCATAATTCCTATTTTTTTTGTGCATTTTGGTGGATAATTATTTCTTCTTTTTTTTTTACTTTTTTTTTTAAAAATAAAATAAAATTATTTGCTGTGGGTGATGATGGAGTATGATAAGCATCCAAAAAAAAATAATGAAATCTTTGATCCTCCAATATATACAATTTGTTTGCAAATGAAGAATATAATAACTATATATAGGAATTTCTTTTGTGAATTGGAGTATGAACTATTATTTGAATAATGAACAAAACTCCAAATTCTTTGTGTGACCACAACCCTTTAAGATATACATAGACTTGGCTGAAATGACTAATTTAAACCAATTGACCTAAGGGTAAAATTTTACAAGTAAGAAAAGTTTAATATTAAAGAAAATTCTAACAAATTTAGCTTTAAATTTTTATGAGGCTACACGTAATGTTCCCTCAGGTCATTATTGAGAGTTCAGTAAAGGTTTTCAAAAAAAATTTGACAAAAAGTCATATCACCAAAAAATTTATGAGCTAACACACACGAAAAATTAAAAAAATTCTCTAATTTTTGTTGAGTGGCCCCTAAATGCTAAGAAAAATATCGTGGATCATGTCGAGGTTATACGTACTGTTCCCCCATATCATTACGGAGGGTCCTCTAAAGGTTTTGCAAAATAATTGACCAAAAGTCATATATTTATGAGCTAACACACACAAAAAACTGAGAAAATCTCTTAATTCTTGTTGAGTGGTCCCTAAATGCTAAGAAAATGACGTGGATCATGCCGAGACTACACATACTATTCGCTTAGATCATTACGGAGGGTACAATAAAAGTTTTGCGAAAGAATTAACCGGAAGCTATACCACATAAAAATTCTTTGGTTAACACATATGAAAAACTGAGAAAATCACTTAATTCCTGTTGAGTGACTCTTAAATGCTAATAAAATAAAACGAATCATGCCTGGGCTATACGTATTGTTTACCTGGTCAATACGGAGGGTCCTACAAAGATTTTGCAACAAAGTTAACCGAAAGTTATATCACCAAAAAATTTATAGACTAATACACACGAAAAACTGACAAAATAGCCTAATATATGTTGAGTGACCCCTAAATGCTAAGAAAATAGAGTGGATCTTGCCGATGCTATACGTACTGTTTCTCCAAGTCATTGTGAAGGGTGTTGTAAAAGTTTCGCAAAACAATTGACTAAAATCCATATCACTAATAAAATTAATGAGTTAACACACACGAAAAATTTAAAAAATTACCTAATTAATTATTGGCCCCTAAATGCGAAAAAAAATGGATTGGATCATGCCGAGGCTATACATACTAACCCCCCCCCCCCAAGTCATTAAAGAGGTCATGTAAAAGTTTAGCAAAAACTATTAATCGAAAACCATATCAAAAAAAATTTCAAGAGTTAATACACACAATTTTTTTTAAAAATTGTCTTTTCTCTTGAGTGGCCGCTAAATGCTAAGAAAATGATGTAAATCATGCTGAGGCTACACGTATTGTTCCCAAGGTCATTACAGATTTTGCAAAAAAAATTGACCAAAAGTCATACCACTTAAAAAATCATGGGCTAACCACACGAAAAACTAAAAAAGTCACTTAATTCGTGATGAGTGGCCTCTAAATACTAAGAGAATAGTTTGGATCAAGTCGAGGCTACACGTACTATTACTCTAGGTCATTACAGAGGGTCTTGTATAGGTTTTGCAAAAAAAATTGATTAAAATTCATATCACCAAAAAATTCATGGGCTAACATACAGAAATATTAAGAAAATTGTCTTATTCCTGTTGAATGCCCCCTAAATGCTAAGAAAATGACGCGAATCATGTAAAAACTACACGTACTGAACCCCCAGGTCATTACGGAGGGTCCTGTAAAAGTTTTACAAAAAAATTGACTGAAATCCAAGTCAACAAAAAATTCATAAACTAACGCACACGAAAAACTAAAAAAATCGTTTAATTCCTATTAAATAACTCCTAAATGCTAAGAAAACTGTGTAGATTATGTCGAGGCTACATGTACTATTCCTCCAGATCATTACAGAGGGTCCTTTAAGAATTTTTCAAAAAAATTATTCGAAAGTCATACAACCCAAAAAATTATGGGCTAACAAACACAAAAAAACTAAGAAAATTGAATAATTCCTGTTAAGTGACCCTAAATGCTAAGAAAATGATGTATATCACGTCAAGGCTACACGTACTATTCCATAAATCATTACGGAGGGTCCTAAAAGGTTTTTGCAAAATAATTGATCGAAAGTCATATCATTAAAAAATTTATGGGCCAACACTCACATAAAACCGAGAAAATCGCCTAATTTTTATTGAGTAGCCCCTAAATGCTAAGAAAATAACATGGATTATGCTGAGTCAACACGTAGTGTTCCCCCACTTCATTACAGAGGATCTTGTAAAGATTTTGCAAAAATATTGACGAAAGCCACACCACCCAAAAAATCATGGGCTAAAAAACATTAAAAAATTGAGAAAATTGCCTAATTTATATTGAGTGGCCCTAAATGCTAAGAAAATGATGTGGATCATGTCGATGCTACACGTACTGTTATCCAGGTCATTATGAAGTGTCTTGTAAAAGTTTTGCAGAAATTTTGATTAAAAGACATACCATCAAAATAATTCATGGGCTAATATGTACGAAAAATTGAGAAAATCCCTAATTTTTTTGAGTGGGCTCTAAATGCTAAGAAAATAGTACAGATCATGCCGAGACTACACGTACTCTTCTCCCAAGTCATTATTGAGTGTCCTGTAATGATTTTGCAAAAGAAATTTTTGAAAGCCATATCACCAAAAAATTAATGGGCTAAAAAAAAGAAGAGAAAATCACTTAATTCTTTTTAAGTGATCCCTAAATGCTAAGAAAATGACATGGATCATGGTTAGGCTATACATATTGTTCCCCGAATTATTTAAATGTAAAAAGTTCAAAACTAAAATCTTAAAGATCGATTTCGAATCTTGAATTTGCCTCTGTTACTTATATGTGTACGTTTGTGAGACATCTTTAAATCTTGGATTTTCTTCTATTATTTACACGTGTACATTTGTGAGCATTCTAGGAAGCTCATTGGCCATGTCCTTTTTATTTCTCATTCAATATTTGATACTTACTTTGAGAATAAATTAATTGCATTCGAGGCAAGAAAATTCCACCTAGAAAATAATTAAAGCGCTCTTTACAAAATATAATTTTATTTATAAGACTCGATTTCAAAATCTCTTATTAGAAATGAAAATTTAATTACTACTCCATAATTTAGGATCTAGAGTTTTCTACTACTATTGTACTACTCTCATTTTAGAATTATTCTCAATATTTTTCTATAATATTTTATTATCAATCGTACAAAAGCTACATAATTTAATATCTGGCCTACCTAGGTTCAAATAATTGATGAAAATTTCAGGATATTTTATTTTATATTAAAGTTAGTCAACGTGGACACACAAGAGCAATCACAAAAATAAATAAAATAAATTTTGGAGTTGCCATCTCATATGAACTATTTTGGCCCTAGTGATAGACAAATTATAGAAGAGGACGTGTACAATTTATAATTTTGGTAAATATTTTATATAATACTATGTGCCCTGTTATTTGTTAAATATTTTATTAAAGTAAAAGGTTAATATATAGTTGAGCGTCGTCTAGTTATTAATATTGTTATTACTACTCTTTTACTATCATACTGTGTTGGTTTCCGAATGGCTATATTATTTATTATTACTATTGTTCTTTTCTTCTTTATTTTCAGCATGACTTTTTTTCTATTATTCCCTTCCCATACCTATTTTCAATATTCTTTGCTTAAGTCGAGGTGTATCAGAAATAACATCTCTAACTTTATAAGATAGAAATAAGACTTCATACACATCCTCCTGTTCAGACCTTACTAAATATGATATTGTTGAAATGTTACTTAATGAGAGTAAGTTTTGCATTTTTAAATAATTATCCAATAATGGTAGCTGTTGTCGATAAGTGATAAGAAATTAGTATAATTTGAGATAACTGAATAAGTATAAAAGAACAAAAAGTATGATGTAATAGGATGGGCCAGAAACTTTAAATGGATGTTACACAAGAATAATTGTTAGGTAAAGAGTTATTTTCTATTAGTTCTTCTTTGTCCTATGCTATTATTTCCATTCTGATCTTTTATGTGGAAATACTTTCTCCTCTTGTAGTCCCATTTGTTATCCTTTTTCTATTTGATTTTCTGTCCATATTGTTTACCAAAAAAAAGGGAAGCTTGGAGCAACAGTAAAATCTCTACGGATGAATCAATGTGTATGTATATCTTAGTTTATGACGTTAAGTATTTGGACTTTAGATCTCATGACTAGATCTGTAGACGGTGACACTACCATTTTTGGCTACGTGAACTTTTCTGATTTACTTGTGGTGGTGGCAGGGAGGTCAACATGTGGCTCTGAAGGGGTGGGCTTTCCCTCTCTTAATTATAACGTACTTGGTTAAATTGCCTGGGTCTCAGTTAGAGATGACTTCCAAATTATGATGTAACTTGCAACGGAACAACCCGACAACCTTCCTTCCAGCTCTGTCGTTCAACAACTGAGTACATCTTTGCTAGTGTAACTTGAAGTCATGGATTTGGGCCATGAAAACAATCAATAATATTGCATTAGGATAAATTATCTACATCACACCCCTTAGAGTACGACTCATTCCCGGACCCTACCTGAAAGTGGGATGCTTTGTGCTGCCCCTCTTTCTAATTGTGATCAGGAAATCTCCTTTTTTTGTGTGTATGTGTCTAACAACCCACTAGTAGTTATTATATCACATTGATTGTGAACATCGTTTTTCTAGGAGTACTTTAATCTTATCATAAATTTATATGCCAATAAAAAAAACAAGGAGAACTTGTGATACTACTGCTATGATGAGTACATATTTATCTTAATTTTCACTATTATTTTCATTTGGTATGATTGCTGAGGATTCATATAGTCGAGTGTTACTTGTTTTGGATTGAGGCATAGCTATTGTTATTTCATTAAGGGTTGACTAAAGAAAAGACTCTATACAATACTCTCTTGTGGTCCATCCCTTTTCCGAACACCACACATAGCAAAAGCTTAGTGCACTGAAGAAAAGAAAATAGAGGGCTTGCATAAAGCTCTATACTGGATCCAAAAAAAATTATTATTACATTCAATAGCACTTAATTATAAATGTAAATATTTAAACATGAACAAAGTTGCTCAACAAAACTCCAATAATGATTTGCAAACCACCAGAAGAGTAAACTCTTGATCCAATGTCCATTTGTTTAGCACCCAAAAAAAAAATCCAAATACATGTGACAGAAATATTTATGGCCAATATGTGTAATAGTCGAGTTGCATGCAAGCTGGCCTAGATACAACCGTTCGAAGAAAAAAAAAGAGCAGAGCCAAATAAGTCTCTTGATGGCAAACCCCAATTGTAATATTCCTTTTTGTATAGGTTACAACATAATGTATACACCCTTTAATTAACAAAATACAGGACTTCAATGAACACAAACTCAAAGATACACTGATCAAATCAAAGAATCAACCTGACTGCTGACTTCCAACCGAAAAAAACAAACTTCAAGCAGGCATCACATAATCAAAAAAATAGAACTACCAAGAGCTATGGTCATTGAGAGAAGCAAATGGAAAAATGCTACATACACAATCCAGGCAATATGTACCTATAAAAGTAGGTTGCTCTGGCAAGAAACATGAGGGGACGAATGTCGAGAATTGCAAGAACGAGATAGCGAGAGGCCATTTGGTTTCTCCGATGCAGGTTTAGAAGAGATCGACTTTCCTTTTGTGCATATCCTGTTTCCATTTAGGCAACTTGTAGAATGCTTCTTTTTTCATACCAAGTACAGACATAAATTCCTCATCCGAAAGATAAGCCTGAAAGAGACGATCAGAAAAGAAAGATGGGAGCTCATAGAAGTTGTGAGATTTAAAAGTAGCCATAATACATAACCAGACACTCAAACTTGACCTCAACTAACAAGTAAATACTCCAATTTCGAGTATGCACATCTAGACACCACAACTCGTCTACAGAATGTCAGTTGAACACTCCAACTAACAAAATAATTATCTAGACACCTCACAAATTTATGTCACGTTAGTGTAGGGTATCCACGAGACAGTGGGGACGAGTTGGTGTGTTTAGTTGTCAGTTGAGACCAAGTTGAGTGTTTATGTATTATGCCTTAAAAAGTATTTCAGTATTTATTGTATTAGCACAAAGAGATTTTGGCTTTTGATTTGCCTGATTTTATGGACTTGTTAGAATCAGTCATTTGCTATGTAATATGTATAGTAGTTATATCATATGAGGAATGCCAAAAGAATGGTTGAGCTACAAACCTCTCTCCGCTTAAAATCAATTCCGGTGACAGGGTTGTCAGATTTAGCCTTCAGCTGTTCATAACTAAATATAGCCGTACCACTTTCATTTCCACCCTCGTCCTGCTCTGGCTCCAGCTTTGGTTCTGACCCATTAGTCTCAGCGGGCTCAACTATCTCCTTTGGTTCTGAAGCTTTTTCAGAATCTTGGACCTCAGCAGTAGAAAGATCACTTTCTGCTTTGATGGAAAAGTAAACATCGAGGTATGTCAAACTACACCAAGAACTGAATTCAAAGGTAATTTTAAGTAAAATGATTTGATTTTTTCCATAGAAACTGTCAAATTTCACTTTTCATGCAGCCAATATTTTCCCTCAATAACATTAACTGATAGCATAAGCACAATAATTTATGCAATGCATGCACAAGCACTTAAAATTATGAATTTAAAGCACAAGATTTTAGGGGGGAAAAGAGAGATTGTGAAGTTGTTGATACAATAATCGCAAGACTCACAAATGGATAATGCACCGAAATCCAATAGCAAGAGGAAGAACAAAAGAGATTTTTATACCAGTAGGGCCAGAGTCTACTGATCGAACAGGAGAGCTTCTGCTTGACCGGACAGGTGAGCTTCTGTTTGATTGTTCAGGAGAACCACTCTCACTCGACTGCTTTTTCTCAGCTGTAAGAACATTAGATAATGCAGCTATTGCAGCTGCTCTTTGTGAAGCCTGACTTGCTCCAGCAGGCCTTGGTGCAGAACTAGATTTTGGAGGAGATGGGGAACTGAAAGCAGAGTTTAAAGCAGCTAAGGCTGAAGCTCTTTGGGTTGGCCCACCTGCTCCATTTGACCTTTGCTGATTCTGAAATATAGTGCAGGCTGTTAGCACATTGGAAATTTTTTGAACATATAAGATTTATCGCATTCCACATTTGGTTGATAATGATAGAATCAACCCTTAACAATTACTTAATAACCATAAGATCTATGGTGATTATTTTACGTGTACATTCTTTTAAAAAAATCTCTTAATCTGAAACATTTTGATACCCAAATATCCTTTTAATTCTTTGGTAATTGTGGTAATGTTTTTGAGCCGAGGGTCTTTCCGAAACAACCTCTCTACCTCCATGAGGTAGGAGTACGTTATGGGTATACTCTACCCTCCCCAAACCCTACTTGTGGGATGACACTTGTGGGATTGTGGGATTACACTGGGTATGTTGTTGTTGTTTGTTGTGGGAATACACTGGGTATGTTGTTGTTTGTTGTATTTACCCCTCCGAAAGGAGGGAGGGGTAGGGGCAAAAGGCTCTAATATGATCCTAAAGAAAACCCACAGAGATATGAAACTCGGGCAATGAGCCAGGAAACCGCAATCGAAAAGATTTTCTTCATTACAACATATGCTACATTGGTCTCTTAAAGGAATCATCAACTCACGATTAACAGATTTCAGTAGTCTTAAGATCAAAACAACAACAACAACATGCCCGGTGAAATCCCACAAGTGGGGTCTGGGGAGGGTACTTGTGATCTGGGGAGGAGTAGGATGTACGCAGACCTTACCACTACTTCATGGAGATAGACATGTTGTTTCCGAAAGACCCTTGGCTCAAAAATCACAGTCCCAAGTAAAAGAAAAAACAATATATATAGCATAATGGCACAAAAAAACGAAAAGCGATGCAAATTTTACAGGACAGGAACAATAACAAGAACAATATTGATAGCAAAGTAATGTGCTACTCAAAGGCAATAACAACACAACTATAAAGGCACGCCTAGACCTACGACCACCCTAAACCGGCATACGGCCAAACACCATTCTATCCCTACTAGCCTTCTAGTATAATCCGCGACCTCCACTCCTTTCTATCTAAGGTCATGTCCTCGGTCTTGGTAATATGGAGTAATGACATATCTTGTCTAATCACCTCTCTCCAATACTTTTTCGGTCTACCCCTACCCCTCCGCATAACCCCCAAATCCAACCGCTCGCACCTCCTATCTGGGGCGTCGACACCCCTCTTCTGCACATGCCCCAAACCATCTCAGTCTCGCTTCTCACAGAAATGAAAAAACATTTGCAAATACGAAATAAATTGAGCATAAACCCATCCTTGCTTTTGATGAAATCAAGTAATTACCTCTGAAGCATGACCAACCCCAAAGAATAGCATAACCTTCTTCTGGAATGAGTTTCCATGGGCCTGGTTAAATAGGAAGGTTAGTGCAATATTCAGATTATAGAACTTTTTAGAGATGGGAAAAATGTGAGATAACTGATGAGATCAATTTGTTACAACCACAAATATTGTGGAATACCAGAATTGCAATTAAACTAAGTAAAATTTCACCCTCAAGGAAAGTAACTTTGTCTTCAATAGTGAGAAAGAAGAAGCTTCAATATGTTAGTTTAATCCCTACTTCAAATCTATTGACTTTGATCTTCTTTAAGAGAGATCATTCAGTATCTTGTACAAAACGGCTTATGATAAGTGCATGATTTTGATTTAAAGATCAGAAACAGGTATTCAAATGTGTTGTCAGTTTGTCATACAAAACACTACTAAAAGGTCTAGTCATCATCAAAGCTGAAAGGTTTCAGAGTAAAGAGGAAGTTGTTTATGGTAATGGTAATTGAGTTAACTGGATAAATACAATACTATAGAACTTATCAGTTCCACGTAAAACTGCACCTTCTCTCCCCATCCTCTCAGAAATCATAGAAGAAATACAGAAATAAGGGACGAACAATGGAACTCTTCTATGACATCAACATAGTCCAAGAGCTCATGCCAGAAGGTCTCATAATGACAACTAGACGAGAGGTTTAGTCACGTACACTGGCTTTTGCAGGATCCCATGAGAAAAATGTTGTAAAGAAGCAAGGCTCATTTCCTTCTGTGACTTTATAGAGTGGAACATTTGGTGATAATCCTTCCAAAGATGCAGCCATCTCTACGTATTTCTGTAATCATATTAATGGATTAATATGTAAATTATAAAACATGCTTACATAATTGTAAATGCCTGTGATAGCCTTGTGTATTACCTGTCCGATGTCAAAAGCGCTTTGCTTTTCCTTGGAGTCTGCTGACTGACCAACCCAAACAAATACTTCAGCATGTGTGTCGAGTACTAAGACATCCTCGGTCAATAAATCATCTTGAGCAAAGTTGTAGATTTCTTCAACCTATCAAGTGAGCAGAGAACAAATTAAAAAGAATACAATAAAGGAGCTGAGCAGAAATTGAGAGAGTTTAGATTTATACTGTAGAACATACCTCAAATTTTCCTGGATATCAATGTAATAACATGAAAATCATTAAAAGGATCATTAGCGGATGAAAGCAATCCTTATTGCAAATAAAAAATCAAATGAATTATAGGATAATGGATATACCTTTATTAAATGAATAAGCAAACAAGTGGGGATCCCGGGAGACTTCCGGAGCCACCTTCTTGCTGATATAGCTTTGTTTTCCACCAATGGCAAACCAGAAAGCTGAGCTCTCTGTTCCTTCTTTAGTGTGTTTCACTGTCACTCCAGGCTGAAGTTGCATAAAAGATTAACAACATTAGTCCAGTGCAGGACACCCTAAGACAAACATGAGGCATATCGGTTGGGGATATCTTCGTCACAATTTCAGAGCGGATGTCAATATGCATGTGGATACTTAAAATTCACACCCGGTAGAAAGTACAAAACATAGCTATGCTATGTGCTACAAGGTAGAAATCATAAAAGTGTGAGCTTAATATTCACGAAACTAAGTGAGGAAACTTCAGTCTTTTGTGAATGCAAAGAAAAGTCAGCGGCAAGAACAATCATATGAGATTTGCGGTTGGCAGCACTTCACTTTCTTGATTATTTCAATATTCATTCCCGGTAAAAATGAAAAGCTGAAACACTAGTCAAAACCAATGAAGACGAAGAAGTGTCCACGCAATCATTTCTAGCTATAATGCTGTATATTTTGCTAAAATTTCACCACTCTGGTTGTACATCTTAACAGATGCAGGCTATGCTTGAATTTGTCATATTTTAAATAGTTATTTCAGTCACGATGATACTGTATGACAGCCTGACACTGAGTGGGATCTACTCGAGACATTTGTCCAGAAACAATAACCAAAAAATCAAAACAGGATAGAATGTTGCATCGTTCAATTGGAGTAGATTATCACCCTCCATGCTAGCACTCAAAATGATGAGAATTGCCAGATAACTTTTACCATAAAAACTCACTCATTCGCTGTAGACATTTTTATACTTTATTTTCATTATTATTATTTCGATATCTAGAGGAACTCACATAAACTCAGTGGGGATCTGCCTGAGAGAAGAAATCCAAATTCCTCTCCAAGTCTATGAATTTTTCAAAGTGAAACCATGAGCAATTTCTCAGGGAGTACTTAAGAGACTGGGTCTGCTAAATAGAAAGAGAATAACAGGAAAAAAAGGTGTCATAAGCTTTCCAGTTTCAAGAAACATCTCACCTTCAAGAATTCTGCAACCTTTGCTGCTAATTGCTGCTGCTCATAAGAACTCTGGTTACCATGCCAACTGAATAATGAAGAGCCAGATTGCAGAAGAAAACACTCATTCGAGTTCAGTGAACTTGGCACCTGACAGAGTTTCCAACACAGAAAAAAAAATTAACCAATCCCCATAGAAAATTTTATTTTCATAAGTTTATAGTAATTTGTATACTAAGAGAAATGCAACTTTAAGTAATCACAGAATACAGTCATCGACAAAGCCAGTCAAGTTATCTGCATTAAAACTAATGAGCTCTCATCACTACCAATGCAATTAAGTATAATTCAATGATATCATAACTGCAAAAAATATACAAGATCTACATAGTAGATGTCAACAATTGGGATTAAGGTGTAGCAGCTGTTAGTACACTTATATTCAGTCTGATGTTTGTAAAGAGTCATTTGTTCTGGTTTGGAGACTTATATGTCCATGTAAGTATCCTCTGGCATTCCTGGTTCCTTTTACTGATTTAACAAAAAGAGAATTAATTGTATCACGAGAACCTTTAGTTGTAGAAAATCCTCAATTTGCCCTTGAAAGCATTATTTAGTCTTGAAACAAAATAAGCTCGAATACAACAGGATGGGTACTGAGGACTCGTACCAGATCTCAACTAGTTTGTAAAAGCATGTTGAGCTTTATCCAGGTAGCTAGCAGGCCAAAAGAAGTCTTAATAACTTCATGTCAGAATATATTGTAAAACCATACCCATAAAAGGAGCATATTAGCACTCAGGTTCCATTCTCCCAAACATGATCACTATAACTATAATTCATGTAAAAGACACGCTTGACAAAAGTAAAACATCAGATATCACTATATAAGGTAGTAGACAGCCCACAACTGAGCCAGCAATAATAGATATTGAAGTTTCAGTAGAAGAGGTGTTAGCACTCGAAGAATGATTCTATCAACCTGGAGAGTAGCTACTCATCTATTTAAAAACAGGTTGACTTATCATATGAAGTAACACCAACAAGAACAGTACACAGGAGAACAGGTACTGTAGGAACAAAGGATATTATCTGCTTCAAATACTAAAATAATTAAGATAATCTGCTACTTTAGTAGCCAAAAAAAAAAGACTGAAGGTCCATAAACTTACAGCATCCACTTGAACCGCTTTGTTATTATGCACAGAAGTTCCAGATAACCTAATAAGTACAACTGAATCAGCAGTATAGGTTTCATCATTCAAGCCTTTGTCAGCAATATAGTTTTTGTAGCCAGAGCTCAAACCACCCTGAGGAAAATTGAAATTCATCAGGGCTATTGATGATGTAAATCAAATACTATAGGAACAGCAGCCTGTATTATGCTGTATGAAGAGGTACCTTAAGGACCAACATGGGCTGGAAGATTGCAACAAACTGTGGAGGTTCTTTCCCTTGAAACACCCGACCCTGGACAATGATAAGTATCGAATTAAAACCTCACCAACTTTTGAGAGAGATAACCAATATGTGACAAGTAATACCAGCACAGGTCTTCCTTTGAGTGAATTGCACATTGTACTGGCCAATCGAGCAGCCATGATTTGGTCATCCTGTATCAAGACACAACTTTATCACAAATGGAAACTGGACAAGGCCTTCAGACTCATTACCTATCTCCAACAAAGCAGAAAGATAGTACACAAACTAAGAAAGGGTACTAGATGAAAGCACAGGGCTGGTTTTTTTAGTTCCTTCAATTTCATTTTGACCCCTTACCCTGGTGGAGAAGATCGGCATCTCCCATCATTTCAAACTAAAGTACTATTGCAGTGTATTACTTATTCCTTGAAGCGACATTCATAGTACATAGCTCACTATAAAGCACTTCATCTATTATTAACATCACATCTACCTCACTCTAATGTAATAAATCATTTTTAGGTAAGACTTTCTTCTATAAATATCTCCATGCTGGTCAAATTGAAGAATAGTTCACAAGAAATTACAAACATATGAAAATCAATTACACAATTGGAAGTTCTTATATGTACCATTACGTTTTTTGGTTTTGTTTCCTTTTTTCACCAGGTCCATGAAGGACTAGCTCACAAGCAAGTTAAGATAAATGAAAACTACAATTCTCAGATGCATGGCGTATCAAGTTAATTATGAAATAAAAATTATGGGGTAAAAGATACATGGACCCTTGATTTGCAGGGGCAATCTGCATTACCTCAATACTATCCTTTCCAATCCACCAACATAGATAGTAGTCGTCTCTCCTTTCATGAGAGTGATAGTTGTAGAGAACCACATAGCAATCTCCACTGTAGAATTTACCAATATCTTCTTTTGAGACTGGTGTCTTTGCACTACCATTTATGCGCCATACCTATCAATCTCATGTTTTTAGTGAAACAAGCTGGTTAAATCAACACATATTGTTGAAGAAAGGGAAATAAAGGTGCTGTTCGGACCTCTAATTTTCCACCCTCTTCAAGCAACGGAGGCACTTCCTCAATTACAGGAGCACTTTTGCTGGCACCTTTGATGCCAGCACCTTGTTGCTTCAGCAAAGCTGTAAAGATGCAACAACTTAGAACTACTGGCAACATACAACATTACACTTCTTCGCAGGTTGAGAAAAATTATACCTGCTACTTTTCCTCTCCCCTCTTCAGGGGCAGGTGCAGATCCAGATGGCCAAGAGTCAAAGTTGGACTTGAATGAATGGGTTTCGTAACCTTGAATAACCCGGGTTACACGTGTTGCCTTGGGTCTATTTTGAGAGACAAGATATTCCTGGGAATATCACAAGCCATTTAGCCACTAAAAATCATATCAAATAACTAATATGTGGACTAAACAATTCTACCTCTGCAGTTTGAATGGCAGCTTTCCTCTCCTCCAGTTGAGTTACACGGCCAATCCAAACAAACACCTCAGCACCACAATCCAAAAGATAGCATTTATTGTTTTCCAAGCTAGACTTTGAAAGTTCACCATCTACAGGACTGACTTGACCATCAGTGATGCTGCAAAATGAAGAAGCAATCAATTTCAGCACCAACACCAGAAAAAGGTTGATATACAAAATTCGTTGATGAGAAAGTAGCAAGCATTTGGGCATTCCAGTTGACATAGAAATTGAAAACACGAGAGAATTGATCAGTAGATTCAGTGTAAAGATCTTCTACCATGAAGAAGTCATGTCGACTGTTCAAGGTCAATCAAGGAAGTTACATAATTTTGATATGCAGCATCATAAACTATAGATAGAACTTGACACTGATAATACACGACATGCACCCGACAAAACAAAATTATAGAACTTGACACTGATAATACACCACATGCACCCGACAAAACAAAATTCCAAATACTCCATCATGCATCTTCATTTCTTTGATTATTTTTCCGGCCAATAATTATGTACTCCCAACGTCCAAAACATTCAAGTTCCTCCCAGACATTCTATTTCTTCCAACAGGGATATTCTTTAAGAGATATCCAGCTATGATTGCAACCAGCACCAAGCAAGAATACATCAACCATAAACTTGACTAAGTTCATCAATGAAAGTGATTCAGTTTTCACATGCACATAAGTTGATAAGGGATGTAAATCAGAAAGGTAATTCCCCCAATGTCATCCCCAGTCATTAAGGCCTGAACAGAAGACACATCTCTCAAATTTTATCTTCTTTCTTTTCTTTTTTTGTGCCTAACTACATCAACCAAGATCAAAGAGATGTGGTACTAGTGATTTTTCTTTTGATAATTATTATCCCAAACTCAACCTTCGATCACTCCAAATATGTAGAACCAATTGAATTTGAAAGCAAATAATGTCATCTCATAAGTCTTTCACTTCATCCGGTTTGTAATCAGCACACGGGATCTAGGCTAGGTATATACTACTTTTATTGTATGACTAATCTTTACCTCTTAACATCATTGAAAATCTAAACCATTTCCCTCAAATAAGAACAAATATAATTTCAGTAAGAGACAACAATCCAGAACATGCTAAATCTAACAAGATAAATTCATAAATAGTTTGCCCCAGTGCGGAGGTGTGAGAGGTTGGCCGTGGATGGTTTCAGAAGAGGTAGGGGTAGGCCGAAGAAATATTGGGGAGAGGTGATTAAACAGGACATGGCGCAGCTGACCGAGGACATGATCTTAGATAGGAGGGTGTGGAGGACCCACATTAGGGTAGAAGGCTAGTACATAGTCACGGTATTCTATCGTATTAGTAGACGCTTTAGCACACTATAATTTCTTGTTCTCTGATGTCTGCTATTATCTATTACTTTCCGTACTTTCCATACTTTTCGTACTTTGATTACTCTATTTTATTTGTAGCGCCCCCGTTATTTGCCTTATCATATCGCTTTGAACTTATTAACCTCTTAACTTCTTAGCCTTATCTAACGTCTTTTTATGCTTTATTGAGCCAAGGGTCTTCCGGAAACAGCCGTCCTACCTTGATAAAAGTAAGGTCTGCGTACAATTTACCCTCCCCAGACCCCACGTTGTGGGATTTCACTGGGTTGTTGTTGTTGTTTGCTCCCAAATCAACTACGGATCACTCAAGGAACTCAAAGTTCTCCTACTTGCCCGCACCTCGACTAATTTCAGGGTACTGCTACTTCCTACCACCACAAGTATCAAGTAACTCTGTCCACAAGTATCAAGTAACTCGACTAATTTCACAGTATTTTATACTTTGCCTGCGCTGGAATTTGAACTTGAGACCTCATGGGTTTCATTCCACCTCATTGACCACTAAGCCACCCATTTTGAGAGCAAAACCAAAAAATTGTCCTTTTGACTCCCAAAAAATATGGGAATCAAAGTTGTCAATATGAATTACTTAACAAGTAACAATTGAGTCAAGAACCTAATTACACACATAAGATAAAAGAAGGCAACAATACCTGCAAAGTTTAGGAGGTGTCTTCTCAGGAACAATATCATCTTCGGTAATAACCTTTTTGCTAATTGGAGCAAATCCACCAAACAAAACCCAGAATGAACCAGAATCTGACTCAGCTTGCAAATTTCCATCATCTGAGATGTACAATAGAAAAGTATGAAGGAGTAGTCAAGCCCGGAGTTATTTCGCAAAAATTTAGGGAATTAACAAAAGAGCGATATGTTGCACTAGATGCCATACATGACGGATTAACATACATATTGACTCTATCCAACCCAATCTGCATGGTATTGACATCATAATGACAGATTATTCCCCCTTTAGCTTTCTAAGTTTAAATGTTTGTTCCCTATCTTGGTTGATCAAATCTTTTTCATGGGTGTAAGCAATTAAGCTCCACCTTCTAGTTGAATCAAATGATTCTCTCCCACAATACTGATTAGCAAAGATATAAATAATTACTCTCTCCCACAAGAAGAAGCATTCACGTAAAAAGTTTTTTCGCCCAAATTTATCAATCACATCTTTTGCACATTTTGAAATATTTCGTTCATTATTCTAATGAATCAAATTAACTGAGGCACACGCAATATGCTTAAAAGCATTGAAGCATTCAATGGAGAACTCTACTATTTGGAAACTTTCCACCCCAGGTTTTGAACATATTATCTTGGAACACATTTTTTCCCTTGATAAGGAAAAGAGTATCAAAGTAAGTATCTAGGATCACATTTGAGAAAAGTTCCAAATATTTTATAAAAAACAGTACATACTCCATCCATCCAGATATCAGTGTCTAATTTGATTTTGATGGTCAAATTAACAGAAGTTCAGAATGATATTAGGCAGTTACTTTTCATGTGAAGTACACTTGAAATGCTACCAAATGCTTAAGTATTAATTGCAAGGTATAGAAACAAAATAGACCAGACTAAGGGCATATAATCTTTTTACCAATCAAACTCAAACAATATCAGTTAAATTAAGATAAAAGGAGTGAAGAAATATATTCAACTTAACCCACTTCTCCTTTAATTTCCTATGGCTTTTACGTACCAACAATTGCAACATCACACGTCCCCTCATGATATTTTTCCTTCAAAAACTGAATGACTTCTAATGCTTTGGCCCTTTCTTGGATATTGGAGTTTGCACCATTGAACTGATATATCTTGTCTTTAGTGTCCAGAACGAACACATCATCATGATTTAAAGAGGACCGGGAGAATGGAACCTGACAACATTTTCAACTCAGTTATAATCGATTCAACCACAATTCAAATAAACTACATAAGTCCTGACGATCTCACACATAAGTTGTTAAGACGTACCTGTTTCATCCTGACTACTCGTTTACCCTTGCAAATATACAGCCTTGTTTCAAATTCTTCCTCCTCTGGTTTCTTGAACCCAGATGCAACACCACCCTCCAGAGGTATAATACATGGTTTAAAGTATGACAAAAATTTGTCAGTTTCGTGTCCTTGGACTTCTCGATACTGTACTGCTCGCCCTCCAAGGACCACATCAAGCTCCACTGTTTTGATAGCTGCAGTTCCAGCTTCATCCTAACAAAGCATCAAATTTATAAAAAACAGAAAAATAACATAAGTTAAATCTATAAGGAAGAATGAAACTGAGTTCATACCTGACTAGTATCCTTTCCAAGCCAGAAGTGTATATCATACAAATAAGCACCGCCCTTTCCTGAAGTTGTCTGAAATTTAAATGCAAATGTTCCGTAAAGATAGCACAGTATAAAATAAACCAAAAACTTATATATCAATATGTACCTGCAAGATGATGTATGAATCTCCGGAGTAAAATTTACCATAATCGGATTTTGGCAAAGGAACTGGTTGGAAATCCTCAATTCTCCAAATCTCAGTCCCTCTAGATAAGGTTAAGTTAAAATCTAAACTTCAAAATTTCCTAGCAGACCAAGTTACATTATAAATATTTAAGATAAATTTACAAGAACTAGTAAACAGTCAGACAGTAACTAAACACCTTCCAGCTTACTGGATATAACCATCAAATAGTACAAATTCAAGAAATACCAACGAAACCAAACATTAGGTAAGGATACACTCTTTGTCCTGCACCCTGAAATGCAGGATCCAAAGTTTTCGCAGAGCTAGACATTGTGCAAAGTCCTCCTTGTTACCACTTCTTTCAACAAAGGAAACTGGAATGCTGAAGCTCCTAACCTCAGCTATCTCAATGACCAAACCAACTGTACAATGGAAATGAGAGTAATAAGTATTAGTGGAACATAGTCCAAATTGATAAATGCAACAAAATTAGGAAATAAATTGACGTTTACAGTAGCACAGCAGAATGAGATCTTCGTAAGAACATAATATGGGAAAAAATCAATTTTCAAATAGAGAGTTGTTCAAATTTGAAGCCATGATATGGCTTCATCAACTTCCCAATGTTTATT
The DNA here is from genome assembly GCF_947179165.1 of Solanum dulcamara. NCBI lineage: Eukaryota > Viridiplantae > Streptophyta > Magnoliopsida > Solanales > Solanaceae > Solanum > Solanum dulcamara. The sequence goes on along the minus strand of NC_077246.1, from coordinate 73,089,766 downwards.
CCACAAAACTTATTTACAAGCTAGAAATCATACTACCACAACTATTACTATGCGTCAATCCCAAACAATTTGGAATCGGCATTATGAATCCTCACCGACCAAGTCTTCCCCCATTTAAGCTCAAATCATGTCATTACCATACCAAAAAAATAAAAGAGAAAAATAAATTGAATATAAATAAATCTATGATAATGTCAAAATACTCCTACTAAAGCAATAAGCTCAAAATCAATGTACTAACAACACTAAAACCTTTTTCTCAACTAGTAGAGATCTTTATCTTCCATTACAACATATCCTTAGCTAAGTATGCATTGATTTCAAGAAATTGCAAGTCCTTTGAGACAACTTCCTTCCATTCGATTTTAGATCTACCTCATCCCCTTGAACTCAAAATACTATCTCCACTCGTTGGGCATTCTACCACTTATTAGAGAGTATTTGGATTGACTTATTTAAGTAGTTTTTGACTTTTAAGCTTCTTTTTTTTTAATTTTGGAGGTGTTTGGGAAAGACAAAATGTTTTTTTACCACTTATTTTTAGGCCAAAAAGTACAAAATAAGCTAAAAGCCAAAAGTTGGGTATCACCAACTTATGAGTTTTAGCTTATATGCTACTTAGAAAAAGTCAATTCAAACACCCCCTTAGTATAGCATTGAATAGCTTGGTGAGCCATTCTACTCCAACCTCTCCAAAACACTTCCATACCTTTACGGGAACACCATTATCCCCACAAGCTTTTCTAGTCCTCATATTTCTCATGACATCAAAATAGCCTCTCTATCTCTCCTCGACCTATCTCCTATCAAACACTTGGTGAGAATCATCTTTAATACACTTCACCTCGTTTAAATCCTTATCCTTCTTATCAATTAGTCGTGCTAGTTTAAACATTTCTTTCTCCCCTTCTAGTGTCCCTAACTTTTGGTACAAACCATCTTGAGCTTCCCCTCGAATTTTATTAATAGCCTTCTTAGTATTCCTCTAGCTCTCTTGTATTCTCCAAAAGCTCCTCCTTCTTCTGCTTTTGGCAACTTCCTATAGAACTCTCTAATAGAAATAATGCTAACAATAAATCCCATCACCATCATTAATTCAGTACAAGTTCCAAACAATTGAGAAACCAGTAAAAGCCATACAACAAATATCCTCAATTTCAATATCTTCCTCTATGCTCATTGAACCCCCTATGCTCATAATGAAACGGAAGTATCAAGGGCACAGAGAAGCTTTGTCACATCAGCAACATTGCATGCTTATTAACTGAACTGTCCTCTATCCCCCATCTAAGCAATTACTAGTACACCTCAATCCCAAGCTAAGCTGGGATCAGCTACATGAATCCTCAATAGCCATTCGGCTCCATTCAGAAACTCAATAATCTGTTCGTTAACACAATTAAGGGTTCGCTGAAACTAAAAAGACTCATGGTAAACATCTAAGTTCCTCAGATATAACATACACCAGAAAGTAATGATCTTTTCTAAGATCACCTAATAATCAAACATACTCATCCAAAATTCAAACATTTTCACCAAAAAAAGAAGTCAAATGACCATTCTCCAAAACCCCATTTGACAAATTTAAACAAAGAGTTCATCTTTAATCACCCAATAGAATGAACAGATCAAACAAAATTTTGCATATCAATTAATCAAAGTTCCTCAATACCTCAAAACTAAACTAAAGCACAGATCTTTACTCCTCAGATTATGCAAAAACAACATGAATATTATGAGAAATCATAATCCAACAAAACAACAACAACAACAACAACATAAACCATATCAGGGGTAATCCAACAAAACATAAGACCAAAACAAACACATCACATCACATCAATTCAATTCACAAAAACAAGATCTGGGCAAGAACAATCAAAAACCCCAAATGATCAAAACCCCTCAAATGATTGAATAAACACACCTATTTCTCCTCTACAGAGAGATCTATGCAGAAAAACTCTCCCTCCACAGAGAAGAAAAACCAAAAGGGTATTCAAAACACAGGAGAAAGAGGGATTATGCAAAGCTGGCCAGATATGAAAAAGGGGTACACCAAAGCAAAAAGGAAGAAAAAGGAAGTGAATAATTGGAGTAATGGGGTTACAAGATTTTATATTTTGGACCTCCCCTTTTCTCCCTTTGGCTGGAAAATGATTGTAAATAATTTTTAATTTTTTTTTTTTGCAGATATACAGAGAGACAGTATATATACCGAAATCAAGAACAAACACAAGAAGAAATTGAGATAAATTAATATATTTTTATGGAGACAGAGGTGTAGAGAGAGAAACTATGAAAGAAGAAGAAGAAGAGATTGAAATGATGAAAAAAAATTGTCTTTGAGAGAGAGAAAGACAGGTGAAGAAGGGAGGCACCGGCCATACTGGCGTTTTCTTCAGGTTTTCGTAGTATTTTTTGGAAAATAAAATTTAAAAATGGGGGGTTTTGGTGAACGATAAAATTGTTTTCGTGTAATTTTAAGGTTATTGATTTTGAGTCGTGACATTAGCTAATGTTTACGTTAGATTCAATCATCTATATTACATTTCTAAGGAAACGATTTTTTTTTTGGATGAAGAAAAATTTTGGAGCAATAGTAAAATTAATATTTTTATTTTATTTTTGGTAAAGGTGGGGTTTGGCGAGGGATTTGGAGAAATGATAAAGCTGTTTTGTGTAATTTATAAGTCATTTATTTGAGCCATAAAATTAGTTACTAATGATTATGTTAGGGTAGATAATATTACTCGCAATTGGTGTTTGTAGCAATTCGATGAATATATAATGAATGAAAGAATATCACATCGGTTATTGAAGGGATAGTGAGCTTTTTAAAATATGATTTTGAGCAATCTTCTTCTGGGGTTTGAGTTAGGTTCAAGATTCATTTAGCATAATAATTTTTAGAATCGAATTATGATCGAAATTCATTTAGCAATAATGTATGTTTTGCGGTAAATTAATGCATACTTCCGCCTTAACTTATAATTTAACACTATGGTAATTGAATAATTTAGCATAAATAGTAAGTACTCATGAGTTTTTGACTCATCTTGTTGAAGTTGTTTGTATGTAACTTATAAGTTATGAGTTCGCATTATAAAATAAATTATCAATAAATGCGTTGGAGTAGGTCTATATTATATTTTTTGGAAAAGTGTGAATTTTTTAAATCTCGTATGAACATGAAATACTTCACAAGTATAAGTACAAAATAAGTATATTCATCGGGTTTAGGAATGTGGAACAATTTTTTGTCAAAGAAATATATCCAGAAAAAAAAAACACATAATATGGTCTCGTAAAAATTTATATTCAACTTTGTGGTCAAATGCAATTTCGAATTTTCTTCTCAGTCAAAGTTAAAATTAAAACTAAACATTAAACATATAGTCTTCCTTTATAAAAAATATCTTAAATAAGGGAAATAAAATCTGAATTTATTTGTTCAGATCAATTGAAGAATTATAATTTCCTTATTAAGATCAATTCAATTTTTCAACCTTTTCTTTTGGTCCCTTTCAAAACAAGTAAATATAAAGAACACAAAAAAAATATAATATATCAAAAAAAAAACATAAATGGAATAATTAAACAAAAAGTTCTATCATTTCAATAAATTCTCAATATATATTTTGAATTTACAACAATAATAATATATTTATTGTGACCTTATAAATGACGTTCGGGAAGAGTGGATGTACGCAAATCTTACTTTTATTCTTATGGGATATTTAGATATGTTGTTTTTGATTGATCTTAAGCTCAAGAAAATAATTTTCACCAGAAATTTGATAAAACAATGCAAAAAAATAAAAAATACTATAATTTTTTTTTTATATATATATATATATATATATATAAAAGGATGTGGAAAAAAAAAGACACAAAAACATGGTTGGTTTATGTCATTTTATTTTATTTTTCCTAAAATAAATTAGGAACTCTATCAATGTCACAAACATGCTTTTTCTTCACTCCCAAAATTAAATAAATTGGTCCTCCACATGATGCTTCATGTGAGTTTTGAACTGTCCATTTTAATGTTGGTACTTTTTTTTTCTTTTTTTTTTAATTACAATCGAAATGCATAATATTAGAGAATATGCTTATTTCTTATTGACGGAATTAAAATTTAAAGTTTATAAATTCTGAATTCAAGAAAAGACAATTTATCGAGTTCTAGATAAATATGCATATTAACTGAATGTATATATAAATGTAGGGTATAAGTCAAAGTTATTATATTTTGCTCGAACCGTAGGCAATTTTGTATCTCCAACCCTAAATCTCTCCTCTCTCATATCAGTCGATTGGAGTCATATTAACATTGCTCCAAACTCGATCATTAGCTTATCGAGCCTATTAATCTATTTCTCTTAACTTCAAGATGATTCTTAATGAGTCTCCCCTCTCTCACTGCTTCAAATAAAGAATAACAACAATTGTTTTTTTTTTTATAATTTAACATATAAATCATAAATCGAATTTTGCCAGCAAAAAAGCATTAGAAGATCAAATACATTTGTTCATCATTAGTCAAAAAGAAATTTCAAATAAATATATGATGTCTCAAATAATTTTATTATATATATTTTGATAGAATTATTTGGAAGACACTTTATAGTAGGCCAAAAGTGGTCGGTCTCCATTAACGGATATCCAACTGACTTTTCGTCCTTGGCCATCTACATGGATTTATTGTTAAATAAGATATTAAAAGCTTTAGAAAATTATAGGAAAAAATTAGGATTTAAATTCTCAGAAATGTGTACATATAAAGTTAAATTAATTTTTAATCACTTTTGGGTATAATTGAAACTTTTGATAATATAATCAGACATCTATAACGACATTGTTTATTGATATTTTTTTTTTCAAAATCAGGAATATTGAAATCATAAGTTTAGTTTAGACGAAAGGCCAACTTATAAACTTATGGTGAAAAATCGCGACGGTCATAAAAGAGTGTGATGTGATGAATGGAATTCGTCAATTTTTAACTAGAGGTCTTTAGTCAAGTTGTGAAAATGAAAAAGCATATGGTTACGTTGTTTTCCTTTTAGTAAGGCATATAAAATACACATCTGGATTAATCAGGCCAATGAATTGTAACGACCCATTATGTCGTTTCGAGAAATAGAACTTTTTATTTCATAAAAGACGCATTCCGTATATTTTTATGAGTACTTTAGACTATTCGATAACCATATTTATTTAGTTGAGGGGTAAATTTATATAACTAATTTAATTAGTGGGCTAAGTTGATATTTTACTTAACATTCTATACCAATTATTAAAGGAAAAGGATAGGGTTTATTAATTTTGAATCAGAAAAGAAAAAGAAGAAGAAAAAAATAATAATAAAAGAAAAGAAAATAAAATATTACATATATAAAATCTGATGGCATTAAGCCATCAGATGTGACGATAAAACGAGAAAACGCAAAAAATAGAAGAAGAAAAAAAAATACGGAGCAAGAAAAGAAAGGGGAAAAGAAAAATAAAGGAGAAGAGAAAAATAGGGATTTTCATTCCAAAGCGTCAAGGTAATTATTCTCATCCTTTCCATTAATTTTTTATGTGATTATGAACATATTTTTAGGGTATATTGGTGGAGAAATAATGTTAAAATAAGGAAATATGACCCTAGGGTTCTTCACATAAAATCTTGATTTGGGGGTCAAATAACGATCCGTTTTAGCTGAAATTTGACATGTGAATTCATTTTATCATGAGTGAACATAATCGGAAAGAAAATTTCAGATTTGACTTCAATGACTCGAGGCGACTTTTTGACCCAATTTTTAATCCGAAAATAAATATAGCTATATGGGTGCCATTGGATTCGTATTCTTATGAAGATTATGTATTTGAATATATTTTGATCATTCGGAAGCGTTACGAGAGGCTCAAGTTTAAAAGTGATTATTTAATTTAATTGAGGTTTAACCCTAGTTTTGAAATTCATAAAATATGGGAGTTGACATGTTAAGTGATATCAAGATTAGGAACGTGTTTATAGAATTGGGTGAGTTATTGGGGCTAGGTTAAACATATATATAATATTGGCGTTTACAGATTAGTTTACTTATAAATATTATATATTTGATAGATTGAGATTGGTCTGAGGTATTGAAGAAGGGGAAAGACATTGTTGATTAGCTCGCTTTACTTCGGTTTTTCGGTTGAGGTAGGTTATGGTTTTTTTTATTCTATATCATAGATAGACTCTTAATAGTGATTGATATTCATTGAGTAATGTGTGAAGTTTACTACGCATTTAATTGTTATGGTTTGGATGATTGTTATGTTGTTGTGATTGGTCTGAAATCCCGAGGCCATGAAATCCATAATCTTGAACTTGCCCTATCAAAAATGATGCCTTGAATAAAGAAGGCTTGATGAAATATTGTTAATGAAGTGGAATGTAATCATGAAGAATGATAAATTAATTATATTTGGATCGGGTGTCACGTTCCGACACGGTATATTTGGATCGGGTGTCACAATCCGACATGGTATATTTGGATCGGGTGTCACGTTCTGACACAGTATATTTGGATCGAATGTCACTTTCCGACACGGTATATTTGGATCGGGTGTCATGCTCCGACACGATATATTTGGATCGGGTGTCACGTTCCGACACGGTAATATTAAAGGAAAATAAATTAAAATGACTTAATACTACCCAATCTCCAATAACTCATTTTCCAAAAGGGTGTGATATGGAGGCTTGAGTCCTCATGTGTGATCTTAATATTGTTGATTGGTTATGAAATGGTTTATTGTGTTGTCACTTGATCTTGATCTTGTTGGTTGCCACCTGTTAAGTGTTACGGTTGATTTCCCGCTATTACTTATTGCATATTGATTCCTATTTTGAGTCGGCCGATGATACCTACTCAGTACATGTTGTCCTGTACTGACCCCTACTTGTATCTTTTCTTGTTTTATTTTGTGGGGTGCAGCGAGTGTTCCATCGGCTTCGACTCGACCTCAATTCTAGTCAGTGTCCAGTTCATCGGATTGCAGGGTGAGTTATCCTTCTAGCTGGCGATGGAATCTCTTTTCATGGCATGACGTCCTTAGTTTTCAGACACGTTATGTTATTTATTTGGTGTTTGATAATTCGAGACTTAGTTTTAGAATTTAGATGTCCTCTATGTGATGACTTTCAGGTTTTGGGAAAAACATATTTATTTGAGCTTCCGCATTATTATCATATATATATTAGTTGGGGTTTGTATCGTTGGTTCTCCCATCTAGGAGGTTAAGTGTGGGTGCCACTCACAGCCCATTTTGGGTCGTGACATGAATATTGAATACCAAATGAGTATACTCCAAAAAAAAGTGAATGAAATTTGCGGAGAACCATTTTTTTCAATAATTATGATTGTACAATTATATCGTTCTCTTAAAGTTATTATTGAAAATTGTATATATTCGTTGAAAGGGAATTGCTATTAGACATATTTCTAAAAAAGCAAACAAATATATAAATATTTTGACAAATAGTTAAAGATTAAAGAAGATTTGTAAATATTTATATGCACAAAGCGTTTATATTAGACTAAATAATTAAATTTAACATCAATAAATCTAAGTGAAAATGTTTATTATTTAATTAGGACTAGGTATTAAACATATATACATACACAATATTCATTTTGTATCTATTCGCTTGATATAAATACTTAGTACATATAGTTTTTTATCATTATATTGCACATGATTGAAGAAAAGATATAATCAAGAACCTTAAATTAAAGGTGGTGTATTAGTAAACTAAAATTAAAGTAATTTCCTTTATGTAAGTAAATTGATTTATCTGAATGGTAATAGAATAATTGAGATTTCTTTGTCCTTAATTAGAAGTTTCGAATTTGAATTTTGAGAACGAATTTTGTTTTGATTAAAAATGCCACTTCCAAAAATAAATTCTATAATACGCAAATTTAAATTCATCAACGTTAATACGAATATCTAACGACAAACGAAAAAAAATTAAAGTAAATTAATTTAGAAGTTAAAATTTTGATCCATTAAAAGTAGAGCTTAATTTAAATAAAAGAGTTCCTTTAACAAAATGCAGCAGTTTGACTAAGCTTTTTTCAATCATTCCAACTGGTCAAATTAAATTTTTTAACCATAATCTTTTCACTCAGCACAAAGGGATCCCAAAATTACCCGTCTGGTCGCAATAGATTGTAGTTATCATCGATATATATTAAGTGTATACCTAATAAATATGCAATTGGTGTGCAAACGCAAGGGGCGGAACTATCTCTTCATTTATGAACTTGATCGAATATAATAATTTTGATCTAAATTCTATTTATATTTTAAAAAATCATTAATTATGTACAAATTATAAATTTAGATTCTAGTAACTTTAAAAAATTAGATTTTCGAACTCGTAAACTTTAAATTCTGATTTTATCGCTGCGTACACTACAATGAGTCAGTGACAACACGGTAAAAGGCTTGCCTGCACTACGACTTGCATCTAAGGAAAAATTACTAGGAAAAACACTTTTTAATAAATAATTATTGATTTTAGCGATATTTTTTATTTATTACCATTTATAGCAATATTATGATATATCTACTATGTATTAAAAGTGAATTATGTATGCATTATAAATAAATGTATTATAAGTGTTTTAAAATATATTATACTTGTCTGGTAAGAAATTGACATAATGTATTATAAGTGTATTAAAGCATGTGGTAAATATATTATCAATGAATAAAACTTGTATTATATGAGTTTTATAAATTATTCTCGCTAATATGTATTAAAATTGTATTATAAGTGTTCAGTGAAAAAAAATATTATTACTATAAATGGTAAATATTTTCTTAATATAGTACATTTATGTAAATTTCCCTACATCTAATCTATAGATCAATTTATTATGATTAAGTGATAGTTATGTATCTATTAATTAGCAAGAGATGTAATAGAATGGTTGAAATCCTTTTATAATAAAAAAATTGAATTTAAAACTCTTTATTAGAAAAGACAATATATTAACAAGATATAAGGAGCATTTTAAGTAAACATTTCTACATCATACATAAGTCAATAACAATAACAATCCAGTGAAATCCCACAATGTGGAATCTGGAGAGGGTAAAGTGTACGCAGATTTTATTCCTACCAAGGTAGGACGACTGTTTCCGAGAGACCCTCGGCTCAATAAAAGCATAAAAAGAGATACATAAGTCAATAAAAAAAGGGAATTATCTTACTAATATTTTGAACTTTAATTATAAAATTAAGATAATTCTCACAAGGCTTTCACATGATTAGGAATTTAAATAATATAAAACTCCAAATGAAGTGGACGGCTTGGCCGGTTGCACACCACATATGAATAAAACTGACATTTAAAAATTTAATTAATTAAAGAAATATAACAAAAAACTCAACCTCCAAGTGTTACTAATTAAAGAATTAGATTAAATATTACTAATTAAAAAAAATTAGACATTCTTCTAGGAGTATTAAATAGTGACACGTGTGAGTTTTGACACCATACTTTGTGACAAAAAATAAAATAAAATATACTTGGATCAAGAAATATAAATTTCACAATTATCAGATCTTATTTTCAAGTTATTTTTGTGGGACGTATATATTAGTGAAACATAATTTTAAAAAAAAGTATTTTTATTATAACAGTTTAAATTTTTAGATGATCATGTTTTCATACTTTTTAAATAGTATTTGAATGGACATAGTGATCATAAAAGAACAAGTTTTCTTCTTCTGAACTTGGAAATAAATATGGAAAACATTTTTTTTCTAATTTTTTTTTTTGAAAAAATAAAAAGAAAATTTTATTTATCTATTATCTTTAACTTTTTTTTATTTTTATTTTTATATATATAAAAAGCTGGAGCAATAAGGGAACAAAATATGGACATTAGGGGAATTTTCAGTATTGTCTGCGAAGAGAGCTTTACAGTGCATGCTTCTTATTATCCCAAAAAGGTAGTAATAAAAGATAGGAGTAATAAAGCAAATGAGGACCCCCCACACCCTTACCTCTATTTTTTAGTTTGTCATTCGGTATTCCATATCAGTATTGAAGTTTTGATCTCGAGATCGTATCGTGTAAAAATAGTTAAAATGACTTGGTTCTTATCATGATGTTTTTTCTACCCACACTATACTATGTCCAAGAAGATTTCGTCGAAAATTGGATTATCGAAAAATGTTTTTTAGTGACGTTTCATCGAAAATTTCATATTTCTTCTAGTGGCGTTTTGACGAGAACGTTCATTAGAAATTCATGTTTTTAATAGTATCATCGATCACCCAAATCCGACGTCTCTAGTAAAAGGCGAAGGGTTCTTATGCATCCCTCACCCCACCCCACCCCATCCCACCCACACCATTTGCCTTTTTCTTTTAGTTTATCATCCGATTTTTGATATCTGCATTTGAGTATCAAGATATTTGGATTTGCATTGTGTCAGACTCGTTAAAGAGGATGTGCTTATGATCTAGATTTTCTTTTTTATGTCCACACTATCAAGAAAAAAATTTCGCGAACATTTTCAACAGACTTTTTAGCGAGAATCAATTTCGTGTTTTCGATGGTGCTATGCCAAGAACATTTGAAAATTCATGTATTTTTTTAATATATCACGACTCGAACTCGAAAACTATGATTTAAAATGAAGAAATCTTATCTATCTGATGAGAATCAAAAGTGTCCTACCATACATATATAGTAGTCCCCCATCACACTAGGCTGACAAGTACAACACAACCATCAATTTCAATAAAAGAGTTCAACTCCATCCTTCAATGATATTAATCAACCACAACCATATTCACTCAAGCAATACACAAAGTTGTTCTTTTTTTATTAAAAAAAAGAAAATCAAATAAATTATGGGATAAGAATTTAAATCAGTGGGTGTATATTATAATAATATCCACTATTTATTTTGCAGAATGTGTGTAAAATTTAGTATAAATATTAATTTTAAAATGTTGTTGATGCAAACTTGCTACCAAAATCAAGACCTTTTGTATAAGGAAAGAAAGCATCCATGCCTTTTTAATTGTATTAAGATAGTAGCATATGCATTATTTTATGCAAACATCGTCGATCTACTGTTATAATTCGACTCGTAAGAAAGTCGGGAGGTAAAGAGTAAAGACTATCGATTTTAAGAGTTAATTTTTTATGAAGTTGTGTCAGATGATATTCATTTAGCACCCGTATGAATATACAATGTCCAACCTCAAAATCAAGAATACGTGAGTTTTTCAACACTAGCAACTCGAGAACAAAAATACTAAACAAAGAAGCAGTGTCAACGAGTGTAAATTTTTCTTTTATCGATTATAACAGTAAAATTATCAATCGATATGCACACAAAAAAAAAAGAAATCAAAGCTGCACCAGCCGGGAATCGAACCCGGGTCTGTACCGTGGCAGGGTACTATTCTACCACTAGACCACTGGTGCCTTTAAAATAGAAGTTCATAACTTATAGAAATCAATTAAATCTCAAATGACCGAAAAGTTTAACCTATTTTTGCGCAATTCCAAAAATGATATACATATTGAGTGTTGAGTGTTGGATGTCTCTTTCCTAAGTGGGGCCCACTTAAAAGTAGGCAAGTTGCCCACTTTGTTTTGTTGCAAAATTTATGTTTCCTCCTCTTCTATAAATGCCATCCTTGGCATTAAAAAGGGCGCACACATACATACGAAAATCTCTTCTACTCTCTCTATATTCTCTTACTTTCTTTCCTTTATAAAACTGTCAAGTTAGTTAATTTTATAAGACGTTATCAGCATAAACTTTCGTCGCTTTGAGTTATATTTTTAAAAGGTAACAAAAGGGGTGAGAATTTTATTTTCTTAAAATGTCTAATATTTCAAAACTTGAATTTGTTGCTCTTGATATTTCTGAAAAATGCTACTCATCATGGGCACTAGATGCCGAAATACATCTAGAATCGATGGGTCTGACAGACACCATCAAAGATGACATTACAACATTTAGTCAAGACCGTGCCAAAGCCATGATATTTCTCTGCCACTATTTTGACGAGGGCTAAAATTACAATATCTCACATTAAAAGACCCTTTTAAACTGTAAAAAAATTTAAAAGAAAGATATGAACACCTGAAGTTGGTCATGCTTCCACAAGCACGTCATGATTGGCTAAATCTGAAATTAATGGATTTCAAAAATATAACTGAATATAATTTTTTCTTGTTTAGAATTATAGCTCAGTTAAATTTATGCGAAAAAAAATCATTGATCAAGATAAAATGGAAAAAACATACTCCATATTTCCACCCGCGAATATGCTCCTGCAGCAATATCGCGAAAAGGGTTTTAAAAAAAATTGGCATTACTTTCTCACCTTTTGATTGCTGAACGCCATAATAAACTGCTAATGAAAAATCATGATAGTCGGCCCGTTGGTTCTTTGTCACTCCTTGAAGAGAATCAGGTAAATTATAACCAACAAGAAAGAGGTCATGACCCCAGTCGTGGTCTAGTCATGGTCGAAGAAGAAATTATAATCATGATACTCGACTGACATCAAAAAATGATCAGCAATACAAAAAGAAGAGTGAAAAGCCAGAAGTTTTACCAAAGAAAAATTCAGAAAGCATACGTCATAGATGTGGAGGTGTGGGACACTGGTCACAGACTTGCCGATCATTAAAACTCTGGTTCAACTATATTAGGCATCCTTGAAAAGGGCAGAAAATAATCTAGAAACAAATTTTATCTCCGAAGATAATATCGAGCCTATGCATCTGGATGTAGCTGATTTCTTTAATTTTTTAGAAGATAATATGAATATTGATAAGCATAATAATATTTAATTTTTATTTATTTATCTATACTAAATATTATGTTTGTATTTGTCAATTCAAGTAAAATTTGTGTAATGAATCATGTATTAATTATTATATTTACTTTATTTCTTTTTTTTTAAGAAAAATATGGATATGCCTCAAATTTTATTTGGATCAATGATCAATCATGAGGATATTTGTGTAATTGATAGTGGAACAACTCATGCTATTTTTAAAGACGAGAAATATTTTTCCAACTTGCTTAGTAGAAAAGTAAATGTTACTACAATTTCTGGTAATTCGAAAATGATTCAAGGCTCCGGAAGAGCTACTATATTTCTGCCTAAGGAGACAAAAATTGTTACAGAAGATGCACTATTCACTTCTAAATCCCCAAGAAACTTGTTAAGTTTTAAAGATATTCGCAGAAATTGATATCATGTTGAGACACTAAATGAAATGAATACTGAATATCTTGGTATAACCAAGAGTGTCTTAGGTCAAAAATATATTTTGGAAAAATTACCAACTTTGTCATTTGGCATATCTTATGCAAAAATTAGTGCAATTGAAGCATATTTGATCGTAAACCAGAAGTTTACTAATTAATCTAAATACATTTGTGCTATGGAATGATCGAATAAGTTATCCTTAACTAATAATGATGAGACGAATCCTTTAAAATTCAACTGGACATCCGTTAAAGAACCAAAAGTTTCTTACGAATGATGAATTTTCATGTACTACTTATTATCAAGGCAAATTAATTGTCAGACCATCGATCCTGAAGGTTGAAATCGAATCTCCTGGCTTTTTAGAGCGTATACATGGAGATACATGTGGACCTATTCATCCACCTAGTGGATTGTTTATATATTTTATGGTCCTAATATATGCATTATCTAGATGGTCTCATGTGTGTCTCTTATCATCCCGCAACCTAACGTTTGCGAAGTTGTTAGCACAAATAATAAGATTAAGGGCGCAATTCCCAGATTATCCAATTAAGGCCATTCGCCCTGGTAATGCTGGAGAATTTACATCTCAAGCTTTTGATGATTATTGTTTATTAATTAAGATAAAAATTGAACATCCTGTTGGTCGTTGGTCATGTTCATACTCAAAATGGCCTTGCAGATTCATTTATTAAACACCTACAATTGATAGCCAGATCTCTACTAATGAAAAACAAAATTGCCAATTATTGTTTGGGGTCATGCTATCTTACATGCAGCAACATTTGTACGTCTCAGACCGACACATTATAATAAATATTCTCTGTCACAATTAGTATTTGGTCATGAGCCAAATATAGCCCATCTAAGAATTTTTGGTTGTGCGGTATACGTGCCTATAGCACCACCACAAAGTACAAAGATGGGCCCTCAACGAAGGTTAGACATATATATTGGATATGACTTACCCTCCATAATTCGATACCTTGAACCGTTGACTAAAGACTTATTCATTGCTCGATTTGCAAATTGTTGGTTTGATGAAATAACTTTCTGGCCATTAGGGGGAGAGAAAAAGGAACCCTAAAAAAAATTGCGTGAAAAGTTTCATCACTATCTCATTTTGATCCACGACCCGCACATGTGAGCAGGAGGTCCAGAAGATCACCATTTACAAAACATAACAAATCAAATGCCAGATGTATTTACTAATTTACAACGAGTAAGTAAGTCACATATTCCTGCAGTGAATGTGTCTATCCAAATTGATGTCCCAAAAGGATCATCTACTAGTATCATAACTTCTGAATCCTAAACATGCCTGAAGCGTAGTAAACCAATGGGTTCAAAGGATAAAAATTCTAGAAAGAGAAGCGTGAGAAATAACAAAGATGAAATTACACAAGAACCTCCTGAAGTAGGTCAACATTTGAGTAATCTTGATATTCATAAAGAAATTAGTGAACCTGAGACTCAAGTGAATGAAGAACTTTCAATAAGTTCTATCGGTGATGAAATAAATTTAGACTGATTAAAAATTACGGTGGATAATATTTTTGCATATAATGTTGCAATTAACCTCATGTAAGATAGTGAAAGTCTTGAGCCTAAATCCGTCGAAGAATGTCAACGTAGATGTGATTGGATAGAATGACAAAAGGCAATTAAATCAGAATTAGACTCGCTTACTAAACGTGAGGTTTTTAGACCTGTAGTCCAAACCCCTGAAGGTGTAAAACCAGCTGGCTATAAATGGGTTTTCGTGCGAAAACAAAATAAAAGAAATGAAATTGTAAGATACAAGGCACGCTTTGTTGCACAAGGATTCTCTCAAAGACCCGGGGTCAACTATGAAGAAACACACTCACCTGTTATGGATGGAATTACATTTCGATATCTCATCAGTCTAGCTGTACATAAAAATCTTGAAATACATCTAATGGATGTAGTTACAGCTTACCTTTATGATTCACTTGATAATGAAAATTACATGAAAATCCAGAAGGATTAAAATTGTCTGAAGCATGTAATAAGTCTCAAGAGATGTACTCAATAAAACTTAAAAGGTCATTATATGGTGTAAAACAATCAGGGCATATGTGGCATAATCGCCTTGGTGAGTCCTTAATAAATGAATGCTATATAAATGATGTCATTTATTCATGTGTTTTTATTAAGAAAATGGAATACGAGTTTGTTATACTCGTCATTTATATTGATGATATAAATCTCATTGGAACCCTTGAAGAGGTCTAAAAGACGATTGAATATCTAAAGAAAGAATTTGAGATGAAAGACCTCGGAAAGACAACTTTGTCTGGGTCTGCAAATTGAACATTTAGCAGACGGAGTCTTTTTCCATCAATCTGCCTACACTGAGAAAATCTTAAAAAGATTTTACATGGACAAAGCACATCCATTAAGTACCTCAATGGTTGTTCAATCACTTGAAGTGGAAAAAGATCCATTTCGACCCCAGAAGAGGATGGAGAACTTCTTGGTCCTAAAGTACCATATCTCCGTGCTATTGATGCACTTATATATCTTACTAACGCAACTAGGCCTGATATAACATTTTCTGTTAATTTGCTGGCAAGGTATAGTTCATTCCCAACCCGAAGGCATTAGAACGGTATCAAGCATATTTTGCGATATCTAAAGGGTACTATTGATGTAAATTTGTTTTATACTAACAAAGATTATGCAGACCTTATTGGTTATGCAGATGCAGGTTATTGGTTCACCCGAATTAGTTGCTTCATTTTTATTTGATAAGCTTGTTATTATAATTGGGTTTTGGCGAGCCCCATGCTCGCGAGTAGTTGCCTCTTTTTCATTTGGAGATCTTACAACTGCATTATGACGTGCCCTTAGTATGCGAGAAGTTGTTGCATGTGTATTATGAACTAACGAGCTTGAAATAAGAGAATGTTGGATTACTGATCCACGTGAAGTAATTTCTTTATTTGTATTTGACAAGCTTGTAACTCCACCAAGATGTGTTTGTAGTATGCGAGGAGTTGTTACATGTGTATTATTAGCTGGCGATCTTGAAATAGGGTAGTAGTGGATTACTGATCCACATGAAATAATTGTTTTATTTGTGTTTGACAAGCTTGTAACTTTGTTATGGCGACTTGTCCATAATTTACAAGGAGTTACCTTAAATTGTACCGGATGCCATATTTGTGATGAGAAAAAATGATGGAATTAATGAGCAATATCGGTTTGAGTTGGTGAGCTTGAAATGGGGTAAGAATGGAATTTTAATTCACCAGAATTAGTCGTTTCATTTGTATTTGGTAAGCTTGTAATTATAATTGGATTTTGGCGTTTCCCTAGGTTGGGAGAAGTTGCTTCATTTGGATTTATAAGTGGGCCTCGAGGAACTATTACATTTGTATGAGCTAATGAACTTGGAATGTGAGAATCCTGGTGTTTTGATGTTTTGCCTGTAACTGCGTTATGTCGTGCCCCTAGTATGCGAGGAGTTACTACATTTGCATGATCAGCTGACGAGCTTGATGAAAGGATAAAATATTGATGTCCTGGTCCATCAAAAGTTGCTTTTTTTGTATCTGGCAAACTTGTAACAGCGTTATGGCGTGATCCTAATTAGGGGTGCTTATCGGGTGGATCGGACGGATTATTATGTTTAACGATTTAACTTAACGGTTATCGGCTTTTAAAAGTACTAATCCGCTAGCCAACCTATAAGATATCGGTTGGTTCGGTATCGGATTAGCAATTATCGGGCGGTTATCGGACGGTGTATCGGTTAATTTTATTTTCATATACAATTTAAATTCTTAATTACTTTGAGTGATAGTAAGAAGCATCTTATCCTATTTTGAAGACCTATCTAGTTTAAATTTAAATTAATTGGATTAACAAATTTCGATCTTTTATTTTTTTTTAAAATCATGTTCAGTCAAATACAGTAGCCACAAAATGTTCATGGTTTGTCCCTTTGTTTCTTTCTTCATTCCCTTATTAATATTTGCAAGTTGTCTCATTCATTGACAAATTTATGGTCAAAATTTTTGTGCTAGAGTGGAGCAACAGAGATAGAAAAATCAGTGCAAAATACTCTATTTGAAGTTGAAAGGAACTTTCGTGCCCATTGGTATTATTAGCTAAATTTTAAGCCACACAAAATGATGCAACTTGGTACTCACCAACAATTTCTAATTTGCCGTCTCATTTGATTTCTCTTTAATTTGTATCTATGTTTTTGTTGTCTCAAAATCATTGATTTTTTTAATTATATAAATAAAGAGATTATGAAAATTTCATATAAAATATAATAAATTCTTAACGGATTAACGGTTTACCCAATAACAAAATTGAGTAATCCGTCCCCCACACCAATAAGCCATTAATTATAAAATTTAAATCTATTCCCCACCCGCTAATTTGATAATCCAATACCAATAAGCCAATAAGCCAATTTTGCGGATGGGTTATCGGTAGCGGCCGATTTTGAACAGCCCTAATCCTAATATACGAGGAGTTTTCGCAGTTGCGTCAAGCGACATGCCTGAAACGAAAGAATATTGTGCTCCTCCTCCACGATAAGTTACTTTATTTGTGTTTGGCAAACTTGTAACTGTGTTTTGGCGTACCCCTAATTTGCGAGGAGTTGTTGCATTTCCATAGTTCCAAAAGAGTGGGAATATCACGAGAAGTGCAATTACATAAAGTAGGGTTATTTTGGCCATGGCTTAATTAAACTTTGATGTATATTTGAGAAATGACCAAATCTTGATATAACAATGCCTCAATAATGGTGTTATATATATAGGGAAATAATCTTAGTAAGAACCTCCTTAATTAATTAATAAAGGATTATCACCAATTACTTATGTAAAATATTATACATAGTGTATATCTTTTCCTTGTTATTGTTTCGAATATTTTGATACATTTGTTAGTTTATCGTTTTCATGCCAACTTTTTTCTCATTTTAGATGCTGCAGTTTCAATGTTAATTCTTTGATCATTTCAAATAATTTAATTAAATTTTCTAATACTAATTAAAACTTCCAACAATGACGATATACCAGTGAGTGGCCATGGGGTGGGGAGGGTGTATAGAGTATTGTACACGGACATTAATTACATTTACTTTGTGAGATAGAAAAGTTATTTTCGATAGACAAAATGTGTGGACGTTATATAATTCTTAAATACCATCATCAATAAAAGGGTCATATATATTAATTAGCTAGGTTGTCGTTGTATATATTAAAGATGTCAAATTAGAGATGAATTGTATCTCTTCGAATAATTAATAAACCGTGTGGGCAGAATTATATGACGGTCTATGATTCGATTCTATCGATTATTTTGTTAGAGATAGTAATGTAAGTTATTTTGTCACTTCAAGATGCATTATATAGAACATATTCTAGTCTCATCTCGATGATCACCGTAAGTACAAAATTTAATTACATATCGAATGATCAATGGAGCTCAGTTTAATTAAAAACTTCAAACCTAACCTATTGGTGTTGTTATTATAAATTTATATCAAAACCTACCATTTTTATTTTAAAAATTCAAATAATTAATCTTATTTTAGTGTATGACCAACTAGCCTAATGATATCGATCGAGGAGGTGTTGGATCTCGAATTTTGAGGTATATATGTTATCAATGAGATATTAAGGTTAAAAGTTTTGGCGTGAAAAATTTGATATTTTATTCTGCAGTAAATTAGTAGCATTTATTTTTTTACATAAAGAAATAAGGAGCCTATTGTTTATGCGTTTACCTAATTTTCACCAGTAGTGTAAAATAAGTTAATTTTCACATTATCACGTCACTCAAAAGATATCCACAGGTAATCTCCTCCATCAAAAGTCGGATCTACAACCTTGAAAGCAAGGCATGTTACGGCGCCCCATTAGTTTTGCATTTAACTAATATCTACTGATAGTGTATATAAGTAATGCTATAATGTTACCGAAAGATATATGTACATAATCACCATCCATAAAAGGTCGGATCTACAATATAATCTTGAAAACAAGACACGTCACAACGGCCTGCTATATATATAATGGTGACCTTTTCTTCTTTTTTTTGCCAGAAGGAAACTTTTATTCATACAACGAAAAGTTATTACATAATGAGATATGAAAATAAAACAAAAACAAGGGGAACATGATATATCATTAAGTATTTTCGAGTTTAACTAATATTCATCGATAGTGTATACAACTTTTCACATAATCAGGTCACTCAAAATACATCTGCACACATAATCACACCTTTCATGAAAGACGGTTGGATCTGTAATCTTGAAAACAATGCAGGTTATGTTACAATAGCCTGCTAAAATCAAATACAAGTAACCTGATAATGTAAAAATTCTTTACACTGTCAACGTATATAAATCGAACCCTGACTTTATTAAATAGCCACTTTAAGTAGGGCATGGGCATATGTAACAGCAAGGTGTACAAGAGCAAACTTCCATTTTTCTACGTTGAAGCTCAGCAAAAAAGCCCTTTGATATTGGAGTAAAATAATTGTCTATAGTTGCAAATTTGTCACTTATATAATTATCATCATTAGAAGAAGAAGAATGGCCAATGAAGAAAAATAGAGAAAAAATCACGTAAATAGCAAAAATAGACACTAAGTTTTTGTTTGCCATTGCTCAAAAGTTTAAGTGGCTATATTGATGAATAATATTAGCCTATGTTCTAGTGTTTATATAGTAGTATATATCATGGAGTACTTAAGGGTCGTTTGGTTCAAAATTACGATATATATATATATATATATATATATATATATATATATATATATATATAATCATGATATTCGAATCAGTTTGTGCGCGACTAATTTTACAGAATATCTAGCACAAGTATCAGATAATTCTGATTTATATCCATTAAAATTTGAACAGGTGAGAAGAAATCATCTAGTATTTTTTTCCTTCATTGGGATAAAAAGGAGTAGATAATTTCATGATTTTTGGTAATATAACCAAATTTAATCCCAAATTTTATACCGGAGTAACCCCTAATCCTTGTAACCAAACGACCCCTTATTGTATAAGGTCAATTTTTTGTTATTTACAAGAGATATGTATTTGAAATTAGAATTAAATTTAAATTTACAAAGTGATTTTGTCTTATAATACTTTTAAAGAATCTTTCAGACTGCAGAATAACAACTATAAACAATATTATTTTTATCAATATTTTTAATCAAATAGAAAGTTATTTTACTATATTATTCTGTATAGAGCTCATAACTAACTATTATAATATGTCAATTTAATTTGATAGCATAAAAAAATTATAATTTGTCACCATATATTTTATAATTTTTTTACTATTATTTAATATCTTTTAAAACTCTAACTAAAATAGAACCATCATAAAAAGTTTAATTTGTTCTATCCAACAAATTGTAAAAGACAAGATTTGAAGCAACGATAAAGCTATCACTGTGCGATCTATATATCACGGTATCAAGACGTGGAAGCAATCTTTTAGAAGTAAATATTATTATAACCCATCTTAATTTAATAGAATAAATATTATAAATCAAATGTAAAATATCCTTTTTTTAAAAATAATAATAATTAATGGAAAATAAAAAGAGTTAATTGCACCAGCCGGGAATCGAACCCGGGTCTGTACCGTGGCAGGGTACTATTCTACCACTAGACCACTGGTGCTACTTATTCATGTATCTCTCATATATTTTTTGGTTATTTGAATACTTAGTCGTTTATTTTGATATTTTATTATTGTTATAGCGAAATGTTGTTATATATAACATATAATATAACATAACATGTAAGATCAATTCCACATAAACAAATGACTGTTATAGTGAAATGTTGTTATAGAGTGGCTCGATTGTATTTTCGTATTTGTATACTTGTATTTCCCTCTGAAACATGCATCGTCAAATTAAAAGAATTTTACGCTACCACTATACTTAGATTTGTTGTGGTAGATTAATTGTCTTATAATTTTATGTAACTTGCTTAACATATTATGAACACTATAATAACATCATAACCAGTGCAATTCTATCAGTTAAATTTGAGAAAGATAGAATGTACGCAAACCTTATTACTACCTCACAGAGGGAGAAAGGTTGTTTTTGAAATACTCGCGGCTCAAGTTTAGCACATCCAGGTACAAAGAAGGAGGCAATGAAGATCACTTATATTGCAAAATTAAAGGATTTATTTTTCAAGAAGTTTAATTTGATTTACATCATATAAGTTTTTCACATATATATCCACCAAACAATGACATGATCAATTTATTCTTGTTGGTGTAATATCATGCTCCAACAACTCTTATTCATAAAACCTCCAAAATCTTATTCTAAAAAACAAAGGATTATCAAAAATACACAACAAGATCATGAAACATTCCTCTTTTAAGAAGAACATGGACATGGAAAAGCACAACAAGGATAACAAGGGCAACGCTCCATTCTTCTTCTTCGCAAGTCATTCGAAATTTTATTTGATCCAATCGTAATATCATTATACTTTTCAACAATTTTAGACGATGTTAATTCATCACCATCACCAATAGCTACTAAATTGTCATAATTAGATGAAGAGCTGCAAAGGAAGAAAAAGGCCATTATGAAAATTGTGAAAAATTGAAGTATTTTTGCCATGGCTGATATATATATATATATATATATATACTCACGTTATCGATAATAATTTCCTTCATATGCAAGTGGTTTATTTATAGGCATTGTTGATAAATTTTTGGTCATTTTTTTTCAAGATTCTTGTGAGTATTTTGAAGTTGACAATAAAGTAATATAAATTCATACTTGAGTGGTAAATTTTGAAAAGGAAAATAAAGTGGTGGATATTTCAAGAGAATCTTTTAGGTGGCACTAGGAGAAAAAAAATATTTAATTGTTCCATTTTTTCTTACTTGACAAACGAGTCAATTATTCAAGACGTTTAATTTGTTATTTTTTGAATCTTTGTTGTCATAAGTATATGTAACTTTCTTTTCTCATCAACTTAATTATAATGAAGCTAGTACAATAAAAGTCATTTTTCATGAAAAATATATTCTGATATTTGATTGAACAACAAAAACTCTTAAGTGAGAAAAGTCATGATTCTCTCCATCCAACACCAAAAAATGACTCTCGCAAAAATGAATTTCATAATATTAATCCAACCCCAAAGAAGAAATTAAGAGAGAGCCATAACACTTTTAAGTAGAAGAAAGTGATTTTATTTATGAAGCCATGCATATTTGGCTAAAACTAACACATAATATTACAACAACAATAATAACATACTCATTATAATTTCACAAGTGATCGAGGTCTAAGGAGAGTGGTGTGTATGCAATCTTACACCTATCTTCTGGAGATAGAGAGGTTATTTCCGTGGACTCTCGACTTGTGTAAAACATGTCAAAATTAATTAGTATGAAAAAGGAAATACATAAGTGAAGAAATCAAGAATAGTAGCAACAACAATATAATATTACAACATAAGTAATACTAATCCTTCAATTTTGCGATGCAACAAGTACAAGAACCACATTGTTCCACACAAACTCTACAACTTGCAATGACATCAGGATTAATATCACTTGTCTTCTTGGATAAGAGGGCTCTGTGTGTAATTGGATTATCAAAAACAATATCCCTTGAGCTATTAATTGGGTTGAAGCAAAGTGATGATAGAACAATGAAAAGGGCAAAAATTGCTAGTGTGATTCTTGCCATTGGTACTAGAAGAGAGTGTGGAGAGTGGAGACTTTATGCTATATTAGAATATATTTATGGTTATGAAGTGAAATACTAACTCATTGGTCCTCATTTATATAGAGGAAATCTTGTGGAAATAGAAGCATAGAAACGTTATTAGAAGGGTAGTTTGGTGTATTAAGTTTCTGCTTTACATGTGTGGAATCTCAGAAAATATTAGATCGTCTTGCATTTCAACGAAAAATTATTTTCACGACTTGAATCTTTGATCTCTTAATTGCACGGCAACAACCTTTACTAGCACGCGTGGGGTTATGGAAAAGGTCGACCGACCACATTAGGTCTTGGGTACGCGATCTTGTTGTATATACGAGAGACTGTTTCTGCGGTTTGAACTCAAGATGAATTTTATCATTGTGGCAGATTCCTTTAATTTGTTTCATTTATGTGACATTATTTTTCTTAGTTACTTACTTTAGTTTCGAAAAGAATGACGACTCATTTTTATATCCGGATATAATTCAATGTTAAACTTCTTATTTTACTCTGAAATAACTTGTTTTAATTATAGTCAAAGAAATTTCACAACGTTTTAAGGCCACACAATTCAATTAAAATTCTCTTTTTTTCTTTCTTAGATTTTATATAAGTTAGTCAAATAAAGCCACATAAATTAAAATAAAAAGAATAAGTTATTTAGATAAATTTCAATGATGCTTATGGATAAATGGAGGGCTAGATCTAATGATCTATAATCAACTTGGTCATAGTTGGAAGACTTGAAAGATCCAAAGCCCCTTTGTTTGAATTTTGAAGATAATACAATGTAAATAATCAATGAATTCACATGCTAGCTTTCAATTTTGTGTTTACTAATGTAATGGATGATATCATCGGGAGAATACTTTTAATCATAATTTCTTTATAATATCTTTTGAAAAAAATTGTATTATTAATTATTGTGACTTATATTCTTTTTATATAATTTTTAACTATATAAATTACATTTCAAAAAAATTAAGAAGTATATATGAATTTACATCAAATATTCATTAGTTTTATTTTCGTATTCTGAATCAAGACAATTTTTTTAAAATGGAGAGAGTATTTAGTTATACGAGAATTATAATATTGAGATTATTTAGTAGATATATTTTGTACGGTACATGTTTGGTTTATTAAATTTTAAAAAATAGTATATAGATATAATATAAAACATATATTTAATTTGTCGTACATTGGATAAACTTGCATTAACTTTGGTTTCAAATTTTAACCTTTAATTTCCCAAAGATTTTTTAATGAAGTGATTTGGAGAAGGGCAACTTTGTCATTGTTGTATTTTATTCTGGGATTAAAATGCTTCACAATTTTGTCATCTTGTCAATTCGTTAACTCATTTTTTCTTTCTTAAATTTCATTTATAATTAAATATATATCTCACGTAAATAAGATCGAAGGAGTACAATTTACTTTTTTCGAATAGCTTAAACGATTCTCTTGAAATCTTCAACACCAATTTTCTTTTCTTTTGAACTTTTACAGAAAAATTATAAGAGAGAGAAGTAGTATTATTTATTGGTTCATTTGAAGTCAATTTAGGTGCTCAACATAATTGAATGTCTAAAAGTAAAATTTTAATTAGAGATCTAAAATCTAAATAAATTACTACTCGTACGTTGTTAACTCATGTTATTTAGAAAATGAGACAGATAGACAATCAGACAGACAATATGAGCAAAAGATAGAAATTTGATATACAGTACGATTTAATACGATATAGTATGAAACGATATATGACAACATCAGCATAAATCTATGCAACAAAGTTCACACATGAGTTGAGGCAACATATTTCTGGACATGATGTGATCATATGAAGAAGAAGAAGAAGAAACAGCACTGCTAATTGCAAAAAAACATTATCAAAATTGCAGCAAAAAGAAGTATAGTTTTTCTATCCATAGCAAATATATATTGTGCAACTGTGATGAAATTGAGACCTACTATTTATAGTTTGTATGATGGTCCTTCTTGTATTTATTTAATCCATATTTTTTCTTATAAAACAACCAACTTGATTATAGTTTAATTAGCAAGTTAATGATAGTTTGATCACTTAGTTAACTAAATTGTAGTTTAATTAGCAAGTTGATGTTAGTTTAATTAGCAACCAACATGTTGTTGCACATTAACCACGCACCGATTCATAGATAGCCACCTAAAGTCGTAAGTTCAGTGAAATATTTTGATCGAATTGATAATTTCCTATTTCATCTATATTTAGTATAAAAAATTGTTTAGATACTTAAATTACTATATGTATTAATTGAGCATTTGAATAGGATATAGTAATAATGTTGGTATTGTTATGCTGAGATTATTATTATGCATTATTTAATTTGGTGTATTAAATTAATATGCATTGCATAATTTCTAAAAAAAAAAATTATTTATTTTTAAAACTATCCTCCACAAATATGGTGGAAAATAAGTTCCAAGGAGTAATTATATCTTTAAACATGTTAACTCATTCACTAAAAATTCTTACATTGCTAATACTATGATTAATCATTTATTAATTATACATAACATAATAGTAAATGGAGGATTAGTTATACATAGGTTTGACCGTTTGGGGACACTTCCGAATTTAATTAATATTGTTGACAGTATAAATAATTTTTTATGCTATCAGTTCATCCAAAAAATATATGCACACATAACCATCTTTCATATGAAAAAATGGCATGATATGTAATTCTGAAAACACTGCAAGTTATGTTATGATACACTGCTAAAAACAAATATGAGTGATATAATAATATAAAAATTCGTTACACTATCGACATATAGAATTGGAACCCGACTTTATTAAATAGCCACTTTTAAGAAGTAGGGCATGGACATATGTAACAACAAGATGCACATGGGCAAATTTCCATTTTTCTAGGTTGAAGCTAGCAAAAATCCCTTTGATACTGCAGAAAAGTAATTGTCTATAGCTGCAAATTTCTCACTTATATAATTAGGATGAGAAGAAAAAAATGAGTTGCCAATGAAGAAAAGGAAGGGGGTGGGGGGCGGTGGTGCAAGAAAATTTACAAAAATGTTTTATCTTTTCACGTAAAAGTTTTCGATATAAATTCTAATTTAGTCAAATTTTGTTACTAATACAGACACCGAATAAAAAATTAAAACAAATGTGTCACATCAACAATAAACTCAAAATTCAAAACTAGCTTGTAAATCCATTTATTACTTACATTTAGTAGGCAATTTATTTTCAAAGAAAGGGGTTGGACCCTTCAAGTCTTCTAACTACAACTAAGTAGCTTATTGATGAACACAAAATTTAAAAGAAAGAAAGATTTTTGAGACTTGTAAACGTAAAAAAATATCATGAATTTCTGTGACTATAGAAGTACATCCTTAATAAAGGATAAAATGAGAAGTTAAAATTATACATTATTTTAAAATATAAAAATGAGTCATTCCTCTTTTGAACGGACTAGCAAAAAGAGAAGTGTCACATAAATAAAATAAAATGGGAACCTTGGAGCTAACAGTAAAAGTTATCATCGTATGATTAGGTCATGATCGATTCAAGCCGCAAAAATAATATCTTACAAAACTGTAAGGTAAAATTATGCACACAAGAATCAATGTAGTTAAAACTTTCTCCGGCCCCGTGCATACCACTAATAAAAAATGTTGTTGTGTGACCAAACGAAAATCACGTATTCAAACCATTGCAAAACTTCTTGTAGAAATGCAAAGACTTACATGTACATAATATCTCTAATGTGTCCGTTCCTTCTAAGAAACCCTACACATATGAAGATCCCTAATATATTCATTCCTTCTCCAAACCCTACGCATCTCAACAGTTTAGTGTCTCAACCTGCACTTTTAATTTTCTAAGACTTCTAGCTATCTTCACAAGATCAAATCTATATAAAGGAGGACCAATTAGTTGTATTTCACTTCATAACCATAAATATTCAAATATAGCATATTGTATCCACTCTCTTCTAGTGCCAAAATGGAAAGAATCACAATAGACTTTTAATTATGTTGAACGCCTAAATTGATTTCAAATGAACCAATAAATAATACTACTTCTCTCTCTTATAATTTTCCTGTAAAAGTTCAAAAGAAAAGAAAATTGATGTTGAAAATTTCAAGAGAATCGTTTAAGCTATTCGAGAAAAGTAAATTGTACTCCTTCGATCTTGTTTACGTGAGATATTTAACTATACATGAAATTTAAGAAAGAAAAAATGAATTGACGAATTGATAAGATGACGAATTGACAAGCTGACAAAGTTGTGAAGCATTTTAATCCCAGAATAAAACACAACAATGACAAAGTTGCCCTTCTCCAAATCACTTCATTCAAAAATCTTTGGGAAATTAAAGGTTATAATTTGAAATCAAAGTTAATGCAAGTTTATCCAATGTACGACAAATTAAATATATGTTTTATATTATATCTATATACTATTTTTTAAAATTTAATAAACCAAACATGTACCGAACAAAATATATCTACTAAATAATCTCAATATTATAATTCTCGTATAACTAAATACTCTCTCCGTTTTAAAAAATTTGTCTTGATTCAGAATACGAGAATAAAACTAATGAATATTTGATGTAAATTCATATATACTTCTTAATTTTTTTGAAATATAATTTATATATTTAAAAATTATATAAAAGGAAATATAAGTCACAATAATTAATAATGCAATTTTTTTCAAAAGATATTTTAAAGAAATTATGATTAAAAATATTCTCCCCATGATATCATCCATTACATCAGTAGTAAACACAAAATTGAAAGCTAGCATGTGAATTCATTGATTATTTACATTGTATTATCTTCAAAGTTCAAACAAAGGGGCTTTGGATCTTTCAAGTCTTCCAACTATGACCAAGTTGATTATAGATCATTAGATCTAGCCCTCCATTTATCCATAAGCATCATTGAAATTTATCTAATTCGATCACTTATTCTTTTTATTTTAATTTATGTGACTTTGTTTGACTAATCTATATAAAATCTAAGAGAGAGAAAAAGAGAATTTTAATTGAATCGTGTGGCCTTAAATTGTTATGAAATTTCTCTGACTATAATTAAAACAAGTTATTTCAGAGTAAAATAAGAAGTTTAACATTGAATTATATCCGGACATAAAAATGAGTCGTCATTCTTTTCGAAACTAAAGTAGGTAACTTAGAAAAATAATGTCACATAAATGAAACAAATTAAAGGAGTCTGCCACAATGATAAAATTTATTGTCGTGTGACTAAAAATTCATCATGAGTTCAAACCGCAGAAGCAATCTCTCATATACACAACAAGATCGCGTACCCAAGACCTAATGTGGTCGGTCGACCTTTTCCATAACCCCACGCGTGCTAGTAAAGGTTATTGCCGTGCAATTAAGAGATCAAAGATTCAAGTCGTGAAAATAATTTTTCGTTGAAATGCAAGACGATCTAATATTTTCTGAGATTCCACACATGTAAAGCAGAAACTTAATACACCAAACTACCCTTCTAATAACGTTTCTATGCTTCTATTTCCACAAGATTTCCTCTATATAAATGAGGACCAATGAGTTAGTATTTCACTTCATAACCATAAATATATTCTAATATAGCATAAAGTCTCCACTCTCCACACTCTCTTCTAGTACCAATGGCAAGAATCACACTAGCAATTTTTGCCCTTTTCATTGTTCTATCATCACTTTGCTTCAACCCAATTAATAGCTCAAGGGATATTGTTTTTGATAATCCAATTACACACAGAGCCCTCTTATCCAAGAAGACAAGTGATATTAATCCTGATGTCATTGCAAGTTGTAGAGTTTGTGTGGAACAATGTGGTTCTTGTACTTGTTGCATCGCAAAATTGAAGGATTAGTATTACTTATGTTGTAATATTATATTGTTGTTGCTACTATTCTTGATTTCTTCACTTATGTATTTCCTTTTTCATACTAATTAATTTTGACATGTTTTACACAAGTCGAGAGTCCACGGAAATAACCTCTCTATCTCCAGAAGATAGGTGTAAGATTGCATACACACCACCCTCTTTAGACCTCGATCACTTGTGAAATTATAATGAGTATGCTATTATTGTTGTTGTAATATTATGTGTTAGTTTTAGCCAAATATGCATGGCTTCATAAATAAAATCACTTTCTTCTACTTAAAAGTGTTATGACTCTCTCTTAATCTCTTCTTTGGGGTTGGATTAATATTATGAAATTCATTTTTGCGAGAAAATCATTTTCTGGTGTTGGGTGGAGAGAATCATGACTTTTCTCACTTAAGAGTTTTTGTTGTTCAATCAAATATCAGAATATATTTTTCATGAAAAATGACTTTTATTGTACTAGCTTCATTATAATTAAGTTGATGAGAAAAGAAAGTTACATATACTTATGACTACAAAGATTCAAAAAATAACAAATTAAAAGTCTGGAATAATTGACTCGTTTGTCAAGTAAGAAAAAAAGGAACAATTAAATATTTTCTTATTTATTTTCCTAGTGCCACCTAAAAGATTCTCTTGAAATATCCACCACTTTATTTTCCTTTTCAAAATTTACCACTCAAGTACGAATTTATATTACTTTATTGTCAACTTCAAAATACTCACAAGAATCTTGAAAAAAAATGACCAAAAATTTATCAACAATGCCTATAAATAAACCACTTGCATATGAAGGAAATTATTATCAATAACTTGAATATATATCAACCATGGCAAAAATACTTCAATTTTTCACAATTTTCATAATGACCTTTTTCTTCCTTTGCAGCTCTTCATCTAATTATGATAATTTAGTAG
Organism: Solanum dulcamara; assembly: GCF_947179165.1. Taxonomy (NCBI): domain Eukaryota; kingdom Viridiplantae; phylum Streptophyta; class Magnoliopsida; order Solanales; family Solanaceae; genus Solanum; species Solanum dulcamara. The sequence goes on along the minus strand of NC_077246.1, from coordinate 73,059,838 downwards.
CTATTGGTGATGGTGATGAATTAACATCGTCTAAAATTGTTGAAAATTATAATGATATTACGATTGGATCAAATAAAATTTCGAATGACTTGCGACGAAGAAGAATGGAGCGTTGCCCTTGCTATCCTTGTTGTGCTTTTCCATGTCCATGTTCTTCTTAAAAGAGGAATGTTTCATGATCTTGTTGTGTATTTTTGATAATCCTTTGTTTTTCAGAATAAGATTTTGGAGTTTTTATGAATAAGAATTGTTGGAGCATGATATTACACCAACAAGAATAAATTGATCATGTCATTGTTTGGTGGATATAAATGTGAAAAACTTATATGATGTAAATCAAATTAAACTTCTTGAAAAATAAATCCTTTAATTTTGCAATATAAGTGATCTTCATTGCCTCCTTCTTTGTACCTGGATGTGCTAAACTTGAGCCGCGAGTATTTCAAAAACAACCTTTCTCCCTCTGTGAGGTAGTGATAAGGTTTGCATACATTCTATCTTTCCCAAATTTCACTGATAGAATTGCACTGGTTATGATGTTATTATAGTGTTCATAATAAGTTAAGCAAGTTACATAAAATTATAAGACAATTAATCTACCACAACAAATCGAAGTATAGTGGTAGCGTAAAATTATTTTAATTTGATGATGCAGGTTTCAAAAGGAAATACAAGTATACAAATACGAAAATACAGTCGAGCCACTCTATAACAACATTTCACTATAACAACCATTTTTTTATGTGGAATTGATCTTATATGTTATGTTATATTATATGTTATGCATAACAACATTTCGCTATAACAATAATAAAATATCAAAATAAACGACTAAGTATTCAAATAACCAAACAATATATGAGAGATACGTGAATATGTAGCACCAGTGGTCTAGTGGTAGAATAGTACCCTGCCACGGTACAGACCCGGGTTCGATTCCCGGCTGGTGCAAATAACTCTTTCTATTTTCCATTAATTTTTTTTTTAAAAAAAGGATATTTTACATATGATTTATAATATTTATTCTATTAAATTAAGATGGGTTATAATAATATTTACTTCTAAAAGATTGCTTCCACGTCTTGATACCGTGATATATAGATCGCACAGTGATAGCTTTATCGTTGATTCAAATCTTGTCTTTTACAATTTGTTGGATAGAACAAATTAAACTTTTTATGATGGTTCTATTTTAGTTAGAGCTTTAATTAGATATTAAATAATAGTAAAAAAAATTATAAAATTTATGGTGACAAATTATAATTTTTTTATGCTATCAAATTAAATTGACATATTATAATAGTTAATTATGAGCTCTATACAGAATAATATAGTAAAATAACTTTCTATTTGATTAAAAATACTAATAAAAATAATATTGTTTATAGTTGTTATTCTGCAGTCTGAAAGATTCTTTAAAAGTATTATAAGACAAAATCACTTTGTAAATTTAAATTTAATTCTAATTTCAAATACATATCTCTTGTAAATAACAAAAAATTGACCTTATACAATAAGGGGTCGTTTGGTTACAAGGATTAGGGGTTACTCCGGTATAAAATTTGGGATTAAATTTGGTTATATTACAAAAAATCATGAAATTATCTACTCTTTTTTTTCCCAATGAAGGAAAAAAAATACTAGATGATTTCTTTTCACCTGTTCAAATTTTAATGGATATAAATCAGAATTATCTGATACTTGTGCTAGATATTATGTAAAATTAGTCGCGCACAAACTGACTCGAATATCATGATTATACATACATAATATCGTAATTTTGAACCAAACGACCCTTAAGTACTCCATGATATATACTACTATATAAACATTAGAACATAGGCTAATATTATTCTTCAATATAGCCACTTAAACTTTTGAGCAATGGCAAGCAAAAACTTAGTGTCTATTTTTGCAATTTACGTGATTTTTTCTCTATTTTTCTTCATTGGCTATTCTTCTTCTTCTAATGATGATAATTATATAAGTGACAAATTTGCAACTATAGACAATTATTTTACTCCAATATCAAAGGGCTTTTTTGCTGAGCTTCAACGTAGAAAAATGGAAGTTTGCTCTTGTACACCTTGTTGTTACATATGCCCATGCCCTACCTAATGTGGCTATTTAATAAAGTCGGGGTTCGACTTATATACGTTGACAGTGTAAAGAGTTTTTACATTATCAGGTTATTTGTATTTGATTTTAGCAGGCTATTGTAACATAACCTGCATTGTTTTCAAGATTGCAGTTCCAACCGCTTTTCATTAAAGGTGTGATTATGTGTGCAGATGTATTTTAAGTGACCTGATTATGTGAAAAGTTGTATACACTATCGATGAATATTAGTTAAACTCGAAAATACCTTAATGATATATCATGTGCCCCTTGTTTTTGTTTTATTTTCATATCACATTATGTAATAACTTTTCATAGTATGAATAAAAGTTTCCTTCTGGCAAAAAGAAGAAGAAAAGGCCACCATTATATATATAGCAGGCCATTGTAACGTGTCTTGTTTTCAAGATTATATTGTGGATCCGACCTTTTATGGATGGTGATTATGTACATATATCTTTCGGTAACATTATATCATTAACTTATATACACTATCAGTAGATATTAGTTAAATACAAAACTAATGGGGCGCCGTAATATGCGCTTCAATGCCTATAATTTGAGAGATAAGAGGAAAACCCTCTCTCGAATTCGAAGGTTGCAGATACATCTTTTTATAAAGGAGATTACCTGCAGATAGGGCTGTACAGGATAAACCGATAAACCGCACCAAACCGACAAACCGAACCAAACCGGAAAAAAAACCCGACTAGTGGTTTGGTTTGACTTGATTTGGTGTTTGAAAAAAAAACCCGACCATTATAGGGTTGGTTTGGTTTTAACTAAAAAAAGTCAAACCGAACCCAAACTGACCCGATTATAGATATACTACTTTTAAATTATGTTATACATAAAAATATTTATTAAAATGTAATTTATAAATATTTTTTAAAATTTTTTCATAATTTTTGTTTTCTTTCTTACATTTAGATTTGGACTTAAGTAGCCCATCTAAATAATATATAAAAAAAACCTATCTTATAAAGTTATATTATAAAGTTAAAACTTTAAACAGTGTTGTGCCTCCATCTTATATGTTGATATTTTGTAGTAGAACTCTTTTTAAGAAGCACTGCTATGTGCTTTTTATTAGATACTATGAGAAACCCAAAAAAATCCGAAAAAACCCAAAAAACCCGAGAAACCCGAAAAACCCGAAAAAACCCAAAAAATCCGAGAAAAATTGATATCGAAAAACCCGACTTTTATTGGTTTGGTTTGGTTTATAGATTTAATAACCCGACACAAATGGTTTGGTTTGGTTTGTAAAAAATCCGAACCAACCCGGTCCATGTACACCCCTACCTGCAGATATCTTTTGAGTGACGTGATAGTGTGAAAATTAACTTATTTTACACTACTGGTGGATATTAGGTAAACGCATAAACAATAGGCTCCTTATTTCTTTATGTAAAAAAATAAATGCTACTAATTTACTGCAGAATAAAATATCAAATTTTTCACGCTCCAAAACTTTTAACCTTAATATCTCATTGATAACATATATACCTCAAAATTCGAGATCCAACACCTCCTCGATCGATATCATTAGGCTATTTAGTCATACACTAAAATAAGATTAATTATTTGAATTTTTAAAATAAAAATGGTAAGTTTTGATATAAATTTATAATAACAACACCAATAGGTTAGGTTTGAAGTTTTTAATTAAACTGAGCTCCATTGATCATTCGATATGTAATTAAATTTTGTATTTACGGTGATCATCGAGATGAGACTAGAATATATTCTATATAATGCATCTTGAAGTGACAAAATAACTTACATTACTATCTCTAACAAAATAATCGATAGAATCGAATCATAGACCGTCATATAATTCTGCCCACACGGTTTATTAATTATTCGAAGAGATACAATTCATCTCTAATTTGACATCTTTAATATATACAATGACAACCTAGCTAATTAATATATATGACCCTTTTATTGATGATGGTATTTAAGAATTATATAACGTCCACACATTTTGTCTATCGAAAATAACTTTTCTATCTCACAAAGTAAATGTAATTAATGTCCGTGTACAATACTCTATACACCCTCCCCACCCCATGGCCACTCACTGGTATATCGTCATTGTTGTTATTGTTGGAAGTTTTAATTAGTATTAGAAAATTTAATTAAATTATTTGAAATGATCAAAGAATTAACATTGAAACTGCAGCATCTAAAATGAGAAAAAAGTTGTCATGAAAACGATAAACTAACAAATGTATCAAAATATTCGAAACAATAACAAGGAAAAGATATACACTATGTATAATATTTTACATAAGTGATTGGTGATAATCCTTTATTAATTAATTAAGGAGGTTCTTACTAAGATTATTTCCCTATATATATAACACCATTATTGAGGCATTGTTATATCAAGATTTGGTCATTTCTCAAATATACATCAAAGTTTAATTAAGCCATGGCCAAAATAATCCTACTTTATGTAATTGCACTTCTCGTGATATTCCCACTCTTTTGGAACTATGGAAATGCAACAACTCCTCGCAAATTAGGTGTACGCCAAAACACAGTTACAAGCTTGCCAAACACAAATAAAGTAACTTATCGTGGATCAGCAACACAATATTCTCTCGTTTCAGGCATGTCGCTTGAGGCAACTGCAAAAACTCCTCGTATATTAGGATCACGCCATAACGCTGTTACAAGCTTGCCAGATACAAAAAAAGCTACTTTTGATGGACCAGGACATCAATATTTTATCCTTTCATCAAGCTCGTCAGCTGATCATGCAAATGTAGTAACTCCTCGCATACTAGGGGCACGACATAATGCAATTACAGAAAAAACATCAGAACACCAGAATTCTCACATTCCAAGTTCATTAGCTCATACAAATGTAATAGTTCCTCGAGGCCCACTTATAAATCCAAATGAAGCAACTTCTCCCAAGCTAGGGAAACGCCAAAATCCAATTATAATTACAAGCTTACCAAATACAAATGAAGCGACTAATTCTGGTGAATCAAAATTTCATTCTTACCCCATTTCAAGCTCACCAACTCAAACCGATATTGCTCATTATTTCCATCGTTTTTCCTCATCACAAATATGGCATCCGGTACAATTTAAGGTAACTCCTCGTAAATTATGGACAAGTCGCCATAACAAAGTTACAAGCTTGTCAAACATAAATAAAGAAATTATTTCGCGTGGATCAGCAATCCACTACTACCCTATTTCAAGATCGCCAACTCATAATACACATGTAACAACTCCTCGCATACTACAAACACGTCTTGGTGGAGTTACAAGCTTGTCAAATACAAATAAAAAAATTACTTCGCGTGGATCAGCAATCCAACATTCTCCTATTTCAAGCTCGTTAGTTCATAATACACATGCAACAACTTCTCGCATACTAGGAGCACGTCATAATGCAGTTACAAGCTCTCCAAATGAAATGGAGGCAACTACTCGCAAGCATGGGGCACGCCAAAACCCAATTATAATAACAAGCTTACCAAATAAAAACCAAGCAACTAATTCTGGTGAACCAGATGAGACAGGTCACGTGTCATCAATTATCAACTAATGAAACAACAATGCTCGAATAAGACTAGGTTAATTATCTTGTATGTGTGCAATTATGCTAAGGTGCTATGTTATGCACTTATTTTGTGTTAATACCATGTAATAATGCATATTTTGTTTTGGTATCATCTTCTATTCTACTCCCACAATTTCATATTAGTTGTTCACTTTTCTCCTTACACGTCTCTTAAGAAATCATAAATAAAAATAATATTTTTTTTTTACTTTACAAACTTGCATACACTTCCAAAAATATAAAAATTAATTGAAAGGGTAAAATGGGGAAAACATGATTAATTCTATTTTGATTTCGTAAATTGACAAGTAATTTGTAATAACTATTTACAATAATATACACAACTAATATGAGACGGAGGAAGTACTATACTTACTATATTTTAATTCTAGTAGGTTTGTTTTTCTTTTCATTATTAGTATTACCTTCATATCTATATTTCTTTAAATATGCCCCTACTATATATTAATAACCGATGGGGGTAATTATTTTCGCTCAAGTATAAATATAGTGTCTATCGTAAATAATTTTTACATTATCAAATCATTTTTATCTTTGTATATAGTAACATACTTTATTTTTAAGATTCAAATTTCACATTCTAATGAAGTTATCTCATACCTGTTGCTCTGATGGAATGTGACATGTATCCAGTGAAATTAATTGAGATGCACAAAAGCTCATCGGACACCATCATTATATATATAAAAAATCTTATTTAAGATTTCAACTTTCACATTCTAAAGAAGTTTACTTGTAAGAAATTAACTCATTCACATAGGATTAGCACAGTGAGAAATAAAACCTTAAATCTGTAACATCAACATGTTTTTTTGTTTTTTGGTATAACCATTTGATGTTTGGTACCCTATATTTTCGAATAAATTTAGATTCGCATCACGTATTCAAGGGGAGAGCGCAGCTTGCTTTTGTATTTCCACTATAGTGATGATACATGTATATATTGAATTTTGTATCTCTAAATATTGACCTACATATGATAATATTAATGTAAATATATTCTATAGCTATAAAGAGAATAAATCTCCCCTAAATAAAACTTTTTAAGTGACTATATGATGTATGTTGTTTTGAAGATGAGAAATTCCATTAAGGTATATCTATATTTATTTTTCACATACATTATACATCAACCTTTAAAATAAATACAAGTAGTGCTATTTCATACATACATACAATAATATATATGTATATAACCAACCTCATAAACAATGTTTTATTAAAATTTAATTCATCAAATAACTGTCACAACATGTACAAATATTGCTATATTGGTTAATTTCTACTTTCTATATGTCAACTTTATCTTTTAGTAAAAGTAATTAATAGCATATTCATTCTATAAAGTATAAAATCCATATCGATCATGGTGGAATGGTAAATATTTTTTATTTTTGATTATAGGTCTTAGATTCGAGTCTAACTAGATACAAAATAACCTTTGTTAAAAAACTCTTATCTTTCAACGTGAGATTTTCTGATGCGAAATGATTCGAATTTAGTTGGACATCAATATGAATACCGCATATCGAGTGAGATTTTTTTTTTTATTATAAAAAAAACCGTATCCGACTGCTCATAAAACAAACAAATCAAATCTTATCAAAATTTTGAAACAATGACAAGAAAAAAGTAGAATATTATAAATTTGCCGAAGTGGGCATATATATATACATTTGAGTAAATTAAACCAAATGTATTATATTTACATAGAGTGATTGTAGATACTGTTGATAATATTTTATTATATAATATGGAGGTTATTACCAAGATTATTTTCAATATATATATATATATATAATAACACTTTTTTGAGGCATTGCCATATCAAGATTTGGTTATTTCTCAAATACAACGACAAAGGTTATGTCATGGCTAAAATTATTCTACTTTATGTTGTTGCACTTCTCATGATATTTCCACTCTTTTGGAGCCATGGAAATGCAACAACTCCTCGCAAACTAGGGGTACGTCATAACCCAGTTACTAGCTTGCCAAATATAGGTGATGCAACTTTTGGTGGATTAGGGTCTGTTCGTAAACTAGGGTCATGTCATAGTGCAGTTACAAGCTTAATAAATACAAATGAAGCGACTTTTGGTGGATTAGAAGACCAGGATTCTCCCATTTCAAACTCATTAGTTCATGAGGCACATACAACAACTCCTCGTAAATTAGGGGCACGACAGTTCGGGATTACATGCCTGCAGAATACAAATTGTGCAATTTCAGGCAGATCAAGTACTGAAGGTGGATCAGGACGCGTGTATTCTCCCATTTCAAGCTCCTCGGCACATGCAAATGCAGCAACTCCTTGCATACTAGGGTCACGCCAAAATACAGTTACAAGCTTACCTAATACAAATGACGTGACTTTTGATGGATCAGAAAACAAAGATTCCCACATTTCCAGCTCGTTAGCTCACACAAATGCAATAACTATTCGTCACCTAGTAGACCCTTCTATATTCTCAAATGAAGCAAATGCCCGGAAGCATGGGGCACGTCAGAACCCAATTATAATTACAAGCTTACCAATTACAAATGAAGTAGCTAATATTGGTGAATCGGGGCTCCATTCTTCACCTATTTCAAGCTCGCCAACACAAACAAATTTAGTTCTTCCTCGCAACCTAGGGTCAGGACACATATATTTTCCCATTACAAGCTCCTCAGCTCATGCCAATGCACCAACTCCTGGCACACTAAGGTCACGCCAAAATGCAGTTACAAGTTTACCCAATACAAATGAAGCGATTTCTGGTGGATCAGAAAACAAAGATCCCCCATTTCAAGCTCGTCAGCTCACACAAATGCAATAACTTTTCATCATCTAGTCGACCCTTATATATTCTCTAATAAAGCAAATACTGGTGAATCAGAGCTCCATTCTTCCTCCATTTCAAGCTCTTCAATTACAAATAGAGTATCTCCTCGCTTTCCTCGAAATCCAAATACAGGATACATGTCATCAATTATCAATTGATACAACTGCTCGAAGACTAGTAAATCCATCCCACCCCACCACCTTGCACACACAAATCACAAACAAGTTTGTCAACCAGTACAATTTGAAAACTTCTAATAATTAGTGGCTGCTTTAGCCCACAATGTAACTTATTACTACATTGTGCTGTATTAATACTATCTATGCATTATGTGTTTTGTTATCTTTATTCTATTATACTTTGTTTTAATTTATTTGTCTTGCTTTCATCGTTAATCTATTTCAAAAAGTATGTAACTTTTTATGGTGGAAGTGAGAAAGAAAAAGGGAACTTTTGTGATTAATTCAAATAGTAAGAATTTTTAAAGATTATGTTATCTTAAGTCGTCTAGTTACCTAATTGCTCCCTCACCCCTTCCCCCAAGCAAAAAAAGGGGAAAATTACTCGATATGACAAATTTTACTACTATATTACGCGTTTAGGATATAATTTAAAAGTAATTACGGCTCGCAACAAACATAACTATATATTTACGCGGTATGACAAATATATATATATATATATATATCAATTACCATTATACAATTTTTCTGATAAATATACATATATAATTCGGCAGATATACACATACAATTCGCCTTTCGCTCGCCTCTCTCCTCCCTTTCTCGATCTCGCTCACCTCTTTCCTCCCTCTCTCAATCTCGCTCGCCTCTCTCCTCTTCTCTCTCAATCTCGTCTGCCAGATATACAAATATATAAGTATACCAGTTACATATATACAATTTTTTGACAAAAATACATATATAATTCGACAGATATACATATACAATTCGTCTCTCTCCTCCCTCTCCCGATCTCGCTCGCGTCTCTCTTCCTCTTTCTCAATCTCGCTTGCGAGATTTACAAATACATATGTATATCAGTGTTTGTATATTTTGGTATACAAATAATTTTTTATATAATTTGCTATAGTATTTATATAATAAATAATTAAAAAAATTATATCCATATAAAATAATTATGATTAAAAGGCTTATGAAAAACCGGAGGACTTTGTACCATCCATCCTGGTGTGGTTGGATTCTGTTCAAAATTCCAAAAAAAAATAAACCAACGACTGTAAGCCCTGGTCGACAAAAAGAAAGATGAAAAAAAGTGGGTGGCACGACATGGTAGGGTACTTGTGTGATTTGTGAGGTGGATCTCTTTTTTCTACTGAAAGCTGAAACACACTGTAAAGTGTAAACAAGAATTGCAGATTTGCAGAATTAATTAACTAAAAGAGGAATGACGACTTCAAGTTTGGAAGTGAGCTCTTCACCTGCAGCCCCTCTGCAAGTTCCCACCTTTCATCATACCCCTTATTATTGGTACATTCTCTTTCTCTCTCTCTTTCTCTCTGTGTGTGTGCGCGCTTTTTTGGGGGGGGGGTTAGGGGTGGAGGGGGTATGTGTATGTATACATTCTTGAAAGACAGACATAGCTGATGATTACTGTTTGTTTATGAAATTTGATGCATAATTGAGGACACCCTTTTCATTTGAAGACCTAATTAAGTGAATTGGTACTCTCTCTGTTTTTTGCCCTTTTTTGAGGTGGTGGAGGTGGGGGTGAGTAAAAACGCATTCTTGAAATACAGACATAGTTGGTAATTACTGTTGTTTTGGGGGTGGAGGATGTGGTGGTGTATAAAAATGCATTCTTGAGATACAGACATAGGTGGTGATTACTGTTGTTGGGTGGTGAGGTGGGTGGGTGGTGTATAAAAATGCATTCTTGAAAGACAGATATAGCTAGTGGATTATTGTTGTTTGGGGTGGGGGTGTATAAAAATGCATTCGTGAAATACAGACATAGCTGGTGATTACTGTTGTTTGGAGGGGGAAGGGAGGGGAGGGGGGTGTATAAAAATGCATTCTTGAAGTACAGACATAGCTGGTGATTACTATTGTTGGGTGGTGATGGTGGTGTATAAAAATGCATTCTTGAAATATAGACATAGCTGGTGATTACTGTTGTTTGGAGGGGGAAGGGAGGGGGAGGGGGTGTATAAAAATGCATTCTTGAAGTACAGACATAGCTGGTGATTACTATTGTTGGGTGGTGATGGTGGTGTATAAAAATGCATTCTTGAAATATAGACATTGCTGGTGATTACTGTTGTTTGGGGTGGGGGTGGGAGTGTGGAAGTGGGGGTGTATAAAAAGTCATTCTTGAAATACAGACATAGCTGGTGATTACTGTTGTTCGGGGGGAGGGGGAGGTGGTGGTGTATAAAAATGCATTCTTGAAATACAGACATAGCTGGTGATTACTGATTGTTTTATGAAATCTGTGTATAAATGCTGATATCCTTTTCGTTTAAAGATCTAATTTAAGCGAATTCTACAGCTGACCAGTTTTAGAACCTCAACAACAACAATATATCCGGTGAAATCCCACAAGTGGGGGTTTGGGGAGGGTAGAATGTAGGCTGTTTTCGAAGACCCTCGGCTCAAGTGCAGCAAATGAAAGTATTTATGAAAAGAAAACAAAAAATGATAGTAAAGAAAACATAGTTACTAATAAGGAAAGCGGTGCAACACATACAAGAAAGGAACAATAACAACAACAACATAGTGCGTTAATCCAAACATAATAAACTACAGTTGACGATAGACATCAAAAGCAAAAAACTGCAAGAATACTATTAATAATACAATAGACACCACCAAGCCTAAACCTGTCAAAAAGCAAAACAACGCTCCACTACCTACACTTTTGCTACTCCCTCCGTTTAAAAAAGAATGACCTCCTTTCCTTTTTAGTCTGTTTAAAAAAAAATGACCCCTTTCTTTTTTTGGTAACATCTTTCACACGGCATGTTTCAGGCCACATTAAAGGGCATTTTGTACATTTGACATAACTTTAATTTAGAACCACAAGATTGAAAAGTCTTATTTATTTTCTTAAACTCCGTGTCAAGTCAAACCAGATCATTCTTTTTGAAATGAAGGCAGTATTTAGTATGAAAATATACATGAAATTTGGTGCAGGAAAGATGGTATGGGAACCATTGTTATACAAAAAATGTTTGTGGAGTTTGTAGTTGAGTAAAGAAAGAGCTAAAAGTTTCTTGGTAAATGTGAATTAACTAAAGGATTTAGCCTTAGTTTGCTTGAGTATGCTGTTACTTTGATTAGGCTGAACGGATTTAGCTTATGGCTTTTGTTTGGAGAAAGGGAGTGCTTTATTAAGTGAATTTCATGCTTTTTATAAATATCTGGTAATTTGTATCTTAAGTTATCTAATGAGACTTCAAGATATGAATTCGGAACTTGTCAATCTTTTATTTGGAACAGATGAATAAATGAAAAAATGAATTTTTGTTCAAGAATGAAATCTTATTGGAACTGTTCATAGCTGGTTCATCTTTCGGAACCATATCACATCCCAGATCTGATGAAATAGGATGAATTGAGACGGTATTTTGTAAATACGTAATTATCTTGAATATATTAACCGTTTCTTTATTTTTGGATTGCTCGGAAGGGACAAAAGAAAGATCTTGTTGTTTCGTTAACTTGGAGTATCTCTCTGGGCATATTTCCACTGAAATTCTTCTTCCTTCCTAAAGATATATGTTCATAACAAAAAGGGAACTTTTGGAATCCTTGGAATTTCTTTATGTAGAATTATTCAACCTAAGTACTTTCCTTCTCAAATTTGACATGTTTGTTTTTAGTTTCCTTTCACATTAAGCTTACTTACCGAGGATATAGAGGGTCCATATAATTGACCCGTACTAATCTAGTTTTGTGGCATAGTTGATTGATTGAGAAAACTTACTAGCACTAACAATAAGTATTCTTGTGTATTTACTTTCTATTACAGTGAGGAAAACATCTACTTGCTATGCAAAAAGCTATGTGATGATGGGCTGGCAAATCCTGATGGTTCTGATCTGTTTGTTATTTTCATTTCCAATGAGAAGAAGCAGGCAACTACTCTTTGCTCTTCCTTTGGTTACTCGTTACTGTCTCAAGAAGTTCATGCACTTCATCTCAGTGAAAATAATAGTTGTATAATATCTGTTCGCTACTAGTAATGGTAATTTATTGCATTGAACTAGGAAATAGTTTATTGGATAACAAAATGATGTTAATTGCAAGCCTTTGTTTCAAACGGAATGTACTAATTTTGTCTCCTCTTCTCATCTTCTCCTTATTTAGTAGTCACGTAGTATCTTATTCTTCAGTTTTCTCTACTACCTGTTGGTTCATTTGCTCTGTGTATCTTGCCATTTTGCTGCCGTTACTTTCCTCTCAATCCTTCTTTGAGTACACATCTTTTGAGCCGAGGGTCTATTGAAAATAACCTCTCTACCCCACAAAGTTAGGGGTGAGGTTTGCGTACATCCTACCCTTCCTAGACTTCACTTGTGGGATTACACTGGGTATGTTGTTGTTGTTGATAATTCTTTGTTATGCATTAATCAGTTCAGTTTTCTCTTTATCCCCAATACAACCAAGTAAAAGGATGAAGGGAATTTCATGTTCAAATGAATCTGAAAATGGTCCAGGACACTTAAAATGAGTTAAAGTTAAATAGAACGTGAACTTTCTTCGAAACTAAATCTATGCAATACTATGAGTTCGTTTCTAGTGTACTGTGGCCTTCCAACTTGGTCGGTTTAATAAGGAGAGAGACCGAAAGGAGAGAGACCGAATAGATGACAGTTAAGTTGTACCTAGCAGAATGTTTTTGCACAGTAAGTAACTCAATGATATGCTTTCAGATTCCTCTGTGGCATCAGAAGGCTAGCCAGCGCGCGGAGGGAGTTATTCTGTGGGACTATCATGCCATCTGCATACAGGTCAGACCTACCAACATTGTTCTAGTATCAGCTAAAAATGGTTAACCATGTAGTTTATTTAATTTTCCTCTACTATAGCTATTGGGATTTCATGTCCTTAAGAAAATCTGTTTGCATGCTTGCAGAAAAAGAGAAATGAGAACTCTTCGTCACTAGTGTGGGATTTGGATTCAAGCCTTCCGTTTCCATCACCTCTTGGCACTTATGTCGCGGACAGCATTCGTCCATCAATTCAGATATTTTCAGAATTCAAAAGGTAATAACTGTTCTACTCCCAAAAAAGAAAAATGATTTCATTGGTAAAGCTACATATCTCTTGAATTTTTGCTCTTAAAATGATGAAGAACTGTTATTTCATTTTTGTAGGAGCTAGATATTTCGTATTTGCTTAAATTAAGATTTGAACTAGTGATGCAAAAGTAGTTCTATTGCCTTTCTATGTATTGTTTTCCTCCATTCCCTCCTGAAGTCAACCCAACCTTAAAATGTTTCTCACTTTTTCCGTGAAACTTACGCTCTACTTAGTAAATTGATTTTACAAGTCCACCCTATAGGTGGTGGTCTCATTAAAGAAATGCTCTTTCACTGGCCTTTCTCTGAAGAAGAAACTAGAGTATGTTTTTCTTCTGGTGCTAAGCAACGTTGCCGACATTGTGCTTGGAATAATAAGCTTACTGAAACCACATGAAGAACCAACTTTGGTCATTTCAGGTTCTTTCGAGTTGTGCATGCCCCTATATTTCTCCGACACTTTGCGTCAGATAGAAGACATATGAAGGATTCTGCTGGAAACTGGATTGCTGAACCACCATCACATGAAGCTATTGTTGCTGAAGGTAAATACAGTAAATAGAGGTATCCAAAATTATGCTTTTGTCATTTGTTGGTACATTTGGGAGATATCAATAACTTTGTTCCCTCGATAATATTTTCAACCCATAACTATTCAAATGCCAACTCTAATTTGATTGTTCTTTTTTTTTTTCTCGCCAAAGTTCATTAACTACATGATAAACCTCAATAAGGAATGACCTTTTTGCTTGATAGTCAATTAGTTTACTCTATATAATCTTTTGACTTGCACACTCGAAACAAATTTGGAGGTGGATATCGTGCATCAAAAGTTGAAATACGCTGGTTTTATTTCCAACTATCTGATCTCAGCTAACTTTTCTATCTACAATGTCGCGGATGGAAGCTAAGATGTGTATTTGGGAGTGAGTTATGTCAGAACTTGCAAGTGCAAAATTTGATAGCACACTTCAGCTTTCTGAATGTAATTATATTTAATCTCACTTTTTGTAGTATCACTTTTCATAGTTAACTTATGGAATAGAACATATAGGAACCAGTAGAACTGAGCCTCTTGAATATTTTTTTCATCATTAAAATTGAATCGGGGAGAACATTTGCATTACCTAAAGATATCTGATAGGTACCTCGTGTGATTTAGGGTCATCTGGTACAATTAGTGAGAAAATACGGTAACCTCTCGTTTGCTTGAGTTATGATTACTATTTTTATTCTGTCTTTTGCTTGTACAGATGGAACCATACACAACCTGAACGAGTACATTACAGTCTCTCCGGACGATGTAGTGAAGAATGTGGAAGCTGATACCGTCAATGTTGTTTTCTCTGAGAAACTTGGGGTTGTAGTAGGTGAAGATGATTTATTGGGATTTTTCTCTTTGATTTCCTGATGAGAGTTGTAAAATGTATTAGCTTGAAAGTTGAAATCATGGTCTTGGATTTTTACATGTAAAAAGAAAAAGTGTCTTGTGAGTTGTGAGAGTTTTGCAAATGGAGGTTGGTGCGGAAGTATTCTTGTTTTGTCAAGTTTTTTGGGGAGTGACTTTATTTTGTAGAAGTATAGACATTTGTCGTCCGACCCTTCTCCGGACCCCGCACATAGTGGGATGCATGGAGCTGCATTTTTTTTCTTGGTATAGACATTTACTTTTGTTGGTGAAGATGGTTGAAGGAGGGCATACTATTTAGTAGTGTTTCTTCAAAATACTACATTCACATGACTTATTAGCAGTTTCTTTGCTGCATTTCTCCTTTTTTTTCTTTTTTTTTTTTATAACAAGTGGTCGGGTTAGTTTGTGTGCACCTGAACTATTCAATCGGTTATTTGATATCTCCAACTAACACAAGTATTGAGTAATTCTTTTCACTAAGATTTAGAAAAATGATATGAAATCACCTAAAGACTTTTTGTCTCTATTGATTTCTTCTCTGATCTCCAATGTTTTCTTACAACGGTGATAGAGGGCGGGTTGAAGAAAGCCAGTCAAAGAAGGAATGATAAACTTTTAGATTGGCAAGGTGCTGAAAAAGGGTGCACTTAACACTTATCAGAGTGGGAGAGAAAAGAAAAGTCAAGAGTTTTATAAAATACAACACAAATTTACATGACATGAACCATGTCATGCTTTTGGGGTACGATGGTGTTGTCCGAGGGATAAATTCGTGAGGCTTTGAGCTAAAGCAGACAATACATACTATGAGCTTAAATAATGATATGTTTACGCAATACAAGACATATAAAACACCATTGATTACTCTCAACTTCATTTTATGTGATTATTTTATTTTTAATATGTTATAAAAAAAATTATATTTGATAACTCAGTTAACTTTAAACTTCCAGTGTTGGACTAAGTGACATGCTCTTATAGGCATAAAAATATCGTATACATGTTTTAAACCATACGTCCTAATGATATTTTTTGCTATGTGATAAAAGTTGTATATACTTTCTTAATTTATATCCTTATTCAAGTACCATCTTATCAAGATAAACACTAGTACTATTATTTCCACCAGCCATAAGTGGTTGATTTTCTTGAATTATATGGGACAAATTAATACCACCAAACTTTGTGTTTAGGCGACAAGCATCATTCCACCTATCGAAAAAGAAATTTATCTTATTTCTGAAACAAAATATAGATATTGGTATAACAAGTGGTTCGATAGACTTCGAGCGTAATGTATGCTACCATCAAAGAGTTCATTCAACCTTAATTAGAGGTCTTAACCTCTTAGATTCGAGCCTTGAGAATGAAATTGTTATCAATAGAAAACACTTTACTTGAATTGTCCGATATAAATCTAAATTAATCGAGTCCCAAAATAAATATCGAACGCAAGTAGAACCTCTTTATGTAACTATAGGCCAAGATAATGCTCCTATGAATTGTGAGATAAGTGGTAATAATTGATTCAAAGGTCTCTATTGCACCTAAATGTCACTATGACTCAATGAATGCTATATTTTGTTTCTTTTTTCATCATTAAGTTGGGCACTTGAACTAATAATTTCTTTTATGTAATTATGGAAACTTTATTTACTAATTGTATTATATTAGTATCAAAATATGAATTACAAGTTGTTGTTTTTTTGCTAAATAAAAACTATATACTATAGTAATCATCTCATAAAAAACTGATCCAATGTGAATACATTTTACAATGCCAATACTAAAAACTTAAGCTCTTACATATTGTTCTTAATTAACATCATTATAATACCTTAATTATAACAATTATTTTTTTTCTCAAAACTGATTATTTTAATGTATATTTTACCTTTCTATAACTATTTTTCTTACTTATAACAGTAACAACCACCTTCTTGTTTTTTTTTTGGTTCCCACCCGATGTTCGGAGTCTGTGGAGCTTTGACTAAATTCGAATCACGCACTACAGAACTAATTCGGGGGTGACGCTCCAAACAGAATTTTAAATGACGCTCACAACACACTTTTAAAATACTACCCCTTTATAATAGCTATATCCTTTTTTGGTAATATAATAATTAACCATCTCTAAGAATTAATCATCTAGAGATTTTGACATTTTAATACACCATTTAAATGACAAAAAACATTACATGAATATATATTTTTATTATTAAAAAATTTCCTTCTTTATACAAAGTGAGACTAAACTTAGAAATTGACATCTTTTTTTATTTATAACAACTAAATATTATTTAAATGTCATATATCGTTATAGGTGTATAACAACTAGTCGCTATAACAACTAAAAAAATCTCAAAATAATGATATTGTTATAAAGATGTTTGACCGTGAGCTTTCAACCCCCACCCCTTCACACACACACACCTCCGCCCCTAATTCTTTTTCATACTGTTTGCAACAAATTTTAAAATGATGAAAAATAAATTATAATCGCAAATAGAATATGAAGAAATGTAATTTTATTGATAAAATGATCTGGGTACAAATCTGTTTATTTTCTTGATTCTTCTCTCTGGATTTTTTCGTGATTCGAGGGCCGTTAGTGACGTATTTCTCGAATTAGGTAGGATGATTTAAACTTGATCTCCATGAAAGGATTTGCGATCTTCCTGAAGTATTTGATTATCAAGAAGAGTTTAACATATTTTGATCTCTTTATGAATATTCCATATAGAAGAGTTTATCATATTTTGATCTCTTTATGAATATTTCATATATTTGTAAAATTTTTGAGATGACTTTTCAAGAGAATATAATACCTTTATATAAACATGAATTAGGGTTTAAAATATAATATTTTTCAAGAAACTCTAACTAAAATAGGATTGTCTTTTAGAGTCCCTCAATATCTACACATACAAGTTCCAACTCCATTTTTTTGATTTTTTTTTTTGAACTTGTTTGATAGTTTACCTGGCATAAGAGTAAGATACCTGGACCCATTAAGGAACACACATACAATATCAGTTCATTTTCATTGAGAGTCACAAACTCAAAAAAAAAATAAAAAAAAATCAGAATCCATACAAACAAAAGAAACTAAATGAACTCACAAAAAAAAAAAATCTTTCCTATCCAAACTCCACACTCCCTCTTCTCTCTTTGCCCATTCCTTTATTCGATGAAATCTAAACTGACCAATAGGAACCCACGAATGATCATCAAAGATGATAGACAAAACAACAAAAAAAGGTACAAACTTTCATTTTCTTGTTAATGCACACCCTTGTTGCCACGTGTCCTTATGTTTCACCACTAAAAAAAACTCAAAAAACACCTTATATTTTTCACTCAAATTTCCCAAACTTCCATAACAGCCACTTATACACTGAAGAAGCCTTTCACTTCCTTAAGAAAAAAAAAGGAAGAAACTTTGGAATTTCACTCAAAAATCAATTCTTTTTTAGTATGAAGTGTTAAAAATCAAAACTTTCCACAACCCAAGATTTTTTTTAATTTTTTTTAACAAAGAGTTGATTTTTCTTGTTTTTTTGTGTACATTTTGTGTGTAATCAAGAAGCCAAAGAGGTTAAAGTTTGAATCTTTTTCAAGTTTTTGAACTATGGCTTCTTTGGTTTCTTCACCATTTACATTGCCAAACTCAAAAGTAGAACACCTTTCATCAATTTCTCAAAAGCATTACTTTCTTCACTCTTTTCTTCCCAAGAAAACAAACCCCACTTTCTCAAAATCACCCAAAAAGTTTCAATGTAATGCTATTGGAAATGGATTGTTTACACAAACAACTCAAGAAGTTAGGAGGATTGTACCTGAAAACCTTAAAGGTCTTGCTACTGTGAAAATAGTGTATGTGGTGTTGGAAGCTCAGTACCAATCAGCTCTTACTGCTGCTGTTAAGACACTGAACAAGAATGGTGAGTTTGCTTCTTTTGAGGTTGTGGGGTATTTGGTTGAGGAGCTTAGAGATGAAAATGCTTATAAAACTTTCTGTAAAGATCTTGAGGATGCAAATATCTTTATTGGGTCATTGATTTTTGTGGAAGAATTGGCTTTAAAGGTTAAGTCAGCAGTGGAGAAAGAAAGGGATAGGCTTGATGCAGTTCTTGTGTTTCCATCAATGCCTGAGGTGATGAGGCTGAACAAGTTGGGATCTTTTAGTATGTCACAGTTGGGGCAATCAAAAAGTCCATTTTTCCAGCTTTTCAAGAAGAAGAAATCTTCTGCTGGTTTTTCTGATCAAATGTTGAAGCTTGTGAGGACATTGCCTAAGGTATTGAAGTACTTGCCAAGTGATAAGGCTCAAGATGCTAGGTTGTATATACTTAGTTTGCAGTTTTGGCTTGGAGGTTCACCTGATAATTTGGTGAATTTCTTGAAAATGGTGTCTGGTTCTTATGTTCCTGCTCTAAAAGGGGTGAAGATGGAGTATTCGGATCCGGTTTTGTATTTGGATAGTGGAATTTGGCACCCTTTGGCTCCTTGTATGTATGATGATGTGAAGGAGTATTTGAATTGGTATGCAACAAGAAGGGATGCTAATGAGAAACTCAAGAGTTCTAATGCTCCTGTTATTGGGCTTGTTTTGCAAAGGAGTCATATTGTCACTGGTGATGAGAGTCACTATGTGGCTGTGATCATGGAATTAGAGGCAAGAGGGGCTAAAGTTATCCCAATTTTCGCCGGGGGGCTAGACTTTTCCGGGCCAGTTGAGAAATACTTCATTGATCCTATCACAAAGAAGCCTTTTGTGAATTCAGTTGTATCACTTACTGGTTTTGCTCTTGTTGGTGGCCCAGCAAGACAGGACCATCCAAGGGCTATCGAGGCATTGATGAAGCTTGATGTGCCTTACATTGTGGCATTGCCTTTGGTCTTCCAGACAACAGAGGAATGGTTGAACAGCACTTTGGGGTTGCACCCAATTCAGGTGGCTCTACAAGTTGCTCTCCCTGAGCTGGATGGAGGCATGGAGCCTATCGTATTCTCTGGACGGGATCCAAGAACAGGCAAGTGTCCTTTTTTCATGTTGATTACATTTTCTATTGGACATGTAATGCAAATTCTATGTTTAGTTTGATTAGTTTTTGCTCAACATTACTAACTTTTACTCTTTTTTTTCCCCTTTCATTACTTGAAATATGCAGGGAAATCACATGCTCTTCACAAAAGAGTGGAGCAGCTATGCACCAGGGCAATCAAATGGGGAGAGTTAAAGAGAAAATCAAAGGTATTTGTGCTGAAATATTGGTTCTTTTCATATTGGTTTAGATTAAAAGATATGATTTGTTTAGTGGTCTTAAGATAATATTTTGGCTAACTAGAAATATTTCACAAATGTGATTAGATCAATGACATTATCTAACTTATTTATTCCCATGACAATTGATTTGATCTGAGGAAGTGTAATTAACATGGTGAATTACATGCAAATACTGATTAACATGGATCCATTTCTTTGAGTAAGTGGGAATAAATTCTTGACCATTAGTAGATCTTACTTATCTGTTACTAGTACTTAGAAATACTATTTGATGTAGACAAGTTTTAGAGTTCCCTTCTATTATTTCAACTTTGATCACTTTCATTAGGACTTAAGCAAGTCCAATGAACTCTATTTGATGTAGACAAGTTCAAGAGTTCCTTTCTTCTATTATTTAAAGGCATAATACATATATACACTCACTCAAACTTGGTCTCAACTCCCAAGTAAGCTCTCCAACTTTGAGAGTGCATATGTAGACACCTCAACTTGGTCAACTAGCAATTAAACACTCCAATTCGTCCCCACTGTTCTCATGAACACCCGACATTGACGTGACACATAAATTTTGGAAGTGTCTAGATGATCATTTTGTAAGTTAGAGTGTTCAACTGACACAGTGGAGATGAGTGGAGATGAGTTGAGGTGTCTAGATTGTATACTCAAAGTTGGAGTGTTTACTTGTTAGCTGAGGCCAAGTTTGAGTGTCTTTATGTATTATCCTTATTTAAACTTTGATCACTTCCATTACGACTTCAGCAAGTCCAATGAACTCTATTTGATGTAGACAAGTTTAAAGAGTTCCCTTCTTCTATTATTTAAACTTTTGATCACTTTCATTAGGACTTCAGCAAGTGCAATGAACTCTGAAAAACATGTTTTGATGTCTTTATCATGATTGCAAATTGCAAATTAGGATGAAATTCTCGTGTGAAACCAAAACTTTAGGGTCAGAACTGTTACAATTTCCTTTGTTGCTCAGACACTCCAAAAATGTTGTTGCACTCGAGTTGGATCTTCAAAAATGTACTACTTTTGAAGGATACAACATGCATTTGGCTGCATTTTTGAAGAGTCTGAGCAACATAGACAATTTCTGCATACGATGATCATAGACCAAAGGGACAACAATATTGAAACTTTGATTCAGTAATTCTCCTTAAATGTGTATTATGATCTTTGTTAGCAAGAATTGTTTTGTGGATCCATAAATCTGATTATGTTATTTATAACAATTGCCAACATTGTGCAGGCTGAGAAGAAGTTGGCAATCACAGTTTTCAGCTTTCCCCCGGACAAAGGCAATGTTGGAACTGCTGCATATTTGAATGTCTTTGCCTCCATATACTCTGTGCTCAAAGATCTTAAGAAAGACGGCTATAACGTTGAGGGGCTGCCTGAGACTTCTGCTGAACTGATTGAAGAAGTAATTCATGATAAAGAAGCTCAGTTCAGCAGTCCAAATCTTAATGTAGCTTACAAGATGAACGTCCGAGAATACCAAAAGCTAACCCCCTATGCCACTGCTCTTGAAGAGAACTGGGGGAAAGCACCTGGTAATCTGAACTCTGATGGAGAGAACCTCCTGGTATATGGAAAACAGTACGGAAATGTCTTTATTGGTGTTCAGCCTACATTTGGATATGAAGGTGACCCGATGAGACTTCTGTTCTCCAAATCAGCTAGCCCGCACCATGGTTTTGCTGCATACTATTCCTTTGTGGAGAAAATTTTCAAAGCCGATGCAGTTCTCCACTTTGGTACTCATGGTTCTCTGGAGTTCATGCCAGGAAAACAGGTGGGAATGAGCGATGCTTGTTTCCCGGATAGTCTCATTGGAAACATTCCAAATGTCTATTACTATGCAGCAAACAATCCATCTGAAGCAACCATTGCCAAACGAAGGAGTTATGCAAATACCATTAGCTACTTGACTCCCCCAGCTGAGAATGCTGGACTCTACAAGGGACTCAAGCAGCTCAGTGAGCTCATTGCGTCGTACCAATCACTGAAAGACTCAGGCCGTGGCCCTCAGATTGTGAGCTCTATCATTAGTACTGCTAGACAGTGTAATCTTGATAAGGACGTTGATCTTCCAGACGAAGGGAAGGAAATAGATGCCAAAGAACGTGACCTCGTGGTAGGAAAAGTATATTCTAAGATTATGGAGATCGAGTCTCGTCTTCTGCCATGTGGACTTCACATCATCGGTGAACCTCCAACTGCCATGGAGGCAGTTGCTACTCTTGTCAACATTGCTGCATTGGACCGTCCTGAAGATGATATTTCTTCCCTTCCATCTATACTGGCTGCGACAGTTGGAAGAAACATTGAGGAGATCTATCGAGGAAATGACAAGGGAGTCTTGCGAGATGTGGAGCTGCTTCGTCAAATTACTGAGGCATCACGTGGAGCAATATCAGCATTCGTTGAACGTTCAACTAACAGCAAGGGTCAGGTTGTTGACACTTCTGACAAGCTGACCTCAATCCTTGGTTTTGGTATTAATGAACCATGGATCCAGTATTTGTCAAACACCCAATTCTACAGAGCTGATAGGGAAAAACTCAGAGTCCTATTCCAGTTCTTGGGAGAGTGTCTGAAGCTAATTGTCGCTAATAATGAGGTGGGAAGCTTGAAACAGGCTCTTGAAGGGAAATATGTTGAACCAGGTCCTGGAGGGGATCCAATCAGAAACCCAAAAGTTTTGCCTACTGGGAAAAACATCCATGCTTTGGACCCACAAGCTATTCCAACAACAGCAGCACTGCAGAGTGCCAAAATAGTGGTTGAAAGGTTGTTGGAGAGGCAAAAGGCTGACAATGGGGGCAAGTACCCGGAGACTGTTGCTCTGGTGCTTTGGGGAACCGATAACATCAAGACGTATGGAGAGTCGTTGGCACAAGTGATGTGGATGATCGGTGTTAGGCCAATTGCAGACTCACTTGGACGCGTCAACCGGGTGGAACCAGTTAGTCTTGAAGAGCTTGGAAGGCCTAGAGTTGATGTTGTTGTCAACTGCTCCGGGGTGTTCAGGGATCTCTTCATCAATCAGGTATTGGTCTATCCTCCTTTTCTACTGATTCTACACTGGATTGGTACATTCGTGCAATGTCAGGTCATTACTTATTGTTTGTTTTGTTTTGTATATAGATGAATCTCCTTGACCGGGGAATCAAGATGGTTGCTGAGCTTGATGAACCGGAAGACCAAAACTTTGTCAGGAAACATGCACTAGAACAGGCAAGAACACTCGGAATTGATGTTCGTGAAGCAGCTACTAGGGTCTTCTCAAATGCCTCGGGTTCTTACTCTTCCAACATCAACCTTGCTGTTGAGAACTCATCATGGAACGACGAGAAGCAACTTCAAGATATGTACTTGAGCCGAAAGTCATTTGCATTTGACTGTGATGCTCCTGGCGCTGGCATGATGGAGAAGAGGAAAGTTTTTGAGATGGCTCTAAGCACAGCTGATGCCACGTTCCAGAACCTCGACTCATCAGAAATTTCACTCACAGATGTTAGTCACTACTTCGATTCAGACCCAACCAACCTCGTGCAAAACCTCAGGAAGGACGGAAAGAAGCCTAGTGCATACATTGCTGACACCACTACTGCTAATGCTCAGGTGAGTGTTATCACTTAATGGATAACTTGAAAGATGTTAACTCGTTAAGTTGATAGAAGTCGTTTGACTTTATGTCTAATGCCTCTATCTGTGATGATTCAGGTACGTACGTTGTCTGAGACTGTGAGGCTTGATGCAAGGACAAAGTTGTTGAACCCCAAGTGGTATGAAGGCATGCTGTCCACAGGCTACGAGGGTGTTCGTGAGATTGAGAAACGATTGACCAACACAGTGGGGTGGAGTGCAACTTCAGGCCAAGTTGACAATTGGGTGTATGAAGAAGCCAACACAACATTCATCAAAGATGAAGAGATGTTGAACAGGCTTATGAACACAAATCCAAATTCTTTCAGGAAGTTGCTTCAGACATTCTTG
Source organism: Solanum dulcamara (assembly GCF_947179165.1). NCBI lineage: Eukaryota > Viridiplantae > Streptophyta > Magnoliopsida > Solanales > Solanaceae > Solanum > Solanum dulcamara. The sequence continues at coordinate 73,035,310 of NC_077246.1, read as the reverse complement.
GAGGCCAACGGGCGTGGATACTGGGACACTTCTGAAGAGAACATTGAGAAACTCAAGCAATTGTACTCAGAAGTTGAAGACAAGATTGAAGGAATCGATCGATAAAATGTATAGCTAAACAAATGATCTCTGATTATTGCCTGTTTCTGTTTCAGGATAATAAATCCTTTCTGCTTCCTAACAATTTCTGATGTGTATTCCTTTGACAGTCTCCAGTGTAATTTTTGTTCAGTTTTTGGGGATGTCTTTCTACTTCTATGAGAAAAATTCTGTTCCATATATTCAAGTTTGATCTTGAAAGTTGCAATTGTCTTCATATTCTATTTTGTTTTTTGGTTTCCCACCCGATGTGCGATACCCCCTCTGGGACCTAACTTATCCAGAATCACGTTAGGAAAGGTCCCACTTTGAAATGAGGGAGTACTTCAGCAAAACTCATGCCCATATACAAGAAGCATACCAAAAAAAAGGAAAACGTACGAAAAATATACATATGATTTTCTACGAAGGACACTCAACCGTCTATGGAGATATATTTCAATAATGCACTTTGACGATCTTCTTATCAAGTGTGTGTTGAAAGGATATTAAGGATGTGCTCTCTCTAACCACTTAAGCTTTTAGATGAGATGATCACACACACTTCACACTAGCGTGATAACTGCAGATTTGATTTGGGACATTTGTAGTCAACTGTTGGACACATCAAGATGAAAAATGTTCAACCAATCTTGATTTCTCATCTGTATACATGTAAAAAGACTGAAAATATACAAAAGATTCTCTGTAGAAACTTATCATATTCAAAAGGCAAAATGAAAATCAGAAGAAAACTTGCACTGTTTTCTCCTTCAATTATCTTTGCCACAAAATTTGTGAGAGTTAAAAGTTAAAACAGTATTACAACAAAAATCTACAAGAGCACAAAACCTTTTCTTTCACCCCATTCCCCCTACCAATGAATGGTACAAAAGAATAACAGAATTCAACTGCACAGAAACTTTACATGTTTTACATTTCCCTGTGAGACTCTTCAAGTATCTATCATTACACTATACCAACTCCATTAACAGGGGGTCACCTGCTGCCATAACTCTGATCAGCTTTATGAACTCTTGCTCACTTGACACTTTCCACGGGTGAATTGCAGGCACCTCAGCTGAATAGAATGTCGTTAAATTGCCAGGAGGCTTCTTCGTGTAAATCATTGAATTCAACACTGAATCGAAATTCTGTGGAGAATCCATAGCCGTAAAAAACATTGGCACTGCAACCTTATGATGCATGTCTAGATTCCCTACTAGATTAACGAGGTCGACAAAGTCGGATACAAAACGCCGAGGGATGTAGAATATCTCTGAACTGCATATCGTTAAGGTCTCGTCACCCTTCAATGTCTCTTTGTAATTGACTTGCAAATGTACCGGCATAGTTGCTACCACTTTCTTAACAACGTCAGCTTGCTTCACAAACCAGTCCGATTTGTTAGCTACCGGAACAGCGTGCCATGACTTGGATACCTATATGCATAAGAAAGAAATGAGATGGCTATTGCTTGTGTATTTGGGTAGGACAGGTTTGAGAGCTAAATCATTTGCAACTATAAATTAAGAACTCGGAAAAGTTTCCCTTTCCTCCTCTCCCCTGGAAGCAGTTGGATGATCAAGCAACTGTGCTTTAGCCACAAGTAAAAAACTCAAGCTACAGATCCATAAAGTAGATATCCCAACGTCTAAACACATCATAGGATGAAACTCTTCCTCATGATGATAGACTCAGATGTCTTATGTCTAGATACATTATCTCCTCTCCAAGCTGAATAAAGAAATAAAGAGCCTTACATAGATTATTCAACATATATATTGGAGGTCAATGATTGGAGTAGACAGTTAGTAGGTAGCCGAGTGTTACCACACTCTATGTGGGAGACGCAGGGGGTTAACGTCATCTCCTCCTCTGCTATTAGTAGTAGTAGTTAGTAACCGCTTAGTTTCTTATTCTCTATCTGCTACTTCATTTGCTTTGTATCTTGCTATTTTGCTATCATATTTTCCCTGCTTCAGAAATTTCCCTTTTGAGACAAGGGTCTATCGGAAACATCCTCCCTACCCCACAAAGGTAGGGGTAAGGTCTCCATACATCCTACCCTACCCAGACCCCTCTTGTTGGACTACACTGGGCATGTTGTTATATATATTTCCCTCTAAATTCCCTTTAATTAACAGCAAGAAGTACAAGTAACAGAAGAAATCAGAGAACAGTAAGTTCCTTTACTTGAGCCATAAAAAGTAGGAATTGGCTGATTCTGTAACAAGTAACAATTAGTAGAAACCTTCCACTAACAAGAAGTCAATACCAAAAATAAGGACTTCATATTTGTACTTACCTTGTTTGCTATCCAGAGCTTTGACTTGTCTGCTTGAAGTAAGTTCCAGTAATTAAGGATAGTATCGTCCTGGAGAAACAGAAAGCCTTCTGCACTAGTGTATCTATCAAATATCTTTGGCGCATACCTGAAACAGAATTTGCCAACAATGTATTTAATCAATAATTTATCCAGGATAAAAATTAGACAAACACGATTGATCGCAGGCCTTTCAAATGGATGACCTTTCACGGAAATCTAGTCTAGGTGAATTTGCTGTCAAGCCATTCAACAACATGAGAACCACAAATGCCCTTAAAAAGGTGGCATTAGCATGGATCTTTAAATGATATGTAATAAATAACATGTGCAAACATGGATAGAGGGTACTGGAAAATACTCATTTCAGTTGTCAAGAGGTTCTTATTAATAGAAGCAGGAGAACAGAGAAGCATTAAATGGACAAACATGGTCAATGAGGATTTATATAGCTACTCTCAAATTGTTTGACTGAGGAATTGTTGATGTTGTATACAAAAGAAATAATGTGGCCGATGCTCGCAAACACAATTTCTTTTCGCTTTTTTAAGTAACACATCTTTTTTCATGGTTGATGAAGATATGATTCAGTAGATAAATTCTCTAGCAGCTTAGACGTTTAGATGATATAGTCACACACTTTAACCAGTACCATCCAAGGTTCAAGTCTCACTGTCACCCATTAAAAAGCAGCCTGGTGCACTAAGCTCCCATTCACAGCTACCCATTATCAAAAAGAGTTTCCACATGCTTGGCAAATGAACCAAGCATGCACGTGAAGGAGCGTGTTGAAGATATAATCAAGTAAATAAAAGTATGCTCTCTCTAGCAGCTAGGCTTTTAATAATGGTATTTCGCATATGTTACCATTCATGGCCGGAGTATCTTCCATTACTGCTAGCACTGATTTACTGGTTGATATAACAAGAGTCGCAGATTGCAACAAGTGTTCGACCAAAGTTCTATCCGAAACTGAATTAGAATATGAAGCAAAGGAATTAGATGTTTTAAAAAAAATGTCCATCACATTTAATGAGCTTTCAACAATCAAAGAGAGGTGTTATACGTTTTCACTCTTGCATGAAAACTCTCAGTGAGCTCACTGATTTATCTATGATCACCTCTACCAAACTAAAGGAAAGAAATGTCAACCAAACAAAATAGATTTGGAAAAAAGGTTATAATTCCACTGATGATATGCTTTATATGCTAACAAGGCAGACCAAGTTCATACTGATTACACCCTCTATACAGAACAACAACAACAACAGCATATCCAAGTGGTGTCTAAGGGGGGTAAAGTGCGCAGACCTTACCCCTACCTTGGAGGTAGAGAGGTTGTTTCTGATAGACCCTCAGCTCAATGGATATAGGCTCGAACAATGGACCTCTTAGAAGTTAACGAAACTGTGAACCAATCAGTCCAAAGAACCATATACCTCCTTCTATACAGAAACCATAAACTTATTACCAAAAACTAAAACGTGAAGAAAAAAGAGGCCGATGACTAACCTGTATATGTAATCCAAATTTCCTTTTTCAACGGCAAGATCTACATTCTTTTGGTCTGACAATATGATAACTGTCTTAAATATCCTGCCATAAAGCAATCTCCACTCCAAGGCAGTACGTTCAACAGGTCCACTACAAAAGATTATGAGCACAACATTGCCAAAATTCTTCCTCCACTTAATCAAATTGGCGATTTCATAATTCACTGTACCAATCTCTTCTACCCCAAGATGCACAGATGGCAACTTCTGAGGTACGAATTCCTTCTTGTCGCCATGGCCTATACTTGCCCTTGGCCGATCCAACTCTAAAGACATTAGCCGAGGTTGCATGTACCCAACAGCAAGCAGATCTTGAAGCCATGCAGCAGTGAACTTGACATCTTGCACTGTCCAAAAGCCTTCTTCAGCCATTGCATAGCTTAACTCCAAAATCTTTTCAAACAACCTGTGTTTACCTGATCTCCACGCTACCAAAAACTTGGTTAAACGGCCAACATTCACATGTAGATCTTTCTCTTCTGAAAAAGGGTATCCCTCGATTCTATCATACCGATGAATAGTGGGAGGATACACCACAACATACCCACCAATCTCCCATAACAGCCTCTGTGCCCAATATCCTCTTAATACATCAGAAGCCATAGTACTAACAGAAACCGGAAGCATCAAACCCCAAAATGCAGATGAATGAAAAAGCGTATTAAATGAATTAACCGGAACCATCATACCCTGGGGCAATGCCACTTTCGGGGCATGCTCATCAAATCTAATATCAAATGCTTCAAGCCCTGATTTCCTAGTAAAATAAAACACCGAATCCACATCTGGTAAACCATTCGAGATCCCTTGCTGGATAAACTGCTTTCCACCAAAAATCTCAGTATAAAACTCCTCATGTCCAAGCTCACCTACATTTTCCAATGGCAAACCTCTAGGCCAAACAGACCGTTGCCCGAAATGGATATACGGGTTCACCACAGTCCTATTAGGATTATCATGACTATACTGCAAAATCACTTCTTGCCTAGCATCCTCACCAATCAATTCAACATCAAAATGTTTACCAATATCATCATCAATCACATCGCCGCGATCATCCACATCCAAAATCTTTTTAGCACCATGTTGTATAGCAAACAAATAACCAACACTTTTTCTAACATAAGAATCATAAGGCAAGTAATCTACAACCCTGAATCCTAACTTAGCTTGCATTTCCAAAGACAAGTAAAGTATACCTTTCAAGTTCCAATCTTTAGGGGTTTTCGAGTTCCCAATTGCAAGAACCTGCCACCCTTTGATCCTCCCAAGCTTTCGAAGCGAATCCGACGGGTAATCTGAAACAGAAACCACAACCCATTTCTCAGATCGAAAATTTGCATAAGGGGTAAACTTATCTGAGATAGCTGGTATGTTATTCCAGTTGATTCTTGGAAATTCAGGTCTGATAGAGTGAGTTTGAGTTGACTGTAAGCAAAGGAGAGTAGTGGTGTCACCAGCAGCACTACGAAGGTAGAAGAAAATAGCAATGGTGGAGATTAAGAGCAAAATGGTGAGGATTTTGTAAAGATTTTCAGAAACCCATGTGGAAAAATCAAGATTCTTGGCTCCATTGAAACGATTTGGGATTCTTGATAGAGGAATTGATGATCTTTCTCTAGTCGGTTTTGGTCCTTTTGGTGACTTAGGAACACCATCTTCACGATCTTGGACTAGCATTGAAATCCCACTACCTAAAATTTACACACACCAGTAAAAAATGGCTGCTTTATGGTTTTGAGTTCTTGAAATTCAAGTCTTTTAGATTCTTTCTTCAATCTAGCATTTGACTTGAGCTTGAATCTCTTTAAGAAAGAGTGTTTGTGATATTGCTAAAAAAGTGTGTGTTTTTGTGTGTGTGTACCGACAAGGGATGCGAGGGGGTGGGGTGGGTAGTGGGGTACGTGGTCGAGGGGTGGGGTTCCTTTAGCTTGAAGGTTAACTTCAGTTGGGGTAGTTTGGTGGGAGGTACACTTTTTAGACTTTGTTTTTGGGTTAAGTTTTCGATATTTATATTGAAATTCGATTAATTTTGAATTCGATTCATAAAATTAGTGAATATTTTTTTATTGAAAAATTATAGAGTATTATGTATATTGAACATTATAAGAAGTATATAAATTGAAAATTTTAAATATTTCTAAACGAAATTTCTGATTTCGCCACTAAAACTCATTAATGAATAAAGTATTTTATCAAAGATTTTTCTATATTCGAAATTCAAAATAAAAACTTGTGATTAAGAAAAGAACGCTATAATCCCACCACTTCCTTTTGGTGATGTACACTTTCGGACTCTTTACCATTTTTCTATCTTCATTATTTATTTTTATATAGTTTTTGTTGTTACTTTATTATTTATGTTTGATGATCTGGATATTGGGTGGCCAATATAACTCAAGAGTAGACAAATCAACTAACTCTCAAGAGATTTATTTATGAAAAGAAAGAGCAAATCAACTCGTGTTGCATATATAAGTCAAAAGTTTAGGTGTAAGTTATTTGTTGAAGTTATTAATTAAAGAAGTTTTCTTTACAGAAAAATTGAATCAGGTAAAGAAACAAAACTATTTATAAAAAATATAAATTATGACTTAATTTTATATTATTGTTAAAAGTTATTGAAAAGTTCACCTTATTGAAAATTTTAGATTCGATAGTCTAAATATAAAGAAGAAATTACACTTCCTATAAAAAAAAATATAGAAAAATTTACCTAAATACACAATTTATTTTATCATATCCTTTAAATTTTTCTATCATTTGAAAAAATTACAAAAAATTCTACTTTATCCTATTCTCAGATACATCACTTTACTTGATGTATCAGGATGTCGGATACATCACTTTACGCGATGTATCAAGACGTTTTGGGATGTATCTGGGTTCCACCAAATTTAAGAGATTTTTGTAATTTGAAAAAGAATAGCGATAGGATGTAATTAGCTCTTAACACTGTAATCCTTCTTTTTTATGGTTGTAGTAGATTGATTAATTACTTGTGTTTAATCAAAGTATATTTGGCTATTATTTAAAATGTGCTCTTTGTCAAAATTGGGAAGTATGTATATAGGTCCAATGGGCTGAAAAACGAATATGGGCCGAACCCAAAGAAACATGCTGGATCGATCTGATATAAAGCCATTTCGTAGTCCATTATTCCCAAAAAAATTAACTTTAAAGCGCCATTTTCAAATTTTAGAGAAACAAAAATAACCAAATGGAAGAAGAAGCAGCATTTCCTACTGAAGATGAACTTCATGTTGCTTCTGCTCTTCTCCTTCTATCAACTACGCATTCGTTATCTCCAAAGTATAACGAAACTCGAAAGTTCTATTGAATTCGAGTTCCTGAAATTGTTGCTATTATGAGTTTATTTTTTGTGTTTTTTTTTGTGGTAGTTTTGCAGAATGAAGAGCATATTTGAGATTTCACAGAGAGTTGCATTGAGTTATGAAATTTGAAATTTCTCTCGAATCCGAGTAACTGAAATTGTTGCTATTATGAGTGTTTTTGGTAATTTAGCAGAATGAAGAGCACATTAGAGATTTCACGGATAGCTGCATTTGGTTACGGAATTTGAAAATTCTCTCAAATTTGAGTAACTGAAATTGTTGCTATTATGAGTTATTGGCGTGTTATTTTGTTCTGCAAAATTACTCTCAAATTCGAGTTACTGAAATTGTTACTTTTATGAGTTTGTTTGTTTTTCTCGTGATTTTTATTAAATTCGAAATTTGTATCGAATTTGAGTAAGTGAAATTGTTGCCATTATGAGTTTTTCGTATGTGTGTTTTTGGAGTAATTTTGCAGAGTAAAGAGCATATCTGAGATTTCACAGATAGCTGCATTGAGTTATGGGACATCCGTGTCGGATTCGAAGTCGAAATCGACTGATTTTTCAACTGTAACAGCTGAAGATGCTGATATACATTCTGCATCTCCAAAGTAAAAACGAAATTTGAAATTTCTATCGACTTCAAGTTCCTGAAATTATTGCTATTATGAGTTTTCTTTTTGTTCGTAATTTTGCAGGATGACGATCATATCTGAGACTTCACAGATAGCAACATTGAGTTATACAGCTTCGGTATCGGATTCGAAATCCAAATCTACTGATTCTTCAACTGTAACAGCTGATGATGATGATGATTCACATTCTGCATCTCCAAAGTATAACGAAATTCAAAATTTCTCTTGTATTGGAGTTACTGAAATTGTTGCTATTATGATTTTTTTGTGTTTTTTTGGTAATTTTGCAGAGTGAAGAGCATATCTGAGACTTCACAAATAGCTGCATTGAGTTATGCGACGTCTTTATCGGATTCGAAGTCCAAATCAACTGATTCTTCAACTATAACAGCTGATGATGACGAAGATGAGGATGATGATGCCTCGTTTTCTGAGGCTAAAGCAAATGCTCGTCGGATGAAGATGATTCGGATGATTCGTGTCATTAATAAGCTCAAGGTGATCAGTTTTAGTGTTAAATTTGAATTGAAGTATTGCGTGAAAATGAACGTGATCTAGAGTTTTTGATCGTTATTCTAGTTTGATTTTTATTGAATTATCAGTCTATTATTCTTCGATCTGTTATAAAGCTCCTTCTGCAGTGATTCACATTGAATTTTTTAGGGAATTTTCACTCATCTGAATCTTCATAGTTACACTGCTCTGTTTTTGTAGTGTTATGAATTGCAGAATTGATGATTTAGAACGAAACAGTTTTTTCTACTTTTGATTGATCTCCAGATGTTTTCATCGTCACGAAGATCAACGTGAAGTTTCAATTCAATATAGTACATCTTTCTTAATTGTTCGATCTCTGTTTTTCTTATTTGTGAAAATTTGAACTCGTATAGTTCGATCTATCTGTTTTTCGTAGTTTTTAGTTCATTTTTTTGTTATTCGACTGAGTTTTACTGCAATTTCCAGTGAACGATCAATCTATAGGGCTTATTACTCTGTTTGGAGCACTTGAGTTTTTGAATTTTCATTCCTATAAATTTCCAAAGTTCCAATACTCTGTTTTCTCTGTGCTTCGATTAAAAAATTGACGCTTGTTAATCGATTCGACATTCTCTGTTTCACTGCTTTTGGTTGATTTTCTGAATTAAACATGCACAATAATTTGTAGGCGGTGCGGAGGAGACGATCTAAGAGCTTATACATCTCCGATTGCCTGAAAATCAGCTCCGGCAAGCCAAAAACCGCCACTTCTCTGAGTACCTTTTGCACATCAACTTCCTCGTGCGTGTCGATTGACTCTGCCGCCGGTGAAATCTCAAGCGGCGGCGGAAGCTATGAGGCTAATAGAGTAGTACTAAAGGAAAGAGAATGTATTCCGAGGAAGATGAAGGTGATTTTCTCAGCTCATATGCGGCGTCGAGCTGAAGCCATATTGAAGGTGTTGTCATCTCATGGTTGTGCTTCTGAAGTTAGGATTCGTCAGCTGCTTGGTGATAGCCCTGATACCAGCAAAGCCTTGAGAATGTCAGTCTCTCTCTTTCCGGTAGATCAGACCTGTGAATGGGGATATTTCCGAAAACCTAAATAACTTTTATGAACTATTTGGGTCATCAATCTGTTCTTATCTAACGAAACTCTACTAGAAAATTACAAAAAATGAAATGATTCAGCTCTCTCTCTCACACACTAGAGCACACAAATAGTGTGTACAATCATGAATGCAGAGTGTACAACTGCATATGTTTGTGATATTCTACTAGTGTGTACAATCATCATTGTGCAGTGTACAATTGCGTGATGTTTGTGATATTCTAATAGTGTGTACAATCATTGATGCGCGGTGTACAGCTGCATGATCTTTGTGATATTCTACTAGTGTGTACATTCATCCATGCGCGGTGTACAACTGCATGATGTGTGTGATACTCTGATTTTGTAACTTTTTTCTTGTGTATCTTTGGTTATTTCAGATTATTGAGGCTAGAAGAAGTGAAGAGGACAGGGGCAGGAGGTCGCACAGATCCCTATGTTTATGTGGTAAGTTGATCAATTAATATTGGTTTGATGGTTTCTTAATCTAATTTTTCTAAAGTTGAAAAATTAAAGGATGATATTCTAATAGTTATTTTTTTTTTGGTTGCTGCAGATAAGTTGACAAAGGTAGATTCCACTGGAAAATAAATCTTGCCCCGATAGAGGCTGGATATATTTTATAGTATAAAAAATAACTGAGACAAAAGTATAATTCCAAAGTTTATTGTACTAGACTAGAGAATCCATGCCAACCAAACTGGTGATTCACTTTGTATTACGTCCTATTAAGTATTCGGACACAGTTTAAAATGATTCTTAACTATTATGATTAATCTGAACTCAATAATTTCAGCTCAAATATTATATATGTATTAAAAAAAATTACTAAAAGAAGAATCTTAGCAAATTTTGATATTTATGTGAATTGTAGTAGAATTTTGAATTTGAACCAATGACGTTTTATTTTTAGATCTGTCTATACGTTGGACTACCGTCAAATTGTAGCGTAAATATTATAAAAGATTGTTGACCAACATTTTTTATATAACAATGAACACAAATAGTCATTTAAAGTGCACAATCAAGCAATTAAGGGTGTGATCAATAAAGTGAGTGAAAACTATGAAGTTTCAAGTTCAAATTTTAGCAGAGACAGAAATACCAGAGGTCGTTTGATAGCTAGTTGGAGTTATGCATTTACATTAGTAATGTACATATAAGTTATTAATGAATCTATGCGTTATTTTATACCTGCATAACTCACCTCCAAATCGGCTACCAAATGATTTTCTAGGTGATTTCTTCATATCTATTCCAATATCGGTAGACGCCCGATAATATATGAATTAATAATGAAAGAATCTATAAATTATTTTATGCGTGCATAACTCACCTCCAAATCAATTATCAAAGACGCCTAAAGTTTTTTTACCGATATGTCCGGGCCTTGGTGGATACCAACTAGCACCCAATCACTATGAGTGCTCAATCAAATTAGAAACTTAAAAAGACTATTTTGTTCATGGATACAGTTTAAGTGACCAAAATACCCCTACTCTTTATACTTAAAATGACTATTTTTCGCGCTTAAACCATAGAAAGTAAGCTGAGTTTTCTCATTTCGATTTAGGGTTCATTCACATGGCCGAACCAAATAGTTTCGCTCTCTCTTCTTCCTTCCTCAAACAAGTACAATTTTTTAATTAATACATTTTGTGTTTTTGTTTTTTTTGATAATAATTAATATTCCCTTAATTACATTCAATTTTATACTCGTTCATGTAATTTCATTTTTTTAATTTCTTTTTTACATTTTGCAGGTTTACTTGTACGATTGGTGGTTGATTAAGGTTGAAATTGGTGATGGAATCAAGCGATTGGGTGTTGGAGGTTTTACTGCAAAAGAGTAATTTTTTCACTTTACTTTAGATTTTTTTTCTTTTTTGGGTGAGTCTGTTAAATAGGAAGTATAAGATTGTGAGGTAGTAATTTATTGAATTCGGGGAGTTGAATATACTTATTCTTGAATGAAAGTGGGAATTTTTGTTGATAAGTTTGTTAGTTAGGAAGTAGTATAAGATTCTTGAGGTAGTAATTCATCATCTAATTCATGGAGTTGAATATACTTATTCTTGAATGAAAGTGGGAATTTTTGTTGATAAGTTTGTTAGTTAGGAAGTAGTATAAGATTCTTGAGGTAGAAATTCATCATCTAATTCATGGAGTTGAGTCTTGAATGAAAGTTGAAATCAGAGTAGTTGTTTTCTACGTTGTTCAGACTCTCCATAAATGTTGTGTCAGATCCTTAAAAAATGCATTGCTTTTGGAAGATCTGACACACACCCATCATATTTTCAAAGAGTATGAGCAATGTAGGTTGTCATTTTGTTTGTGATAATGGTGTTCGAGCGAGCTTGTGTCTTGACTATTCTACCAGGTACCTGCTACCTTCCATCTGATAACTCCGCCATCCAAGTCTTAGGAATATGAAAAGAAATCATCTCGTGTTTTCTTGTCTCTGCTTGGATATGAACCTAAGAACTCATGGTTCTCCTCCTACTTCATTGACCACTAGACCACACCTTTTTGCTCTTGTAAAATTTTAAGTAGTTTCTCAGAGTATGATAAAGCCAACAAACTAGTTCTACGGTGAAATTCTAAAATGTTTTTAAGCTAGTAATGGATCAACCCCCCCCCCCCCCCCCCCCCACACACACACAAAAAAAAAGAAGAAGAAGAAGAAGAAGGTAATGGATCAATTAGAGAAAAAACAAAATAGGTGTGGGACTGAGCCTTCTGAATGAGAAAGAAGAAAAGTGCTTAGTTTCGTTGAATTTCTAAAAGTTAAACAACAACAACAACAACATACCTAGTGAAATCCCACTAGGTAGGAATTTCTTGAAGTTGGATTTGAATTTACATGCTCAGATAGTTTTCGGAATCTTTGCTAGGGTGATGGAAAGTTAGCAAGTAGTTTTAAGAGCAACGTTTTGTCCTATCAATCAATATATCAATCCGTTAATCAACAATGGTCAATCCTAAATTAGTGTGGTCAGACTATGAAGCCTCTTTATTGATTCCACTCCGTGCTAATTCAATTCAAATATCAAATAACTTAGTGCATTTGGAGGTCTATGTAGGACGTGATTGAGCCATTTCAGTGACCTCTTATATTTTTGCTTTGCATGTGCTACTTGCACCATCTTTCGAGTCATTTCTAATCTTTTCTACTTCTCTATGACCAATTTTTTTTTTTAATTTTATGAAAAAGGTAATAGATTTCATTAAAGAGTACCAAAGAAGGTACACAAAAGAGTACAACAACAAGTCAACAACAACACCATACCCAGTGTAATCCCACAAATGGGGTCTGGGGAGGGTAGGATGTACCCAAACCTTACCCCTACCTTTATGGGGGTAGCGAGGTGGTTTCCGATAGACCTTTGGCTCAAAATAAGAGTACTCGACGTGGGACTGTAATAAAATAAGACAGTAAATAGCAATACAAGAAAGAGTCAAACTAAAAATTTTCCTTCTATATGTTGAAGGAATGTGAAAGATCTAACATGGAGTTCATTTCCAATACTAAGTTTTTCCTACTCCATAAGTATAGACTTTTCAAACATCCAGATTTAACATGAAGTATGTTTTTCCTCATATCGTTAAAACATCTGTTATTCCTCTCCTGCCAAACATTCCAGGAAATGCAAGTAGGGTCTGCCTTCTGATATAATCTGTTCTCAGAAGAATACTGGTCATCCCAGCTACTTAGAGCAAGTTTATCAACCTGGCATAACCCATTTGACTCAAAAAATCGCTAGAAACACGTTACAGAGTTGCCTGGTGACAGTACAGTGGAGCAATAAGTGATTTACTTGTTCATTAGCTTTTTCACATAGAACGCATCTGCTGCATATAGTGAGACCTCTTTTTGCAGATTGTCATGTGTTAAACAAGCCTCATGAGTTCCAATCCAAGTGAAGCTATCAGCTCTAGGGTGTGTGATGGTCTTCCAGATTGTTCTCCACGGCCAACTGCCACATTTTCCTCCCATTCTCCACAAAAGATTGTTATAGCATGTCTTTACTTTAAACCTGCCATCCTTCCAATTTCTACAACACTCCTTTTGTGGATATGTTGGATTTTAGAAGCACATTATTCTTTTTAATATAACACTGTTAATCTCACAAGAGGTTAAAACATTCTTTTATTTTAGTTAAAATTTAATCAAGATGCAGATGATATGTGGATTTTAGAATTTTGCTCTGATTGTCTCTCAAGTAGCCAAACAAATTGTTCTAATTTTTCCCATGTTTTATTGCATTGATCAAGTAAGAAACACGGTTCTAGTAATATTATTTTTGTTGGATTGTTTACCAAGTTGCTTACAAAAGTGTCATTTGCAAGGTGGGGAATTTTGTCAATGATCCCATTTTCCAGAACATAATTAGCATAGGGCAGTTTAAAGGCCTTCTTTTGGGTTCTTTTCCATTAGATGTCAGGTAAATAGATTTATTTTCTTTGCTTCTGGATTCCCCTATTGAACCGCTCATATGCAATCATATTAATTCATAACTTTGTCTTAATTTAAAAGTGCTTTAATGGAACTAACATACTGTATTATTTTATTTCGTGTGACAAGTGGCATTTCTTAGAATCCAATAATGTGATATTTTGTTGCACTTCGTGAAATAGGAGACCAGATGGAAGAGTTTTCCACTCCACAAAAATTGCGAAGAGGCATGATTCTGTCACTTTAGTGACAGTGGATGGCATCACCATTCTTTTTAGCGGTTTCATTAATAGGTGTCGAACTCTTCAAAATGGCTTCTCATCAGAGGTATTGAAGTTATTTTAGTTCTCAACTCATATTACTGCTTTATTTGCAGCTGTTTTGATGGAACATATGGTTGAGGTTTACGTTAGCTATGAAGTTTTAGAGGTTCTATTTGGTCCCAACTGTAGCATTAACTGTTGAAATCATAGCACTATCTATAGTTTGTCAATCTTGGTGGAAGACAATGTATGACTCAGCAGAGTCTCGCACACGTCTTGTACACATTTTTTCACATTATTTGGTGTTTATCAATGAAACTTTTTGACTTGAAAAATTCATACTACTATCTGCTGGGTCCTTTCTTGTTTATTTATTTTTGCTTACCTCTTTCGAGTAATCTCCGCTCCATAATTACTTCTGAAGTCTTTCTTCAGCTATCACTCATTTTACAGATAAAATTCAGTCTTTTTCTGCTTTTGCGGTTTTAACTAACTCATTGAGGAACCTAAAACAGGAAGGAACGACTGCTAAAGCAATGACTCTCCAAAATGAGCATACACATGTTAGTTACAAATTAGAATAAAATCATGTTTTGTGAAGATGAAATAATAAACAACCTTTCTACCTCCAAGGTAGGGGTAAGGTCTGGTACACTCTACCCTCCCCGACCCCACTTTGTGGAATTACACTGGGTATGTTGTTGTTGAAGATAATAAACAGAACTTTCAAACCAACAGGTTTGCAAGCAGTTCCTTCTTGGATTTCCATACAACTGGGAAGAGTCTGCTGCTGTATCATTTGGAGAATCAACCAATGAAAGTGCAGCCTCTGGAATTTCTGATTTCTCAGAGTCAGCAAACGCATCAGCTGATCGCGCAAGCAGCTCCTTTTCCATGTCTGTTGATCATCTTCCTGCCAATGTTCTACGAGATCTCTTAATATCGAGTGCTGGTGATCCAGAAGGCGGCATGCTAAGAAAGAGTATTTTTAATGAAATAGTGCAGAAATATGGTAACAATGCTTTTACCGTTGACGAAGCTTCTTCTTTGAACCAAAAAAGTGGTAATCAGGTCACAACCCAAAGTCGTTCACTGAATGAAAGTCCTAGTCAAAAGAAGAAAGCTAAAACAAACCGTAAGCAAGAGGATAAACGTATACCAGATGCAAAATCTGGTAAAGAAGACTTGCAGGAATCTACTCCAAAGGATATGCCAGGAAAGAGAGTTTTGGATAGGCTACTGCATAGACGTGGTGACGATGTTCGTATCGTTGGTGAAAATTCTTGTTTGAACCAAAAAATTGCTAATCAAGTGATAAGCAGAGGTCCTTCACTGGATGAAACTCCTTCTCAAAAGAAGAAAACTGCACCTAATTTGAGGAACGAAGATGATAACCATGTGTCCGATGCACAATGTAGAAAAGAAGTGCTTCAGAAATGTAATGATGAGAGTGGAACAGATATTGATAAGAATAGCTTAAGTAGCAGCCCTTTAACAAGAGGTAAAGCTAGCTTATATAAGAAAACCGAAGTTCACCAGAAGCAAGAAGAAAAGAGAGATGTGAACAAAGTATCTGAACAAGGAGATTTTGGGATAGTTAACACCACTAGCTCGAGTAATGGTCCATTGACAAGAAGCAGAGCTAAAAAACAAGTTAAAAGAACAAGTTCAAGAAGGAAATAGATATCTGTGAAGGTGTTATGGGAGTTTTTGTTGTTGTTGTTATGGGAGTTTTGTTGTGCAGATTAGCTACCCCTGGATATTAATCTGGAAATTCCTCAAATCATAACGTTTATGGATTTGTCACTATGTTATTGTAGTCCAAAAGGGAGATTAATTTTGAATGTTATGTTTTCCTTGTTTTTTTTATAGATTACATCACACCTCCTGAATTTTGTGGGTATCAAATGGTCCATGCCTGGGAGTACACATGATCTTTTCCGATGTTGATGCAAGTATAGACAAGACAAAATAAGAAATAGCTGGTGGAATACTGTTCCTTGTTTCTGGTGTGTGGTTTGGATAGAAAGGAACTCCATGTGTTTTGAAGAGAAGCACAAATCATTACAGACGATCAAGTTGTATTGTCTTTTGTTGTTTCATTCTTGGTGTAAATTGAAATATGCTAACGAGACAGAGACTCTATTAGAGTTCATATAGCTGATGCTGTATTTTGGACCTTGTCAAAGCTATTGCATTATATTTGAAAATTCAGCACATATTTTTCTCTATTTCTTTCAGCTTCATTTCATCTAATATTTCCCAACCTTATATCTCTTCTTTTACTGCAGATAAGTTGGCAAGGTAGACAGCTCTAAAACAGAGGTAGATCAAGTTGGTAAGTTCCTCATGAAGTTAAATTTTGGCCTAGGAGAGGCTGTATGTATGTATAATAACATATAATAACACAATATTTGTATACAACCAAGTTGGCCTTGTTATTATTGCTGAAATCTTTTACTTGATAAAAAAACCCATGGAATATCATATAATTGAGACCAAAAGTATGCAAAGCTTATTGTACTAGAGAATTTGTGTGTTTTCAGTTGTCAAAATTGCATCTTACTGTATTGACTTCCATCAAAATTGCAGCTTACAATATTATTTTTATAAATTAGATATTATTGACCAATTTTTTTAACTAAATCTATGATATTCTGACCCACCATATTTGGAACAGACACAATTAACAAGTCAAAAAGACTCAAAACTACATGGAAAGGACAAGAAACTATACTATTGTCAAAGCCATCTTGAAGAAGCAAAAGTTTCAAAGTCCCCTCTACAAATCTATATACTAGGTATATTCCTCTTCCTCCTTTTTTCAACCATCTTCACTTATATTAATTTTCTTCAAGTTTTCTTATACATCAAAGCATTGTGAAGAAAGACATAATTCATGGGTAAATACATGGAGATGGTGGATGTAGGGGTGAGAATAGTAGCTAGGTTTCATTCTCATTGCCCTCAGACTGCTCGAATGTATTACCATCCACCCTCTAACATCCATGGCAATGGTTCAGATTTTCCTCGCCGTTGCCAAAAGGAGAAACTTGGGTTTATTGCTCATAATCAAGAATCAAACTCTATGGAGAGTTATGGTGTCGAGACTTCCATGCATGTCGACACTGCAGACTTCATCGTTCACACGTTGGACCAAGTCTATTTATGTATGGAATTATGGACACTTATTTTTGTGAAGGATTGAAAGTGAAAATATAATGGATTGGGGTATCAAGTTTGTGTGTTTATACGTGATGTCAGTGTAAATAAGTTAAATCCTTATTTTATTGTGTAATTACAATGTATTGTTTGTGACAAGCTGGGTTGATTGGTTTGAAGGAATAGGAAAGAAAGATTAAATGAGTGATTTAAGTAAAAATCATGTTTATTTTATAATACATTTGAAGGTTTGTGTATATGGGTTGTATGGATTGAAAATATTTTATACTTTATTTTGATTGAAATGCTTTTTGCTCCATTGCCTTCTGTTTTTTCCTCTTCTCCATAGGAAAGAAAAAATTAGTAATTATTTATGGAATACGGTTGATCGATTTTGTGGATCCAAAGAAAAATCTTAGATTTTCGTGTGTATCAGTTTGTGAATTTTTTAGAATACGATTGATCGATGTTAGAAACTAAATTTTGTGGTGCCATTCAAAACGACAAATTGAATGGTACTCACCGTTTCTCCAGAGCTAATGTCACAACATTTCGAATTTTGATTTCACGAATTAGAAATTCAAATTATCACAACTTTTTGTTTGTGATATTCATGAATTTTTGAAATATGATTGATTGACTTTGTTTGACTTCAAATTTTGTGGGATCATCCTAAGGACCTAGTGAATGATACTTTCATAACCTCTACAAGATTGATGACACTTTTTCGAAGTTTAGGGTTTAGAGAACAGGAATTCATGATTTTTTTTGATTTTTCGTGTGTATTAGTCTATAATTTTTTGGGAATATGACTGATCGACTCAGTTTGAAGATGAATTTTGTGACTCCATCTATGACTTCGTGGAGTACATACCCATAGTCTCTACATGATTCACATCATATTTTTAGAGTTTAGGTGTACACATGAATTCAGGATATTTTTTAAAGCTTTTTGTGTGTTTAGTCTGTTAGTTTTTTTTGGAAAAATGACCGACTGACTTTGTTTGACCTCAAATTTTGTGTTCATTCGTAATAACCTAGTGAACGATATCCATAGCATCTACAAGATGAATGTCCTTTTTCTAGAATTTAGGCTTCCATAAATAAAAATTCATTTTTTTTCATGTGTATTAGTCAATGATTTTTGGGAATATGACTGACTAGCTTTGTTTGACCCAAATTTTGTAGGTCTTTTCATAATGACCTAGTGAACGATAATCATAGCATATATAAGATGAATGCCACTTTTTATTAGAGTTTAAGGGTCACGGGATAGGATATAGTAATTTTTTTCAATTTTTCATGTGGTTAGTCCATAAATTTTTGGGAATATGAGTGAACGACTTTGTTTGACTCAATTTTTTTAGGACCATCCATAATGACTTAGTAAACCATACCCATAGTCTCTATATGATTCATGTCACTTTTTAAGCGTTTAGGGTTCACAAAAAAAGAATTCAGAATTCTCTCAATTTTTGTGTGTTAGTCCATAAATTCTTGGAAATATGACTAACCAATTTTGTTTGACCCAATTTTTTGTAGGTTCATCCATACTGACATAGTAAACCATACTCATAACCTCTACATGATTTACATCACAGTTTCTAGCATTTAGACATCTCAAAACATGAATTCAAGATTATATCAATTTTTCATACGTGTTATTCTATGAATTTTTGGAAATATGTCTGACTGACTCTATTTGACCCAAGTTTTTTTAGCACCATTTATCATGAGCTAGTTAATCATACCCGGAGCATCTACATGATTTAAGTTATCTTTTTTAGTATTTAGGGATCACGAAACAAGAGTTTAGGATTTGTTCAATTTTTTGTATGTTAGTCAAATATATTTTTGGAATATGATTGACCAACTCTATTTGGTCTACATTTTTTTAAGACCGTCTGTCACGACCTAGTAAACAATACCCATAGCCTCTATGGGATCCGTGTCACCTTTTTTTTAGCATTTAGGAATCACAAACTATGAATTCAAGATTTTTTTTTAGTTTTTGGTGTGTATTAATCCATGTTTTTTAGGAATATGACTAACTGACTCTGTTTGCCTAAATTGTTTTAAGACCATACGCAAGGATCTAGTGAACAATGCCCATAACCTCCATATGATCCATGTCATTTTTTAATATTTAGGGGTCACGAAATAGGAATTCAATATTTTTTCAGTTTTTTTTCATGTATAGTAGTCAATAAATTTTGGAAATGTGATTGATCGGCTTTGTTTGACTCAATTTGACCCAATATTTTAAAGGAAAATCTTTCACGACCTAGTGAATCATATCCAGAGCCTCCACATGATCCACATAACTTCTTTTTTTTTTTTTATAGCATTTAGGGCTCATGAAACATGAATTCATGTCTTTTTAATTTTACGTGTGTATTAGTTCATAAAATTTTGAAAATATCATTGATCGGCTCATTTGGCCTAATATTTCGTAGGACCATCAATAGTTACCTAGTGAATCATTTCCATAGCCTCTACTTGATCCACACTTTTTTCTTTAGCATTTAGGTGTAATAAACTAGAAATTCAAGATATTCTTCATTTTTTCGTGTGTTAATTCATGAATTTTTAAAAATATGACTAATCAACTTTGTTTAGCCCAATATTTTTAGGACCATCTTTAATGACCTAATGAACCATACGGACAACCTCTAGAGAAATCATACCGATTTTTTTTTTGGTGTTTAGAGGTCACGAAATAGAAATTTAGAATTTTCTCAGTTGTTCGTGTATATCAGTCTATCACGTACTAATTCCCCGTGTACATACGGAGGGTCCCATAAAGATTTAAAAAAAAATTGACCTGAAGCCAATCCACCAAAATATTAATGGGCTAAAATGCAAAAAAATGAGAAAATCGCCTGATTTCGTTTGTGCGGCCCCTATATACTTTGAATGCGTCGTGGATTGTGCCGATGCTACACATATTAATTCTCTGGATACTTATAGAGGGTCCCATAAGGGTTTCAGGAAAAAATTATTCGGGAGTCAGTTCACCAAAATATTAATGGGCTAACACATGAAAAATGAGAAAATTAGCTAATTCTGATTGTGCGACTTCTAAATGCTATGAATGCGCTATGAATCATGCTGAGGCTACATATACTGATCCCCAAGGTACTTACAGAGAGTTCAATAAGGGTTTTGAAAAAAATTAACTAGAAATCAGTTCACCAAAATATTAATAGGCTAATATACATGAAAAATAAGAAAATCGCCTACTTTCGCTTGTGCGGCCCCTAAATGCTATGAAAGCTCTGTGGATCGTGCCGAGTCTATATGTATTGATCCCTCGAGTACTTACGGAGGGTCATATAAGGATTACCGAAAAAAATTAATCGAAAGCTAGTTCACCAAAATATTAATGGGTTAACACACAAAAAAATAAAAAAATCCATAATTCCACTTATGCGACCCCTAAATAATATGAATGCGTCATAGATCGTATTGAGGCTACACGTACTGATCTCCTGAGTACATATGAAGGGTCTCATAAGAGTTTCAGAAAAATATTGACCAGAAACCAGTTCACCAAAATATTCATGGCTAACACAAAAAAAGAAGAGAAAATCGCCTAATTTCGTTTGTGCGGCCCCTAAATGCTATTAATGCACTATGGATTGTGCTGATTCTATACGTATTGATCCCCTGATACTTATGGAGGGTCCCATAAGTGCTTCCAAGAAAAAATTGACTAGAAGTCAGTTCATCAAAATATTAATGGACTAACACACACGAAAAATGAGAAAAATCACATAATTCCGCTTGTGCGGCCCCTAAATGCTATGAATGCATCGTGGATCATGCCGAAGCTACCCGTACTGATCCATCGGGTACTTACGGAGAGTTCCATAAGGGTTTCAAAAAAAAATTGACTGAAAGCTACTTCACCAAAATATTTATAGGTTAACACATGAAAAATGCGAAAAAATCACCTAATTTTGTTTGTGCGGCCTCTAAATGTTATAATTGCATTGTGGATCGTGCCAAGTCTACACGTACTGATCCCGCAGGTACTTACGGATGGTCCCATCAGTGTTTTGGAAAAAAATTGATCGGAAGCCAGTTCACCAAAATATTAATGGGCTAACACACACGAAAAAAAAGAAGAAAAAATCGCCTAATTCTGCTTGTGCGGTCCTTAAATGCTATGAATGTGCGTGATCGTGCTGATGCTACACTTAATGATCCCTTTGGCATTTACGGAGGGCTCCATAAGGGTTTCAAATTTTTGTTGACCGGAAGCGACTTTACCTAAATATTCATAAGCTAATACACACGAAGAATAAGAAAATTGCCTAATTTTTTTGTGTGGCTGCTAAATGTTATGAATGGACTATAGATCATGTCGAGGCTACACATATTGATCTCCCTAGGTACTTACGAAGGTTCCCATAAGGATTTCTGAAAAAAATTGACCGAAACCAATTCACCAAAATATTCATAGCTAAAACATACGAAAAATGAGAAAAATCGTCTAATTTCGCTTGTGCAACCCCTAAATACTATGAATTCATCGTGAATTGTGCCAAGGCTACACATATTAATCTCCGGGTACTTGCGGAGGGTCCCATTAGGACTTTGAAAAAAATTATCCGGGAGTCGGTTCACCAAAATTTTAATGAGCTAACATACACGAAAAATGAGAAAATAGCCTAATTCCGATTGTGCGGCTCTTAAATGCTATGAATATGCCATGAATCGTGCCGAGGCTACACGTATTAATCCCCCAGGTACTTATAGAGTTTCGAAAATAATTTAACTAGAAGCAGTTCATCAAAATATTCATAGGCTAACATACACAAAAAATAATAAAATCGCCTACTTCCGCTTTTGCGACCCCTAAATGCTATGAATGCCCCGTGGATCGCGCTGAGGCTATACATACTGATCCCCCAGATACTTATGGAGGGTCATATAAGGAATATGAAAAAAAATAACTGAAAGCCAGTTAACCAAAATATTAATGGGCTAACACACATGAAAAAATAGAGATTCACATAATTCCACTTATGCAGCCCCTAAATGCTATGAATATGCCATGGATCGTGCCGAGCCTATACATACTGATATCCCGGATACTTACGAAGGGTCTCATAAGAGTTTCAAATAAATATTGACTGAAAATTAGCTCACCAAAATATTCATGGTTAGCACACACGAAAAATGAGAAAATTTAAAATCAAAATCGATTGATTTAATTGAAAAACCGAAACCAAAATAAAAAAAATTGGTTCGGTCGATTTTTTAGTTTGAATCGGAATATGCCCAGCCCAACTTACGGGGTCCCATAAGGGTTTCATGAAAAAATTAACTGTAAGCCAGTTCATTTAATTATTCATTGGCTAACACACACGAAAAATGAGAAAATTATCTAATTTCGCTTGTGCGGCCCCTAATAGTAAGAATGCGCCATGGATCGTGTCAAGGCAACACGTACTGATCCCTCAGGTATATACGGAAGGTATTTTAAGAGTTTCGAAAAAAAATCGACCAAAAACCAGTTCACAAAAATATTCATGGGCTAACACACATGAAAAATGATAAATCGCTTAATTCTGCTTATGTGGTGCCTAAATGCTACGAATGCATCGTGGATCATTGCGAGGCTACATGTACTGATTTTCCAGGTACTTACAGAGTGTAGCATAAGGGTTTTGGAAAAATATTTACCGGAAGTTAGTTCACTAGAATATTAATGGACTAATACACCCCCCCAAAATTGAGAAAATCACCTAATTCCGCTGGTACGATCATAAAATGATATAAATGCACCATGAATTATGCCGAGGCTACACGTAATGTTCTCCAAGGTACTTAAGGTGGGTCCGATAATAGTTTCAGAAAAAAATTGATAGGAAGTCAGTTCACCAAAATATTAATGGACTAACACAAATGAAAAATGAGAAAATCACCTAATTTCGTTTGTGCGGCCCCTAAATGCTATCAATGCGCCGTGAATCATGTCGCGGCTACATGTGTTGATCCCCCGGTTACTTATGGGGGGATCCCATAGGGTTTTGGAAAATAATTAACTGAAAGTCAGTTCACCAAAATATTAATGGGTTAATACACACGAAAAATGAGAAAATCGCCTAATTCAACTTGTGCGGCTCCTAAATGCTATGAATGCGGTGTGGATTGTGCTGGGGCTACAAGTTTTGATCCCCCGGTACTTACGGTGGGTCGTATAAGGGTTTTAAAAAAATTGACTAAAAGTTAGTTCACCAAAATATTTATGGGTTAACACACATAAAAAAAGAATCATCTAATTCCGCTTATGCAGCCCCTAATGCTATGAATGCATCGTGTATCGTATTGAGGCTACACGTGCTGATACCCCGAGTATTTATGGAGGGTCCTATAAGGGTTTCGAGAAAAAATTAATCGAAAGCCAGTTCATCACAATATTCATAGGCTAACACATACTAAAAGTAAGAAAATAAACTAATTCTGCTTGTACAACCCCTAAATGCCATGAATATGCCATGGATGATTCCGAGGCTACATGTACTTATCTCATGTACTTGAGGAGGGTTCCATAAGGATTTAAAAAAAATTTAACCGAATACCAATTCACCAAAATATTCATGGGTTAACATACAAAAAAAATGAGAAATTCCCTTAATTCTGCTTGTGTGACCCCTAAGGGCTATGAATGCATCGTGGATCATACCGAGGCTACATGTGCTGATCCTCTAGGTACTTACGGATGATTCCATTAGGTTTCGAATTTTTTTTATCTGAAAGTCTGTTTACCAAAATATTAATGGGCTAAGACACGAAAAAATAGAAAAATTGCCTAATTCCGCTTGTGCGACCCTAAATGCTATGACTGCGCCGTAAATAGCGTTGAGGAAACATGTATTGATCCCTCGGTTACTTATGGAGGGTCCCAAAAGGTATGCAATAATTTTTTGAATATAAGTCAATTCACTAAAATATTCATGGGCTAATACACAAAAAAAATGAGAAAATCGCTTAATTTCATTTGTGCGACCCTTAATGCTATGAATGAACCATGGATCGTGTCAAGGCTACACGTACTATTCTTCAAGATACTTACGTTGGGTCCCATAAGGGTTTAAAAAAAAATTGACCGGAAGCTAGTTTACCAAAATATTAATATACTAACACAAACCAAAAATGGAAAATCACCTAAATCCGCTTGTGCGGCTCCTAAATGTTATTAATGCATCGTGAATCATGCCGAGTCTACACATATTGATCCCCCAGGTAGTTATGGAGGGTACCATAAATATTTTAGAAAAAAATTGACTTAAAATCAATTCACCAAAATATTCATGGCTAAGACACACGAAAAATGAGAAAAATCGTCTAATTACACTTGTGCGGTCCCTAAATGCTATGAATGTGCCATAGATCGTGTTGAGGCTTCACATAGTAATCTCACGGGTACTTATGGAGGGTTCTATAAGTGTTTCGATAAAAGGTTGACCGAAAGTCAGTTCACCAAAATATTGATGAGCTAACACACAATAGAAATGAGAAAATGATCTAATTCCACTTGTGCGGCGACTAATGCTATGAATGCGTCGTGTATCGTATTGAGGATACACGTACTGATACTCTGAGTATTTATGGAGGTTCCTATCAGGGTTTCGAGAAAAAATTAACCGGAAGCTAGTTCACCAAAATATTCATAGGCTAACACACACTAAAAATGAGAAAATAGACTAATTCCGTTTATGCGGCCCCTAAATGCTATTAATATGCCGTAGATTGTTCCGACGCTACACGTACTTATCTCTCATGTACTTACGGAGGGTTCCATAAGGGTTTCAAAATTCTTTTAACCAAATGCCAATTTATCAAAATATTCACGGGCTAACATACACGAAAAATGAAAAATTCGTCTAATTCTGCTTATGCGACCCCTAAAGGCTATGAATGTATCGTGGATCGTACCAAGGCTACACGTACTGATCCTCTGAGTACTTACGGATAATACCATAAGGGTTTCGAAAAAAATTGATCGAAAGTCTGTTTACCAAAATATTAATGGGCTAAGACACGAAAAATTAAAAAAATTGCTTAATTCTGCTTGTACGGCCCCTAATTGCTATGAATGCATTGTGGATCATGCCGATGTTACACATACTGATCTCTCGGGTATTTACGGAGGGTCCCAAAATAGTTTCAAATTTTTTTTGAACAGAAAACAGTTCACCAAAATATTCATAGGCTAACAAACAAGAAAATTGAGAAAATCGCCTAATTCCACTTGTGTGACCCCTAATGCTATGAATGCACCATGGATTGTATCTAGGATACACGTACTGATCCCCTGAATACTTACGGAGGATCTTACAAGGGTTTCAAAAGAATTGATCGGAAGTCAGTTCACCAAAATATGCATGATCTAACTTACATGAAAAGTGAAAAAATCGCCTAATTCCCCTTGTGCGACCCCTATATGCTATGAATGTACCGTGAATTGTGACGAGGCTACACGTACTGATCCCCCAATTACTTACAGGGGTTCCCATAAGGATTTCAATTTTTTTAATCGGAAGTCAATTCACCAAAATATCCAGGATCTAATACACGAATAATGTGAAAATCGTCTAATTCTGCTTCTGTGACCCCTTAATTTTGTTATTGCACTGTGAATCATGCCGAGGATACACGTACTAATCCCCCATGTACTTACGAAGGTTCCCATAAGAGTTTCAAAAAAAAATTAATCGAAAGCCAATTCACCAAAATATTAATGGACTAACACAAACGAAAAATGAAAAAAATCATCTAATTCCTCTTGTGCGGCCCCTAAATGCTATGAATGCATTTAGGCTACATGTACTGATCCCTCGGGTATTTATACTGGGTCCTATAAGATTTTTGATTTTTTTTATCGAAAGCTAGTTCACCAAAATATTAATGGGCTAATACCCACAAAAAATAAGAAAATCGTCTAATTCTGCTTGTGCGACCCTAAATGATATGAATGTGTCGTGGATCTTGCCAGGCTACATGTACTGATCCCCTGCATACTTACGGAGGATTCATAGGGTTTCAAAAAAAATTGACCGAAAGTCAGTTCACCAAAATATTAATGGGTTAACATACACGAAACAATGAGCAAATCATCTAATTATGCTTGTGCGATCCCTAAAGGCTATGAATACAATGTAGATCCTCCCAATGCTACATGTACTGATCCCTAGAGAAATTTCGGAGAGATTTTTTATCAGAAGCCAGTTCACCAAAATATTAATGGGCTAACACATATGAAAAATGAGAAAATCGCCTTATCCCGCTTGTACGGCCCCTAAATGCTATGAGTGCACCGTGGATCGTGTCAATGATACACATACCAATTCCTCGGGTACTTACGGAGGGTCCTATAAGCGTTTTGAATTTTTTTTTTGACCGAAATTTAGTTCACCAAAATATTTTTAGGCTAACACACGAAAAATAAAAAAATTATCTAATTCTGAATGTGTGACCCTTAAATGCAATGAATACACCGTGGATCGTGGCGAGGCTACACGTACTGATCCCCAAATACTTACGGAGAGTTCCATAAGGGTTTCGAAATTTTTTTGACCGGAAGCCATTTCACCAAAATATTCATGGGCTAAAACACACAAAAAGTGAGAAAATTGCCTAATTCCACTTGTGTGACCCTTCAATGCTATGATTGCGCCGAAGCTACACATACTGATTCTCCGGGTACTTAAGGAAGGCCCCATAAAGGTTTCAGAAAAAATTGATCAGAAGCCAGTTCACCAAAATATTCATGTGCTAACACATGTAAAAAAATGAGAAAATCGCCTAATCTCGTATGTGCGGCCCCTAAATGCTATGAATACATCGTGGATCGTGTCGAGATTACCCATACTGATACCACAGGACTTAAAGAGGGTCCTATAAGGGTTCCGAAAAAAAATTGATCGGAAGTCAATTCACCAAAATATTCGCTAACACACACGAAAAATAAGAAAATCGCCTAATTTCTTTTGTGCGGCCCCTAAATGACATAAATGCTTCGTGCATTGTGTTGAGGCTACACGTATTAATCTCCCGAGTACTTAAGGAGGGTCCCAAAAGGGTTTCGAAAAAAATTTGATCGGAAGCCAGTTCACCAAAATATTCATTGGCCAACACTCATGAAAAATGAGAAAACTGTCTAATTATGGTTGTGAGTCCTGAATGCTATGAATGCGTCGTGGATTGTGTCGAGGCTACACATACTGATCCCATGGGTACTTATTGAGGGTCCTATAAGGATTTCGAAAAAAATTGATCGGAAGCTAGCTCACCAAAATATTTATTGACTAACACACACGAAAAACTGAGAAATTCGTCTAAATCCTGTTGAGTGACTCCTAAATACTAACAAATGGCGTGGATCATGGTTAGGCCATATACTGTTCCATCAGTTCATTACGGAGGGTCATGTAAAAGTTTTGATAAAAAAGTGATCGAAAATCATTTCATCAAGAAAAATTAGTTGACTAGTCCATGAATTTTTTGGAATATGTGTGATCGACTCTTTTTGAGCTCAAATTTGTTGGATTTATTGGTGATGATCTATTAAACAATACTCATATTTTTAGAAAGGCGGTCGCCACTTTTTTGAAGTTTCCGTCACAACAAGAATTTAGAATTATCTCATTTTTTTTTCATGTTTATTAATCTATAATTTTTTTAAAATATGTGTGATCAGCTTTGTTTGAACATACTTATCCAACTTGATTTTTCCTACCCAATAGAGCATTTCCTTCTCTTCGTAATTCTTACCTAAAGAGCTGGACGATAGTTATGACCTCCTAGCTGGTGAAATCAAATGATTGAAAAGAAACACCCATGTCATATTGGAAACTTAACATCTCCTCGATAGGGACCCGAATCAAGTAAAATTGAGATCAATCCGATTCTGATAGCATGTAAAAAATAAATCTTATGCGTAACTCAACTCTAAAACTAGTTCATTTAACAAGAATTGTCCAAAATGATATAAAGAAATCAATTTCCAATCCCCGAACCCATGTGAAAACTCAACAATGTTCATGGATTGACACACTCATGATGTAACATGAACACTAGGAGAGCAAAATATATCATCACTTCTTCTAAGCTCTAAATAAGCATTGGCTAAGTGATAAATAATCTTCAACCCACAAGAAACCTTTTTTATTTTTTTATTTTTTTGGTTTCCACCCAATGTCAGGTGCCCTTCATTGGCTTCCAACTTGATTTTCTCCATGCCCAGGATTCGAACAAAACCTTCACTTTCAGCTTAGGCTTTATAGCATTTTACTAAACCCACAAGATTTGAAAAGAAGGCAAAGACAGAATAATATGACTCTTATATTCAAAATATCTCCAATCTGCTATAATGCATCTCCCTAAACCCGTTGCATGTTCATCCCAGATAAAATGAGGCAAGAGTGATTGCTTGCATAAACAAAGAAATAAACTAATATGGAATTTCCTTTTCCAGGAAAAGCTGTAGTAGTCAATGCAGATCACAATGAAGTTTGCAAGCAATCAAAAGCCACCAACACAAACTTATAGAGAAAAAGAAGAGTTCATTTCATTTCCTTTTTAACAACAGAAGAAATCACCTAGTGTTTTTCTTCGTTGGGGATTTGAACCCCGGTCTCTGAAGCAATAAGAGTTTGTTTCATTTCCTTTTTAACAGTTCATATTTGCACTGTACAAAGAGTAATAGCTATGTCTATTGTGAACAAGTCACTTCAGAATACAGTGTTCAACTAAAAATCTCCATCTCTTGGTTTGTATTTTCCTGTATTGTAAACTTCACTGATGATCAACATCATGAGCTTTCAAATGGACCAAGTCTCACTTAAATGAATGGTGGAGAGGACGAGATCTCCTGAAACAGTATATATCTTCAATCTGGACAACATTTGGTTCAACTGGATCGACTTTCTCTGACTTGAATTCAGAAGAATGTGAACTTCCAAAGACTTGCAAGCTTAATGACTTTCTTTTAGGAGCGCCAACGTTCACATATTCATTAAAGAAATCGATCAGGTCCGTTTTGGTTATCTGCTTCAGTGCAGCAACCTGATTCATGAATGTTAATAAGCAATATCCCGTCATATCTGATACTACATATGTCAAGGTTAAAATGCTTGTTTCAGAAAGAAATCAAGTCAATGAGGCAATTCTCCTATCTTATGAACTCCCAACAACAACAACAACAACATACCCAGTGTAATCCCACAAGTGGGGTCTGAGAAGGGTAGAATGTATGCAGACCTTACCCCTACCTTGTAGATATAGAGAGGCTGTTTCCTATAGACCCTCAGCTTAAATAAAGCCTGCCAAACAGGACATTCTGAACTCCCAGAAACTAAAAAAGGCCAAGGGAAAAAAAAAGGAAGATCATCAACTTTCAGGGAACAATGAGCCATAGTACCTTTTACTGGTTTATTCAGCATTTCACAAATCAGGAATATTTTTTTATAATAGAGGCACTCGTGCTAACTTTTGTGCACCTTGACCATCCACCAGCACCTTTGCCTACCATGGCTTAGGTCGATAGGAAGAATCAAGAATTTTATATTCCATCAACAAGTCAACATCTCATAAGAAAGACTTGGAAGAGTTCTTTCTTCTTTATATCACTTTAGTTTCACCTAAAGGTGCCAAACACCCACCACCCAAGCCAACTATCCTCCCCTCCCGGAAAGGGAGAAGGAAAGACATACAGTAATCTCCTTTTACCTATCAATTCAATTCGCGGAAATAAAAACTAGCTTGATATGAATAAAAGAAAGCCCATACCTCATTTTCAATTCTATCAAATCTGAGGGTGCCACCAGAAATTTCCCACCAGAAAAAATTAGTTTCCTCCGGTAAGTTTTTAAACTTCTCGAGCTTAATATCAATAAGAGCATTGACTTTTTTCTGCATAGTATATGATAAGATCAAAATCTTAGTAGATGAGGCAAAATATTCAAGATTGCAGACAAGTGACAATGATTAATAATCTTCACATCAGCCTAACATTTAATTCAGCACAATCCATTGATTTTGACTTAATTGCTTTGTCACTGACAACGTTAATTATTTCAGTGATGCTAATAGAAGAAAGGCATTTAAGGAAACTGATGTATGAAGCCACATAGACTTATCAGTTTTGTGAGTACCAGAAGATCAAGATAGCAGATACACCACATTTATTGTATTCCCAACAAAAGCAGCAAACGCTTGTTAAGTACAAGAACAGTCGGCCAAATAAATTTCTCTTGCATGGTTACTGAGCACATCGTGATGAAGATGTAATGACAATATCAAACAGTATTCAAACTGAACACACCTCTAATTTTTACTGATTGAAGTGTCACAATTTATGCTGCCTCGTATAAACTGTGTTCCTCATGAAAAGTAGTTCTTTCCAATGTGCTCATAGCAAATGTTTTTCTTGTTGAGTTTGCCTACCCTCTCAAACTTTACCTTTAATCTGGGTATTTTATGATGTTTATCTGAATACATTTTCTTGTAGATACTTCTGGTAATATTACTTTCCTGAGAGTTGTCAAAATGATGCCATTGTGAATTATTGTTATTCTTTCAATAATTGTGGTGTCCAATTCAGCTTGTGTGCAACTAGACTAGTACTGGTTTTTCTGCCTACCAAGGCTCAAATAGGTGAGAAGAAATTATCCAGTTTTGTTTTTGCCTTCCAGAGATTCGAACCCTGAAAATGGTACCAATTCCAAAAGAAAATCTTAAAAGGAGGTTCAATAATTGACCTTAAACTCATCATCTGACATGTCATGAAGCTGAGTTTCCAACGTCTTGAGAAATGCCTGGAATCGCGACTCGATATATCTAGGATCCTGTATTATGGCTAACCATTAGTCTCTCATACTGAAGTAAAAGGATTTTTATAATATTTCTTTGTTGGCTTACATACAGAAGATATGATGTATTTACCTTGACTGACGATTGAACTATAAGCTGCAGTCCACGAACACCAGCATCGCTCCTACAGTTTAACAACATTACATTGGTTTCAGCAGTGAAAGAAAACTGAATAGATGTACCACATGTCTCCAATAGTAAAGAAACTCATCGAGTATTTAAATGAGAAGTGTTGGCATACGTCCGTGAAAGTGATGTAATGTAACCGAGCTGCTCAACAGATCTAAGCTGGTCGAAAGCTGATTGTTTAGCTATCAGAACAAATAGCTGCAGTTTTACATTCTTGATGTATTCATCTGGATGCACCTGCATATTTTGTTTGTTATTGAATCAGATCCTTCCAAAGAGCCAAGTTGAGAAAGATGGCGGAACTCATAAAGAGCCAACTTAAAAAGATAAAATATCCAGCAGATTAATTTGTTCAATAGGAAAGGTTTCCACTTCATTCTTATAAGCTTTTCTATCAGCTCTTCTTAAGTACGTACAAATTATTTGTCCAGCCACAAGTCAGTAGAAATGGCCAAATAACTGGTTCTGTGATTAGAAACATTTCAGGTTTTAAATTCCTTAAAAGCTCCTATCAGTTTTGATCATTCAATTCTTGCTATTTCTCTCTAACTGTTCTAACAATACTTGTTCCGGACAAGTGGGAGTTTATTGCCAAACAAAAGGGAAACCCCATATATCAGGGGTATAGTGGTAAAGGTAGGGACAAGGTCTGCATACATCCTAACCTCCCCAAACTCCACCTGTGGGATTACATTAGGTATGTTGTTATTGTTATAATGGTATAAAAAGAAGTCTTTGCAGAAAAATATGACTTTGTCCATGGGGCATCCAATCATATATATGATACTACTATAAAAATGACATAAAAACCTAAAGTTGTAACTTCACATGTACCTGAATGTAATGGACAAGAGCAGAATTTTCATCAGATGTATTTAGGCCCTCTGCAGCATAGAAGTAATTCTTGCTCTCTTCAAGATTTATAATTCTTCTTGGCCGATGCTCAGACGCAAATAGGGCCCGAGATAGAGGCTGGGCACCCTTGTACAAGGCATCTTCAACGTGCTGGATCATTGAAACCGCTTCCTTTGAGTCGATGTTTCCTGAAAAGGGATAATCAAAAGGGTGAATATGCTGCACAGCTGACTAAAATCCTAGAGAAGTCTAGTAGGGAAGAAAAAAGAACCTGCTATGTAGCACTCCAGAAATGTCCTTGATAGCAGCAGAGGATAAAATTTAACAAGGTCATCAATTTCAAGATTAGCAAGGACTTCAAATTCATCATTCCATGACCATGAGTGTTCCCTAAGTATTAAAGAGCAGTAGTACAAAGCTTGCTCGTATGGCTGTTGAAACTTGATGTTTTGATATTGCTTTGAGAACAATTCCTTCATAAGATAGAAGGGAGTCCGTGAGAAGGAATTATCAGTCTGCGGCTTCAGATTCAAAATGTTAACAAACTGCAATCACAATTGTCACATTTTCCTTTCCTTCTCTTATCTACTCTATGCTTAATATTCCTGGACTTACAATAAGGCATACGGGGTAACCAAAATCGACCTCCTTAGTATTATTAATCCCTCGCCTTATCCTTCTTTCTCAACCTATGTCTTTTCCCATTCAAGGATTACTACATTATTACTAACTAAATCATGTCAAGTTAAGCAGCAGGAACTATTAAAATAGAAAAGATTAGGCACTATATGCTATATCTAACCCAAAATGTATGCTTTGCCAAAAAACATAAAGAAGTTCTCAAGCTTTTCATTTTAGTTTTACTGTTTATGAATACCTAAATGTAGAGGTTAATATAGTAGTGAAGAGACCTTGAATGTTGTAATAGGCATAAGTTAGGACCACAACAATAAGAGAGTTTTTCAAAAAGTAGAACTCCTTTTTTTTTGGAGGGGTAACACAATCAAGTAATGCAAGTCTTTTGTCATGACAATACACTAAAATTATCAGTCACACCGATCAGAATTAGAGTAAATATAGCTCCATGTTGATGTTTCTTTAATATACAAACAGACAACAAACTAATTAAATGGGAAATAATTTTTGGCAAACCAGCCAAAAATGCAAACAGTATTGTCTGAGACATTTGCGCCAAGCAAGCCAAGAATGCACTCTTTGATGTAAGTGGACAATACAAACTGAATGTTCATAACAAGTGAAGAAAACGAAGAAAATATTCCTAACCCTATGACATGAACATAAAATGTCACAACAGAGCTCAAGATCCTCAAATCAAATGTTAAAATATCGTACATATCTTAAACAGGCCTAGATCCCTAGAATCAAATGTAAAAATGTGCCCACTATTTGAAGCAGGCCTAGATATAGCACGCTTATGAACCGCCGACAGGAGCAATTAATTTCAGAAAAAATCAGATGCAGCAATTACCATCAAACAATCTGGTCTTCAATCATTGTATCCGCTTGAACAATAAGACTTGAAAGAAATCTGTTAGGGATGACAATAGACCTTACCTTGATAACAAAGAATCTGTCAGGCTCAACTTTGAAATTGGTAATCCTATCAATAACTTTTTCTAGTAAGATCCTCATTTTATGATTATATCCAGACACAATAACCTGAAAGGGAAGCAAATCAAAGTGGGAGAGTACAATGATTACAATGTCTAAAAAGTGATTGCACATGGGATAGGAAAAAATGACAATAATTTTAAGCCGAATGAGCATAATGCTTTCCTGAAGTGCAACCAAGAAAAAAAAACCTTACAATATTCCAACCAAAAAATTAGTTTTTTCTTTAAATTGAAAACACAGAAGTTAGGAGAGAGTTTGGTGAAGATTAACTTTGGTAAATTGTATTGCTTAGAGAATTCCATTCATGATGATGATGCATTTATAAGATAAATACCTCGAAACCACTACAGTGACCACTTATCCAATAATCGAGACCAGCAATTTCGGCATCGTAGGCTGAAAGATGCAAAGTAGATTAGTCGAGTTAAGCGGATTTTCCAGTGAATTAATTGATCAGTATTTCAACAGTCAAAAAGTCCTTGGATATGTCCTTTTTGTGATTTATAAGTCCTTGCATATTTTCACAAAGGTAACATAAGAAACATGATATCTTAGTCTTTGATACTTGCCATATTCATTTAGATAGTCCTTCAGCAAACATACGAAAATGCTGGTAAGAACAGCGGATTCAGGAGAACTTCCAGATTGGGGACAGATGAAATCTATTGTACAGTATCCCTTTGGCATGGAGAATAATGTATCCGGTTTGTACCATAACCTTGAGTAAGGGGATTTCCTTAACAACACAGGAAAATTCATCTGTATTGAAGGGAAAAACATTTCAGGAATTTTATAAAGTGAAAGCATGTGAAATGAGGTTTTATTGTCAGTAATACCTTATTCGAGACAGTTTTAATGGAAAAATCAGTAGGAATAAACATATTAGGAACAGGTAGATGCAAATTTCCATCAGGAGCCTTCTCCATCCATTGCTGTAACATTCAAAGCCGTGCCAGCATACCAGTCAATATTGACTTAAGCAATATTATAATGCCAAATCTCCATCAAATGAAAAGCAACAGTATTTACAGATAACTGACTGTGCACCTCAATCACGGAGCTTGTTATTTTCTCTAGTGAATATGCAGTTCCATACCAAGGCTCCGTTGAGTCTGTATTACCGTCAAATTTTGTTGAAACCCAAAAGATTCTGTTGGAAAGACTTTTTTGTGAGAGGTACTCCCAAAAGATTTAGCTACAGTGTAATGATATATGACACCATCATAATTCAGTGACATACTATTTATGCAAATGATAAATGTTGAACACACCATCTGACTAAGCCGGAAGTTCTAACACACGATCTCTGTATTTTTATTTATCCGTATTATCCAGATAGCTGCCATGGATTCAGAGGTATGAATAGGAAAAGTCTTACCATGATTTTATTATATTTAATGATGCAATAGTTTGGCAGCCTAAAACAATCTCACTTTTCATTAAAAAAGCGGTTCGTAAGTATAAAGTACCAATGATTGTATAATTGACCTTGGGTGTTAAATGAGCCCAACAGAAGTAAGAGAACACACAGATTCCTACAAGAATCTGACCCACTGACAACAAACACCATCAGTCCCTTTCTCTTCACCCAATCAACATTTTCCATCCTGCCTTGCTATACAGAAAGAAAAGGGAGGAAACACAATTGCATAACCAGGTTTTTTTGCTTGTCATTTCTGTCTCTTCACTTTCTCTATGTTCCCTGAAGGAGAAATACCCAACAAACCATGACCCTATCCAAAATAAATTCCTCAACTGTACCGGTTCTTGTCATGTAAAAGCCATGAATCCAACCAAAGCCAAGTCCATAAACTATGCAAAACAACTATCTCCATTAGAGGTCATGAGAACCTGACTTCTATGCAGCAATAGTTAAAATTGAGTCCACCACTATCAGGACTAGAGTCATTGGACTTCCAAGGTCATCCAATGGACATAGTAAAAAGTTTGATTAGAACAAGAATGAACATAGTCAAAAAGAAATTGTAAGGATTAGACTTGGAAATCATCGAGAAGCATCCCATTTGCATAAACAATAGTTAAAAAATATATAATTGTATACGTGGAGGCCAATTCACCTGACATTTTGTGGTGTGAGATCATTTAGAACTGCTTCAATAATGTCTGGACTGAACCTTGAAGGCAAACATGACCCAACCAACCAGTCTACTGGCGGGTAAAACTGGAAAAAAATATTCAAATACACACAGTTCTTATTCTTTTGATAAGTCCACAAAAAATTCATTATTAGAATGGCAAACTGGTGTACAAAATGTATTTATAGTGTGTATACCTGACCACAATCATATCAACTTATCTCAACTATCTATACTGTGAGAAATAAGAGAAAGACAGAGAGAATGTGTGAAGACAAATGTCTTAAGCCTGACAAGAACCAACTTCCCAGTCAGAGGGTTGTTGTTGTTATGGTTTCAGGCAATCTCTGGTTTGACGATTAATGTTTGCAAGTGTGAACTCTTTCCTGTGGAAGAGATTCAGCAAGTGGAGGACATGGTAAGGGTGGTAACAGGCAAAGCCAGTGATCTTCTGGCTACGTACCTGAGACTACATCTGGGGGCCGCTCATGAAGATGAAACAATGAAACCTTGTTGTCGATGTTGGAGATAAGGTTCACTAGGAAACTGTGTCAGAAGAAGGAAAAATAGCCCTAATCAAGTGTGCTTTTTAATTTATTAACCTACCTTATGCCTTTCTTCACTAAGCCAACAACAATAATAGATGAGAACACCTCCCACTCAACCCTTCTTTTTATATGATTTTGCTTCCTATACTATTTATCCGACCCCTTCTCAATAGCAGTTCTGAATTCTTGAATTTTCTGTGGGACGGGAAGGAAGAGATTCATCTACATTGTCATAATTAGAGAAGGTTACTTTCTATTTGAAGATGGAGGAATTGGGAGTTAAAGACCTCTACGTGTACTGGCATATTAACTTCATATGAAACTGCTTTATGGAAGCAATCATGGAAGATGGATAAAATTGTTGGTTTTTTAATAAAGAAATTAAGAAAATAACAGAGAAAGACTTTTAGAGAAAAATACTGCAATGAGGCCAAAGAGAATTTTTTTATTTTGCTTTCTTGGACTCTACATTTATAAGAACAAAAAGCAGTAAAAAGATAATGGTAAACTAGCTTAGAATATCTCTGCAAAATATCTTAATAAATTAATTACTAATAAATAGGAAAAACTAGCTAACCAACTATTAACTTGGATTTATTCAAAAACTAAGCAGTAAAATAAAGTTACTGCAGTTCAAAAGCACAATTCTAACCGTCCTCTTTGCTTGAGGAACTGCAGACTCTAGACTTGGTTGGAATTGACCTCATGAACAAATCTGTCAATTCATCTTTTGTCTTGCAAGGCTCATGTGCATCTTCTGTTGGATTAAATGAGAAGTTTTTATCTTTCATTTCAACTTGTAAAATCTTTTGCTTAGTGGAATCAAAGATCCGACAATATTTGTCCCCAAATAATAATTTAAATCCTTTTTCCATTAACTGACCAACACTCAACAAACTTTTATCAATATCAGGCACATAAAAAACATCTTCAATTATTTTTGTACTTGAACTTGAATTGATTGCAACAGATCATTTTCCTTTTGCAGGAATATAGTCAACATTTTCAATTCTGACTTTCTTGTTTTCCACAGACACAAACTCTTTAAAAAGATTTCTGTCATATGTCATATGGTTTGTACAACCACTATCAATCATCCAAAAATCAGATTTTTTGATTGAAAAGTAGGTTGCCACAATTAAGTGGTCTTCTTCTTCTTTTTCAGTGGTGAGTTGGGCAAATGCTTCATCTTTTTGAAATTTGCTTTTGCAAATTACAGTTTCATGACCAAGTTGTTTGCGGATCTTGCACTGTGCATCTAGTCTCTTCCAACACTTATATGTAGGATGTCCATTTTTGCCACAGTACTGACAAGGTGGGTATTTTTTAAAGAATTTACCCTTGCTTTTAGTTTTGTGGTTGGCTGCTAATGCTTCTTCAACCATGCCATCTTGCCTCATAAGCCTCCTTTGTTCTTGTGCCTGCAAAGAATTTAACAATTCTGCCAAGGTAATTTTGGACAGATCTTGTGTGTTTTCCAAAGTAGTTATACATGCTTCATATCTTTTGGGTACTGTTACAAGAATTTTTTCAACAATTCTTGAATCTTTAAATTCAGTGCCTAGCAGTCTTACCTTGTTAACAATACTAAGCAATCTGCCAAAGTATTCTTTGACTGTTTTTGACTCTTTCATTCGCTGCAATTCGAATTTCTTCATTAAATTTAATACCTTCATTCCTCATATTCTTTCATCTCCAGCATATTCTTTCTTCAGATAATCCCAAATTTCTTTGGTGATGCGAGTCATGATTCTCGTGAAAATAGTTGTTGAAACAGCAGCAAACAAAGTTGCTTTTGCCTTGGACTTAATGATTTTCTTTTCCTTGTGACTCTTGATTTGGGCCACGGTGGAATTATTAGGTAGCGGATTAACTTCATAATCCTCTTCCACGGCTTCTTCCCAAAGATCAAGAGCCTCCAAGTAGGCTTCCATTCTCACAACCCATAGTTGATAGTTCTCACCATCAAAAATAGGAGGAGCCATTCGTGAAAAGCTATTTTCAGAATCTATTTTTTCACTCACAGATCCCTCAAGAAAAAAGGCTCTAGATATCAATTGTTGGTTTTTTAATAAAGAAATTAAGAAAATAACAGAGAAAGACTGAGAGAAAAATACTGCAATGAGGCCAAAGAGAATTTTTTTATTTTGCTTTCTTGGACTCTACATTTATAAGAACAAAAAGCAGTAAAAAGATAATGGTAAACTAGCCTAGAATATCTACGCAAAATATCTTAATAAACTAATTACTAATAAATAGGAAAAACTAGCTAACCAACTATTAACTTAGATTTATTCAAAAACTAAGCAGTAAAATAAAGTTACTGCAGTTCAAAAGCATAATTCTAACAAAAATTCTCAAAGCACATAAAATCTAAGGTAGAAAGGGGAGAGAAGAGTGCATTTGGAGATAACCCTGGTAGAGATATAGCTACGCAGACCACTTTCCAGAAGCTCTTCGTCATTTCTACCACCACCCCCAACAACAACAACATACCCAGTGTAATCCCACAAGTGGAGTCTGAGGAGAGTAGGATGTATGTAGACCTTACCCCTACCCCTATGGGGTAGAGAAATTGTTTCCGATAGATAAAGTACTTGTATGTAGATAGTGGGATTCGAACTGTTGACCTCTGTCATTTCTACCAGAAGGAAAAAAGAATGGTTGAGGAAGTGGTAAATTGGAAACGGTCCAGAGTCGACAGATACTTTTGGGATTGGCGATCATAAGGAGTACAAGAGAAGGAGATGGTTGAGTTGGAGGAGAAGCATATTCTGCTAGATGATAGTGGTAAATTGGAAGCGGTCCAGATTCAATAGATACTTTTGAGATTGGCGATCATAAGGAGTACAAGAGAAGGAAATGATTGAGTTGGAGGAGAAGCTTATTCTGCTAGGTGATATGTGAGAAAGAATCTAAACATTCAGTTAAAAGCCTTAAAGCAATGAGTGGAATGACCCAAACTTTTATAAGCATTGTATATAATATGTGGACTTTATATAGCTCAACAGCCTCGTGCACCTGTAAACCAAATTTAAGATTCACACACGGACTTTAGTAAGCACCTATGAGTGTCAGAACTGGCATTCCAGCAGTTGACTCCGATAACATGAACAGATAACTGATGATCCAACAAAACACCTCAAGGGAGGAGTGACCCAAAACCTTAATAAATCCCTTTGAATGCCTGTACATATCCAATGTGGGATTTCATTTAAATCAACATTGTTAGAATAGGAATAGATATATACAATCCTACTTAGAATAGGAATAGGAATAGGAATAGAAATAAGAATAGAAATAGTATCCTAGTTGGTAAAAGATTGTATTGTAGTGTCTATAAATAGGATCTCTGTGTAACAATGTAGATATACAATTCAATAATATTTTTCTC
This sequence comes from Solanum dulcamara, assembly GCF_947179165.1. Classification (NCBI taxonomy): domain Eukaryota; kingdom Viridiplantae; phylum Streptophyta; class Magnoliopsida; order Solanales; family Solanaceae; genus Solanum; species Solanum dulcamara. The sequence goes on along the minus strand of NC_077246.1, from coordinate 72,995,369 downwards.
CTATATTTCTCACATAGTATCAGAGCCTCTACGATCTTGATAGAGAATTAAAGAGCTTCCGCTGCCAGCGGACGGCTATTACTCATGTATGCCGCCCGTCTAGGCAATGATTATATTAGCAAAAGTCTGGGTCACCGTATATCTTTTCGCTGACAATTTCCTCATATCTAATTTGCACAGCACCGTGCATCTTTCTGATGACTAATTTTTCATATTTAATTTGTGTAGTACCGTGCATTTCTCCGGACTACTTTCTCATATCTATTTGTGTAGCATCATGCATCATTTTGGTGACTACTTTCTCATATCTGATTTGTGTAGCACCGTGCCATCTTTTCGATGACTACTTTTTCATATTCTATTTGCATAGCACCGTGCCATCTTTCCGGTGACTACTTTCTTATTTGTGTTGGGTCGTTCCATCATTCCGACTCTACCCAGATAATTTCTATTTTCCAGTAGGGTCGTGCCATCATTCCGACCCTACCCTTATCATTCTCTTTCTCAGTAGGGTCATGCCATATTTCCAACCGTACTCATATAATTTTATTTCTAAGATTGTGACTATTTTCAACCATCAAATCTAATAATCCAGCGCATGAGCATGTTCCAGCCAGTTTTACGTTGACTTTCTTGTTTAAGATCTACTCATATATTGATTCCAAGACGAACCATATATTTTATACCATATTTTGAGCACTTTCCGACGACTGCTGCATTGTGGAAAAAAAAACCCTAGATGGAGCAACCACCTAGTTTGTTGCTCAAGGGGAGTCTGGTAGCCTTGTATGTCAATTATGTAAGTCACGCTATTGTCTGAAACAATCTTCTCAATCTCCTCCTTGGAGAGTCTGCCCTTGTCGTGCCCTTGTCGTTAGTGATGGTGATCTTGAAGACCTGCTCTTTCTTGGTTGGGATAGTGGTATTTCTGGGGATCAACAGAGTCATGACACCACCAACAGTTTCAAGTCCAAGGGAAAGAGGTGTAACATCCAACAACAACAGGTCTTGCACCTTCTTATTACCTTCACCACTCAAAATTGCAGTTTGTACAGCAGCACCATAAGCAATAGCTTCATCAGGGTTGATGCTCTTGCAGAGCTCCTTCCCATTGAAAAAGTCTTGCAGGAGCTGCTGAACCTTGGGAATCCTGGTGGAGCCACCAACAAGTACAACATCATGGATAGAGGTCTTGTCCATCTTAGCATCTCTCAAACACTTCTCAACTGGTTCCATACACTTCCTGAACATATCCATGTTAAGCTCTTCAAATCTAGCAAGATAATGGTGGAATAGAAATCAATACCCTCATAGAGAGAATCAATCTCAATTATAGCCTGAGCAGTGGATGAAAGGGTCCTCATATTAATTACATTTGTAACAAGCTAGGTACATATGACTTGTATGCACTAGCTTGAGGGGGAGTGTTAGAATAGGAATAGATATATACAATCCTACTTAGAATAGGAATAGGAGTATGAATAGGAATAAGAATAGAAATAGTATCCTAGTTGGTAAAGGATTGTATTGTAGTGTCTATAAATAGGGTCTCTATGTAATAATATAGCTACACAATTCAATAATATTTTTCACCTATATTTCTCACAAACATTATCTTGGAAAGTAGTAACAGGTTTTTTTTTTCGAGAATGGTTACAAAATATTCATCAGCTCAAAGTTTGTTGCTGGCAGCTATATTCACGTGGCAATGCAATCAACAAGGAAATATCAGCACCAAGCCTTTTGACAATGTCATATTGAGGAGGGAAAGAAAACAATTCCCTTAGTCTGCATTATGAGTTTCTAAAGCTCCAGGGAAGTTAAGCTTTATATGGACAAACTGCAGAAGATTTGAGAACAAGAAAAATATTTGATATCACTTGGTATTTCCTATGTATAGCAATGGAAGTATGCCCATCATTTGATTGTTCGCCATTGAACATCTACCATATTAGGAGTTGGATATGTGATGGAATTGTAAATAATCTACACTTCTAGAGCTATTTTGGTTTTAGCATTCTGGGACCATTTTTGTCATAAAATATCGGTTGCATGAAGAAAAAAAAGATAAAAAGAATCAACAAATACGTCAAAAGCATTCATATAAATGAATCAACACCAAATGCGGGAATATGATTGTAAATGTACCCGCATGTTCGACGCAACATATACCACATAGCCGATGGGAGAACTCTTGTCTTGATAATGGAAATTAGTTTCAGATATAGCAGAAAGCTGCATGTTTAGAATATATGTGAGCTAGAAGCTTTGACAACAGAACGAACATTTGTACATCTAACTTTAAATGAAGCCAACTCATCAAACAAAAAATGTAAGGCTTTAAATAAAGTGACAAGCATTACCTTTACAAAAAGTTGAAAACTGAGGAAATTTAGTTTTGCTAATGTATGTTTTCTATGTTTTATCAATAAAACTTCCTCTAACCTTGAAGGTATATTGTTCTTCTGTAAATAACAATAATCACTTTGGTTTTTGATACAAAATTAAGTCCAACAACCTCATCATATATCCATTTGTAGGCACCAGCTTGTCGCAGAAGGTGAATATATTTGAACACCAGTGCCACAACATCCTCAAAATGGTCTGAAATATTATTAAGACATGAAGGTCAGTGTAGTAGACTTCCCAATAGAAGGTAAATTCCAGAAACAAATGAGAAAATAGAAATGGAGGGTTACGACAAGCACATTTCCATTAATTTACTGTCCACATAAGGGCGTGCAGGGGTGGTGGTGGGGAGATGAGAGAACTAACCATGCCCAGCATCAGTCAGACTAATATAAACTTCAAAAAAGGAGAAGTGCTGACCGCCGCCTGACTCTCCAGCTGATAAGCTTGTTGCCCAACCTGCAAGGATTTGCAGAGATAATAGCAATAAGTACTTAAAGTCTGGAGAGTTGAGTCCTCACAACTAAGGAATTCTAACTTCAACATGCACCCCACTTCCAGAGTAATAGAGAGAGAGGATGGATTATCAGATGTAATTAACATTATATCAGTCCTCTAGCTACTTATCATGGTAGATAAAAAGCATTTTTGTTCTTTGGAGCATTAGTTATTGTTGATGGCATACTATACGCAGCCTCCCTGCAAGGTTACATTAGATAGAATTGATGAAATTATCTCAACCGATCAAAAGGTTTGCTTGTAAACAACATACTTATGCCTTTTTCACTATTTTTGCATATTGTTGCAATTGAACTCAAGGGTTCCATAAGTGCCGCATAACAAATGGCTGGTGGAATAGAATCAGAATTTCTAATGATTATGTTGAGAACTCACCTAACTTCTTCAAGATATAAAACAAGGATCCTTCTCCTTCATGTCCAATCAAGTGACTCAAATAGAGTGAAGGCCCTTCCTTGTAATGAGTTAAGTCTGGAATTATTGGCCACTCGAGCCTCAAACTATGACCTTGTTTTATTGGAACGGCTCTGACTAGAATCTATGTAACAAAGAGTAAAGAATCATATGCATAGGACAACAATGTCTTTGTAATAATGAAGAGAATGCAATAGAAGAGAAGAATGTAGATTATTAGTGCATTTCTGACACCCCTAACCCAAAATGAAAAATAAAAATAGGAAGTTTCAACCCACTCCTAGAAAATTTGACATAGTTCATGCTTCACCAATAAGACTTCTCCTTGAGATTAAGGAGTAGCAGGTCTTGGAATAATCCAGCAGGAGCTTCTATTCCAAAACGTAAGAATATACCTGATATGTCAATTCAGCGACGAGTATATACTATGACAATTGAGTGATTTGTTAAGCTTAGGTGACATCTTATTGCATCACAAGTACATGGGCACAAGGAAAGGTCTCACAGTTTCTTTCATGCATTGTCCACCAAAGCCAATTAAGCTAGATCTCGAAAGATGATAAGTGGTGGTAGGAAACAACAAGAAGTTTAGATCTCTTCTCTGAAGGTAGGATGCAGATAAAATCAAATGCTGTATAAGAAAAACCATTCATTTCTCACAATTCCAAAATCTATCTGATAAATCATAAGCACAGTAAAAACTATCAATCGTAAGTTCGAGTGACCCCATATCATAAACACTTTCTCCCTTCCTTGTCTTGCCCCTAATCTTTGTACCATTAAAAAATAAAAGAAACTTTCAATCCAGCCAACACAAAAAGGGCAAGAGAAAAGAGATCCACTAGAACATAGCCCTTATATTTTTGAACATTTTGTGTCAAATTTATGACCCCTACACCTATTTGAGCACCTGAAGATGTTCTGATTTGCATGGCTGATCAGTAACAGGGGAGTAACTTCTATTGGTATTTGGAACTTCTTGGAATATGCTCTGTACCAGTGTCTGAGCTTTATCAAGGCAATCTGATTGTTTTAAAAGAGAAAATTAGAATAGATGATATTCCACAATAATAATTTATAGGGAAAAAAAGAGAAATCCACCGGCTACCTTTTGCGTAAACAACCAAATGCATTAAGTTGGCTGAATAATTTTCTTTATAAAATTTGAGAAGCTCCTCCCTTGTATTCAACCCTCTTGCTTTTGGCTGCACCTCCAGGGTATCCCAATTGCCTGTGCAAGAGTCAAATGTTTATAAATGTCAAAGAAACAATGTGCAACAGAGATAAGAGTAACTTCCTGTTCTCTCCAATACAGAAAAGTAATATCACGAAAGCAATGGCAAAGCCACTAAAACCCAAAAGATAATACTGGATAATACGATTTACAGATAGGTGGCAAAATTATCAATGTTACTGAGAGTACGCAGCAAAGAAGAAGGAAATGTAGTGGTGCTCTCAGTTCCAGAAAAGAAATAGAGAACATGGGGAGTTCTTAATGCTTGTTTGATTGGCCAGGCAAGTAGTTTCAATATCGACGATAGCAAAATAGGCGATGAAGTAGTGAATTTTTCTTTTTGATAACCAAAATAATGAATTAACTGAAACAAAGGAGTGAAATATTTCAACTGAACTTTTATTTTTATGAATAAGATAGAAAATTTATTCACAAAAGATCGCACTAAGATGGAACTGTAAACTCTAAACCATACCCAAAAGTATAGTGCCTTTTAGTTATGTGGGGAGATAATGAAATCACACAATCCCCATAATGTTGTATCTTATAGTATAGTAAAGCAGGGGAATAAGAGGTAGAGGGTCTACTAGTGTTGAAAGAGTAAGACCCCTTTTTGTCTATAAAATTATTTATCCAAAAGATGTGTTTAAGTAAACTTAGTCCAAGACTAAGGCTTATCCGAAACCTAAAGATACTGCATTTACATATATTTTTACAGCATTGATGTTCTGAAAAGGACAAATCAGCTAAAGGTGCAGCATTAGACACTGGACAGGTTAACTAAACAGGGATTTAAGGTAAGCCAAAATTAGATTGCAAGCCATGTAGTCAATCAAATGGAAGACATTGCACATTAAATAACAAACCTGTGCCAAATTTGTGGTATGGATGATCTTTAGAGCTCAGATGTTTCTGAAGCTGCACAGAAAGTAATGCAAAATGAAGAAGGGTGTTCTTTACTCCAAAAGATCTTTAAAAAAAATAATTGGAAGTGAAAACAACACGGCTCTAACAGGTATGTAACAAATGTACATTCTCAAGATCCACAGGATAAGAGAGAGAAACAGTCATAACATGGAACAAGTTCAGAAATCAAAAGATCTTAGAACAATACAGTGTATCCTTATCGAGAACAAAGGACCAGGTAATCCTATACATTGTTGCAGACCTAAAGTAAATAAATAAAAAGGTTCCTCACTAATAACTTAAGTTGTTAGACATGTGATCACACAATTCAATATGGTATCCGAGTAGGCAAGAGGTCCTGCACTCAAGTCAAACCGCCATACTCTAGAAGAATATTTCTTGTCCCTAATGATAGAATTATGCTCATATACAAAGGGGTGTGCCAAGACCTAAACTAAATTAATAATAATATCCCCTCTCTAATAGTTTAATCTTTGAACTGATGAGATCATACAGTTCAACTTCATTTATCTCTTTCATCAAGGAATCATCACAAGTACCAAAGGAAGCCTAAAGCTGGCTTATGAGTCCATATAAATACCTGGTACACTCTGTGACCATCAGATAATAGGTTGTTTTGGTTCTCTGAAATGACTCAGCAAGTTGCCACAGGCACAAGACAAGAAAGAGCAATCAGCAGTTGTTAATATTTACAGGACTGAATGCACCAACATGCATAAATTATGAAGCCTAACCAGAATCAACAGCTTTTATTTCCCTTGTTGTAGCATCAGGTGACATCAACGGTTTGACAAAAAACTGCGCAAATCTATATATAATGAAACACCATAAGGCATTTCATAGATACTCTTTCAAAGATAATTAGGATAAATTAAATCCATACCTGTCCAATGCTTCTTCAAAACAATCTGCATTAATGTCGAAGTAAAAGTTGGTATGCTCAGAAGATGTAAAAGCATTGGTGGAACCTCCGTGCTGAATCAATAATCAAGAATGAGAAGGAAATTAAATTCAATAAGACAGTTACCTCAAGGGAAATTCATACAAAACTTCATTAATTTAGATGTAAAAGCACTAGTAGCTATTCTTTCTTCTTCTTCTTTTTTTCAAAGAATTCTTCGTTAATTGTTTCCACTGACAATGAAAGAAAAAACAGCTTCTTAACACCAAGCTCCACCATTTTCCTCCACCCTCCCCCATTGTCTTGAATACAAAGAAACCAGTAACATCTAATTGGCCATGGTGGTTCTATTGGATGGTGTTAGATGGAACTGGGGGAGGGGGGGAATGTGTGAAAATAAATTTCTTTTTGCTCAAAATTCGTTCCTATAATTATTTGGGCTCAAGTGCCACATGTCTCGTTTCATTTGTCACATCATTTACATGTGAAATACACGCACTTTATAATTTTGACTGATTATCTGTTTAAGGTCTAAAAGGTACATTTTCACGTACGGTGGGTATCTAATAGGAAACAACCTCAATTGAGGTGTCTATAAGAAAAGTGGTGGCAACTTTAGCAGTCGTCTATTTATTTGGCCTATTGAGTTATGACAAAGAATGTCCTCATTTCTAAGAGAAAACTCATATGTTTAGACCCCATGTTCATCTTCTTTAAATGTCCAAACAATTTTTTGCATCACAACCACTATTTTACCTCATTGCTAGGCATTCACAGACTTACAATTGTCAAATAACATTGAAATATAAACAAGGACTAGTTCGAGGAGGGTAAAACTAAAAAAGAATAGAAAACGTAGTTTTCCAGAAGCAATTTGTTAATCTTTTCCAAGACAACCTAAACAGAAAGAATGTCATATAAAATGTAAAATGGGACAAAGGGAATTCATCAATATCTAACCTCCTCTTAACAATGGCCTAAAATCCAAATTAAGCTAGGACATCGTAGTGAAGATTATATATATAACTGACATTTTATTGAATACTGGAGATATAACTAGAAGCAACTTACAGTCCGAATGAAACACAATCAGGACCAAGACAAAAGAGTTATAACCGTGTCTCTAAAGCTAAATAAGGAAACAGCCACATAGAAGAGTACATCAATTACTGCTACTACTAAGCCTCAATCTCAAACTACCTAGAAGAGTACATGACAGCATATCTCAAAATTCAATTTGATTCATCCTCCAATTTATTCAAACCTCTGATTGAATCTAATGAAAGAATGTAAGTGCTAAAAGTTAAAAATTGTTTATTCGGGCCATACAATTGAACTAAATCCAAAGCTAGTAATATCGTAAAAGATCATTACATATTTTCCTAGATAAGTTATGTCTTGTTCTGGCCCCCCAGAAAGTGATCTTGTACTGAAATTAGAGAAAGAAATCACATGAAAAGCATATTTCTTACTCTGTCCATCCAACTATAAGACACTTAATAATTCTTATCTTTTTATAGCACATACGTATGTACATAGAGTATCGGGTGATTTGGCGTACTCTCATAGTCTTCGAGACTTTGGGTACTGCAGGTGTTTTAGGGTTGAGGAGGTTAGACGTGCTATAAGCAGGATGGGGAGGGGGAGAGCGATCGGACCCGATGAGATTCCGGTGGACTTTTGGAAGAGCACTGACAAGGCAGGTTTGGAGTGGTTGACCTAGTTGTTTAATGTTATTTTGAAGACTGTTAAGATGCCCGATGAATGGAGGTGGAGTACTATGGTTCCATTGTACAAGAACAAGGATGATGTCCAAAACTGTAATAATTACAGGGGTATCAAATAGCTAAGCCACACTATGAAGATTTGGGAGAGAGTGGTGGAGATGAGGGTGAGGAGAGGAGTGTCAATCTCAGAGAATCAGTTCGGATTCATGCCGGGGCGGTCGACTACTGAAGCAATCCATCTTATGCGGAGATTGGTGGAGAAATTTAAAGAAAGAAAAAGGGATCTCCATGTGGTGTTCATAGAAAGAAAAAGGGATCTCCATATGGTGTTCATTGACCTTGAAATGGTTTATGACAAAGTTCCGAGGGATGTTCTCTAGAGGTGTTTGGAGGCTAAAGGTGTCCCGATGGTGTATATTATTAAGACTCGGATTAGGATGGTGGGAGGTGACTCAGAGCATTTTCCTGTTGAAATGGGACTACATCAGGAATTTGTGCTGAGTCCTTTTCTTTTTGCCTTGGTGATGGATGAGCTGACACGGTTTATTCAGGAGGAGGTTCCATGGTGTATGTTATTTGCGGACGACATAGTTTTGATTGATGAGACTCGGGATAGAGTTAATGATAGGTTGGAGGATTGGAGACAAACTCTAGAGTCCAAAGGGTTTAGATTGAGTAGGATCAAAACAAAATACTTGGAGAGCAAATTTAGTGTTGCAATGGATGAAGAGGGCATGGAAGTGAGGCTTGCCACTCAACCTATCCCCAAGACAAAAAACTTTAAATATCTTGGATCCATCATCCAGAGTAGTGGGGACATCGATGATGATGTCACGCATCGCATTGGAGCATCGTGGATGAAATGAAGGCTAGCCTCTAGAGTTCTGTGTGATAAGAAAGTACCACCTAAACTTAAAAGTAAATTTTACAAGATAGTGGTTAGATCGGCGTTGTTATATGGAGTGGAGTGCTGGCCAGTAAAGAACTCTCATGTTCAGAAGATGCATGTTGTGGAGATGAGGATGCTGAAATGGATGTGTGCACACACTAGGAATGATAAGATTAGGAATGAGGTTATTCGGGAGGATGTGGGCGTGGCCTCTGTGGCAGACAAAATGAGAGAAGCGAGATTGAGATGGTTTGAGCATGTGCAAATGAAGGGTGTCGACGCCCTAGTTAGGAGGTGTGAGCGGTTGGATTTGGGGGTTATGCGAAGAGTTAGGGATAGATCGAAAAAGTATTGGGGAGACGTGATTAGACAAGATATGGCGCTACTCCATATCACCGAGGACATGACCTTAGATAGAAAGGAGTGGAGGTCGTAGATTAGGGTAGAAGGCTAGTAGGGATAGAATGGTGTCTTGTTGTGTGTCGGGTTAGGGTGGTCGTAGGTCTAGGCGTGCCTTTATAGTTGTGTTGGTATTGTCATCGATTATCACATTACTTTGCTATCGTTATTGTTCTTGTCTTATAAAATTTGCATCGTCTTTTGATTTTTTGTCATTATGCTATATATATTTTTTCTCTCTCTTACTTGGGACTATGACTTTTGAGCCGAGGGTCTTTCGAAAACAACATGTCTATCTCCATGAGGTAGTGATAAGGTCTGCGTACATCATACCCTCCCTAGACTCCACTTGTGGAATTTCATTGGTATGTTTTTGTTGTTGTTGTATACGTATGTACATGCAGACTATACGTATTCAAATTTATTGAAACACTCCTCGTAGATTTCAAAAGCTCAACTGCATTAAATGATTCTGATATAAATCATTGTACGACATATTCCAAATCAAACCATACAAACTCCAACAATTATTTAATTTCTTTTATAGGTAAAGTTTTATTATAAACAGTACCAAGTTGGTACATCGGCATATACACTCCAACAATTATTTAATAATTTCTTCTTCTACCACCATAATTATAATAAATTTTACATGCTCAACAAACTGTGTGCTCTATTAACAAAAGAGGAGAAGTAAAACATTGTTGCATACAACATGCATTTGATGTCAATTGGTACCCCATTGCTGATGTCCTATATGATCTTTACCCATTATCATAATACTTTTTTATAGGTAACCCAGAATATCAACAACAACATACCCAGCATAATCCCACACAGTGGGGTCTAGGGAGAGCAGAGTGTACGCAGACCTTACCTCTACCTAAGAGGTGAGGTAGAGAGGTTGTTCTAATAGACCCCAGCTCAAGGCAAAAACAGTCTAGGAAAAGACATAATGAAAGTACAATAGATAATAGATAGTAACAAACAGATAGGAACAAAATAATAATACAAACAATCTACACAAAATAATAGATAGTCACAGAAATCGAAGAACAAAAAACTACAAGAGTAGTCCTACGACTACTAGCAAGGGAAACAAGACAAAGCACTCTTACCTACTAGTATGGACGTACTCCTACCTACTAACCTTCTACCTTTATTCGTGTCCTCCACACCTTCCTATCTAAGGTCATGTCATTGGTAAGTTGCAACTGTCATATCTTGTCTGATCACTTGTCACTGGTACTTCTTTGGTCTACCACTACCTCTCTTGAATCCATCCATAACCAACCTCTCACACCTCTGCACTAGAAAATCTGTGCATCTCTTCATCACATACCCAGACTATCTCAACATCGCTTCCCGCATCTTGTATTCCACTAAAGTCACCCCCAACTTGTCTCGGATATCCTCATTTTTAATTTTATCCCTCCTAGTATACCCACACATTTATCGCAACATTAGCATCTCCGCCACTTTCATCTTCTAAATGTGAGAGTTCTTTACTGACCAACACTCCGCACCATATAACATAGTTGGTCTAACTACCATTCTGGAGAACTTGCCTCTAAGTCTAGGTGGCACCTTCTTATCGCACAAGACTCTAGATGCGAGTCTTTATTTCATCCACCCTGCAACAATACGGTGAGTGATATCCTCGTTAATCTATCCATTTCCCTAGATAATCGAGCCAAGACACTTAAAACAACCTCTCTTTTGGATGACATGTGTATCAATCCCTCACTTCCACATCAGCCTCATGTGTCACATCACCGAACTTGCACTCCAAGTGTTCAGTCTTGCTCAAGCGTTTGTCTCCAAACCTCTTAGCGTTAACTCTGTTGTGAGTCTCATCAATCAAAATTACGTCATTCGTAAATAACATAGTATATCATAAAGAGTTAATAGTTAAAAGCCCCCTTCAACTTGACACACTTTGTTAAATGCACACCTAAACTATGAAAAATCTTAATTAACCCCTCAAACATGAATTCTTGGAACTATTTACCCCCCCCCCCAAACTATGAGAAGTCATAGTTACCCTCTCAAATATGATTTTTTGAAATTATTTTTGCCCCCTAATATGCCACATGATTAAAAAAATTACTCTATTTCAATTTATATGACTCTCTTTCTTTTTTAGTCAATCCCAAAAGAAATGACACATTTTTATATTTAGTAAAAATTTAACTTTAAAATTTTCTTTTTACCCCTAATGAAATAATTATTGCCACACAAATATTTATGACTTATTTTAGACCGCATCTTTCTTAAACTTCATTTCAAGTCAAACTACATTGTATAAATACGAACGAAAATTAAATTTTTACTAAATACTACATTATATAAATAGGAACGAAAATTAAATTTTTACTAAATATAGAATGTCATTTCTTTAGGAATTATCTAAACTGGAAAGTGAGTCATATAAATTGGACAAAGTATGCCTTGTGACATTTTAGGGGTAAATAGTTCCAAAAATTCATGTTTGAGAGGTAATTAAGATTTCTCATAGTTTAGAGGGTAAATAGTTCCAAAAATCTATGTTTGAGGGGGTAATTAAGACTTCTCATAGTTTAAGTGTGCATGTTTAAGGGGGCTTATAACTATTAACTCTATCATAAAACTTAATCTAGAAGCAAGTTAATATTGATTTGATTGGATCTTTGCCAAAATCTTAGAGATTTTAATTCAATCGCTTATAGTAGGACTTTGAATTGATTACCTGGCTAGTGATATGAATTATGATTGTATCATTGCTACTAGGAAAATGAAGTAGCATCCCGAATTAGGTTGGGGCAATGGTTTATTATGTACATGCAGAAGATTACATGCCTTATGATTTGTTAGAATAAGGAAAACTATTTAGTATTGGAACAGTGTTGTGAAAGGCGCTCGACTCAGCGCTTAAGCGTGAGGTGAGGTGAAGTAGACAAACATCGCCTTTTTCCTCTGAGGTGAGAAGCAATCTGAAAAGCGCCGAGAGACGCGGCGGCTAGGTGAGGCAAGGCGAAGCTTCACTATTAATTACAATTTTAGAGCTAGGGTTTTTCGGTTAGAGTCAGACTACCCCTACGCGACCTCTCTCTCCTTCTTTCTCTGTTTTCTGGCAGCAACCTCTATTTTCCGTTCATACGAGGCAAGCCGAAGCTAGAGTTCAGGTACTTCTTTCTTTCTTTCTCCTCTGTTTTCCGGTAGCTTCTTTCAGTCAACTTCTTTCTTCTTTCATCCTCTGTTTTATGATTTTATCCTCTTTTTCTGCATTTTTTTCTCAATTTTTTTTCTTTTAGCTTTCTTTCCAGTTTTAGTTGCATAATAACTTAATTAGTTTTGCCTAATATTTCATTGCTATTGAGTTTTTGGTTATTTATATATGCAAATTAAATATTTACTTTTTTGTATTAATTGGCACTTCACTTCAAAAAAGTGAGCACATCTCTTCTCGCCTCAGTGAAACAGGCCCTCATCGCATTTTGTCACCTCTCGTCTTCCAAAACACTGTATAGGAATGCAGTATATCTGAACAGAGAGGAATAATGTAGATGAGTCATAAGGCCGATCATAACTAATTTGGTGCTAGGGTGGAGTTGTTTACTTGATGTTGGAATGTTAGATTATATATATTGTTCCACATCTTATGAAACTATTATGTGTATTGTATAAATTATCTATAACCTCCTAGCCCGCATAGTTGTCTATGCATTCTCCCAATCTCTTCACTTATTGGGGGCCCTGCTGCTATTTGAAAAATAAGAGAATAGATTGCAGCAATGCATTAGACCAGTGACTTTGCCACAATTTATTTATTTTTTGACAAGGCAAGGTGAAGTGACTTACACCACAAACTCCTGTACATAGTTTATAGAATACACACAATACTTCCTTCAGATGCGAGACAATATTTCATACTAACATTCTGTTGAGAATTATTGTGCACAATTATTTGCTCACAACTTGAATGTTATTATTGCAAGGTAAAGATCCGCTTCGATCTTATAATTCTTACACTCAATTTTTCTTTCACTCACACTCTAGCAACTCTCTCTGTTGTTCTCTCTTATTTTTCTCTCGATCACTCACTTCTTGCTCGCTTATTTGCTTGAGCACTCATTCTTTACTTGAGCACACACACATCTCAAATGAACCACCTCTATTTTTAGGTGGTGATTCAAGAATCTAACTGAAGGTATTTACTACTCTATTCTAAATGGTTCCTCCAACTACTTACTTCTATAACTACTCTTTCTAGAATATTTCTAGACTTTTCACTCTAGAACACTCATTCTAGAGATTTTCCTTAATTTCTTTATAACTCTTGAATATTTTAGATTCTTCTTCGACAAGTCTTGGATATTAAGTTGGTGATGACTATTCAACACATTCTAACCTTCCCCTCAAATTTCGGGGTGGGGAAGTCACCTTGAATTAGCAAATTAACGACTGAAGCATATGCAAATAGTTAAACTACCAACATGTATCACCATTAAGGTTCAATAAAAGAACCCCTGAAAACGATCAAGTTGTATCCCAACTTAAAAAAATAAAAACATAAACAACAATCAGCTCTCAACAGTACTGAAGAGAAGATAGACTGCAAGGATAAGCAGTAGGAAGAAGGGACAAACTATTTTACATGAGTAGGAAAAAGTAAATCATAATTTCTAATAAGATAAAAGAAGATACCTGGGTGATGTACTTTGAGTAACTATTCTCCACAGGATACTTCTCACTTGCATAAAACAGCATATGTTCTGCAGTTTAACACATTATGAATCAGTGTACACTTTTGCCTCAAGGAAGAAAGTGAAACTGAAGTAGCAAACAGTAGAATGGAATACCTTGCAAATGGTGAAATTAACTCACAAAAACTAAAGAAATAAGATCGTGAAAATTAACCAAAAACACATCAGCTGCACATTAAGAGAAGTTAAAATTCCCACCCCTCCAAGAAACCACCACCTTCCAGGTTGGCAGAATACTGGTGCATAGAACCAGAGCTACAGGAAACTAAAGTATATTTTGATCAAAATTCTAAGTTCAACTCATTCATATTTGATAATAAATAAACAACAATATACCCATTGTAATCACACAGGTGGGGTCTGGAGAGGGTGGTGTGTATGCAACCTTACCCCTACCTTGTGAAGGTAGAGAGGTTGTTTCCGATATACCTCAGCTCAAATAAAGCATATCAAAATCAGTAGGAAAGGAAATACAGTAGATACAATAGTGAAAATATTGGAGAAAAGAAACAGTAGCAATTTTTCTTTAAAAGGGAGCCCGGTGCACTAAGCTCATGCAGGGTACGGGAAGGGCCGGACCACAAGGGTCTATTGTACACAGCCTTACCCTGCATTTCTGCAAGAGGTTGTGTCCCATCTTGAATCATGACCTCCTGATCATATGGAAGCAACTTTACCAACTACGCCAAGAAAAACACTAGGTGATTACTCCTCATCTACTTAAGCCTTGGCGGGCAGTGTTAACTGATACCTGTGTTGGTGGGAAGTAACAGGTATATGATTGTGCGCAAGCTCGTCCGGACGCCACAATCATAAAACAACAAAAATAAAAACAAAAAGAAGCATTGTCCTTGCTTCAAGACCTAGAGTCAATGCACTAACTTACTTACCAAGAAAATGAGCAAGGCCTTCAAGACCCTTAGGATCATTGTAATACCCCACAGGCACATCCATAGAAGCAGCACACTGATCCAACAACATAACAAAATACATTTATACAACAACCCAACTCAATAAATTCATATAATTTCTCAAACCCTTTCTGCAAATTTAAAATTAAAAAAAAAAAGTTCACAAAAACACCTCACCTTGTCTGTTTCAGGATCACTGATGAGTAGAACTTCCAGAGAGTTTTGAAGAACTATTCTTCTATAGTCCCTCTTATCTGAACGAGCCTTAAAGATCTCTACAAGTTCATCTACTGCACCCACAGTCATTTTCTCGCAAAATTAAACAAACCCCAAATCCCAATAGCTCAAAAAACACGATTCAAGTCCAAAACCCCAAATGGGTATTTCAAGAATCACTTAAATACAGCAAAAGAGATAAAGGGTACTTCAAAATTTCAACTTTGATTAATAAAATCTGCAACTATAGACAAATTTTCGTAATCTTGCTAGAGTGAGACTTGTTTAGTCTTGCATGTTATATGTGTGCAAACTCAGCCTACAAATGTTGAATAATGTCCTCAAGGAGGGAAATTGACAAGGGTCCATGCCTAGTCAATCTTTATTTATTTATTTATTTATTATCTAATCTAATTTAACGGTTCACCTCCCATCGACAACAACTAATTGCATCTAAAACAGATAGAAAAATCTGCCAAATATTTTTGTATTTGTCGAATTTCAACTTGAGATTTTATGGTATTCAATTTACTTTATTGACTACTAGACGTCAAGGTGCTCGTCTTTTTAAGTAATAGAAAATTTATTACCAACATAAATTGTGGTGCAGTGGTGGAACTGATTCTCGCTTAACTAAAGATCTCGAATTCAAATACTAAATATGACAAGAATCATGTTGAAAACATCATCCCAAAATAAGTCCTATGACCAATCCAAATTTAATAAAGGCTCTAATGTTAGCACTGAACACCAATTGAAAAAGGAAAAAAGAAAAAGCAATAGAAGACTTGGCATTTGGTCTAGGAATGTGATGGTAGCAAAATTAGACAAAAAAAGGTTACTATAGTGTGTGGTCCATGAGGGTGAAAAGTCTTGGCCTCAATTTTCAATTCATTAGACAAGTCATCCACTCGATAAAGTAAAAAGAAAGAAGAATACAGAGTTACTTGATATATATGTTGGTGGAAGATAAAGATAAGAATATAGCCAAATGGGGTCAAATGGGATTTATTGTCGAAAAACATGAATTGAGTTATTTGATACATATATTGATGGGAGGTAGAGACGGAGATTGAGCCAAGTAAGATTAAAGGGAGTTCATCCACACAAAATTATACTCTTTATAAAATAAATTGGATAAAGTTACTTAATACATATGTTGGTGGGAGGTAGAGACACGCGTGGAGCCAAATAGAGTTGAAGGAGGTTAATCGATAAAAAATTATACTATTTAGATATAGTTAAAATTATTTACAACAGACCCTTGTGGTCGGGCCTTTCCCCGGACCCTGCGCATAGCGGGAGCTTAAGTGCACCGGGCTGCCCTTATATATATATATATATCGTAGATGTTGAACGCCTTCGACTTCTTCACAAGCTTACTTTTTCATAGTTTGAACCCTTCAGTAATAATTCTGACTCCGTCACTAGGCAGAGAGCTCCATGAAATGCGCCCAAACTAATCTAAATACACCTTTGTGAAGGGAAAAAAGAGAGAAAATATTAGTAGTACCTGAGAGAGAAAATACTCAATTACCTCTTGAAATGCCATCTTTATAACATATATTCCTCTTAAT
Source organism: Solanum dulcamara (assembly GCF_947179165.1). Lineage (NCBI taxonomy): Eukaryota > Viridiplantae > Streptophyta > Magnoliopsida > Solanales > Solanaceae > Solanum > Solanum dulcamara. Next base: position 72,978,501 of record NC_077246.1, on the reverse strand, counting down.
ATGATTATTATTTGTCATATACTTTTAAATTCGATCGAAAACTTGAAAGTGGTTTTAAACAGACTTCTCAAAGTAAAAAAAATCATGAAAAATACTTGAGAGCATAAATTGCCTTGCGTTGTCTTGGACAATCCTCACCAACTCATTCATTTTTTTTAAAACAAATTCTTGCTAATTCCCAGAAATAGCTTCATCCTAGATCTTTCCTTTTCTCTTGTTTTTCAAGAAGTATCACTCAATAGATGAGAGCTCTCATAGAGCTAAATCACATATGAACCTTTTTTTTTTTAATAACCATAGTGTTCGGATGAGCTTGCGCACCTTTGACTAATTCTATGAGGTACTTACTACCTCCCACCAAAACAGATTTCTGATAACTTTATCCACTAAAGTTTAGACAGACATGAAGAGATCACCTGATGAGTTTGACTAATCCACTAATAACAAGAAGGAAATTTAAGTAACAAAACAAACTAAAGTATAATGTAAGTTTATTCATCCCTCAAAACCATGAATGAATAATTTTGCTTTCAGGTTTCATTCATGTCACTTATTGTCTTCTGATCAATTATATTCAGCAATCAAAATAGAAATTAATGTTACAGTGTACATTTACTTGTCCAAATCTCTAAGCAGTTCATCATCAAATCAGTTGAGCAATTCAACTCACATGCCCTTGAACAACTAATCGATTGGCACAACTAAATACGAAAGAGGTATTTTGCAGATCAATTGCTTCTGTAATGGACTCGCTAATGCAACATATCAACTGCATCGGGAGGCTTCTCGGGCTGCTATGCTTAACCTTTTACAATCTCACATGACCAATGCCTCCTTTGAATGAACTATAAAGAGGTCGAGATCGTCTAAAGCTAAATATATCTTCTACCTGAACTGCATTTGGTTCTATCTGCTCATTCTTATGTGCTTGGAATTGAGAAGAATGTGAGCTTCCATACACTCTGACACTTAAGGCCTTCTTCCGAGGGACACCGGCCTTTATATATTCATCGAAGAAATCAGTCAGCTCCTTTTGAGTCAGTTTCTTTAGCGCGTCAATCTGTTTCATCAATATCATTGACAACTGATTAGATACATTTTTCCCCTACGATTGTGGAAATGTTTTGAATTTCTTTCAGCAGTCATGAAATACTAGACTGGCAACGAAAAGGACAGCAAGATAGGTTGCTGAAAGGATACAAGCCACAGACCGATCCATACTTACATTACGTGAGCCACTAACAACAGTCATCAGTGAAGACTCAAAATGCATACATTTCTAGAATTTTAAAAAAAAAGATTCTACCGAAATAACAATTGCACTAGTACATTTCGATCTACTTTGATATGTTCTTCCTGAAGCTAAGGGTATATCGGAAACAACCTCTCTACCTCCCAAGGTAGGGGTAAGGTCTGCATACACGCTACCCTCCCCAGAGCCCAATTGTGGGGTTACACTGCGCATGTTGTTGTTATTATGTGGCCAAACAGGTTAGAACTTACAGAAGAACTCTATATAGAAGGGTGATATCATATATTTGACCTATTCCTTTTACAGCAGTTCGGATTCATTTTGTGCAAAGACAAAACATAAAGAAGTAGAGTCATTAACTCTGACAAATGCTCATGAAATGAAAGCGCTTCTTGACACGGGTGTAACAATTTTCATACCTCACGGTCTCTTCTATCAAACTTGAGGGTCCCGTCTGAGATCTCCCTCCAGTAAAATCGAGATTCCTCCCGTAAATTCTTGTGTTTCTCAAGCTTCATATCAATAAGTGCATTCACATTATTCTGTGCCATAAACGGATAAAAGTTAGGGACAAGAAAGATAAATTGGAAAGTTATCAAAGTATAAAAACAGAAAAAAGTAAACCAGCATGTATTGCAGACACCAAAACTTTGACAAAACCTACATCCTATTGATTAATAAGCAACAGTAGCTAGCTAGGTATCCAATCCGGAGTGCTTTATTAAGGAGTGGTTGGGGGTTGGGGTGGGGGTGGGGGTGGGGGTACCATCAACAATGAAGTTTTTGATGAAATAAAATATGATAGTGTAAGCAATTACTGTGAGTCAAAACATGGAGCCACGTGGAACTCAAAGGCTCCTAAAAAAGTGGCGCCCTTTGATTATGTGAACTAGGAGTGCTATACTCATGCACACAATCTGAGGAGTTAGTTGATGTTTTTGTACGGAAAATAGAAAGGACATGGACCATTTACTGCACAGCAGCTTTGCCTGAGAAATCGTCTGTGAGGAAGAGCACAGGCTAGTTTGAGATCGTGAAGGTTCCAATGGAAAAAGAGCCGCTGAAAGTCGCTCCTGGATGCATCTTTTGGATGATTTGTAGGGAACAAACAGAATAACTCTTTGAAGGGATTTAAACTTTATTCTACCCCATATTATACAGACAGTTGAATGAACTTTTTGAAGGGTTGATGAAAATCCACATAGTATGGTTATACCATCTTTGTGCTATGTCAATGGTTATTTTTCCCTCCCGTCAATGATAATAATTTGAGTTATCAAAAGTACATAATAATAAATCCATTACGGCCTGATAAGAAATGAAGCTGTCAACTTCGTGGATAAGGATTATCCTTAGAGCTAAGTCCTAAGATTAAACCCCAAAACTTACTGGACCTTCCGACAATGATGAGACTGAATCAGTTGCTACAAGTTCCTTTCATTGGTAGAAAAAGAAGCAGTGTTACTAAGCTCACCTTGAATTCATCACTAGTCATCTCATAAAGTTTGCTCTCAAACATCTTCAGAAATAACTCCACTCTTGAGTCAATGTATTTGGGATCCTGCCAAACTCCACCAGTAGATCGGTAATAATCCATAAATGCCCAATCTCATTTCCTTCCACAGTATCTATAATAAATAAATTCTTACCTTTGCAGTTGACTGAATAATAAACTGCACCCCATGAACACCAGAGTCGCTCCTAGAAAGAGAGTTTTCGTTAACTTGAGGTGAAAACAAAACTTTAAGGATGAACAGCCAACAACTTGCTGAACAGTGTTCAGTAAAAGAAACACTACATACCTCTGCATGAGCACGGTGATATAACCAAGTTGCTCGACTGATCTAAGCTGGTGGAAGGCTGGCTGCTTTGCTATGAGAGCAAAAAGCTGAAGTTTGACATTCAGCATAAAATCATCCTGATGCACCTGGAAACTCAAGCAAATTTGTTTGAGAAGCAAAGAACTAGGAAAAGATTGATGACACAATTCATTATGAAAGCATTAGACGTGTTTCTTTTCCATTTAGAAAAGAATAATCATATGTCAAAAGATCTTGCAGATCAATTGGTAATATCTTTACTGGTTTATGTGCAGTCAAGGTTCTTGTTCCAATAAAATGAAAAAAAAAAAATACTCCAAGACCAGTAATTAAGCACTGAAAGAGTCACATATCCAATATTAAAAGAAATATCTTCTCAAGATTAAAGCAGTATTTGTTACAGAAAGCTATGATCATTGAACTAGAAGATCTAGGACTCTCACTACTCGTGACAGCAGCACAAACGGAATTTAAAGGTCATGGAAAAAGAAATTGATTATTCAACTTACATTAAGCCTTAAAACAAGCAATTCAAGCCATCCACAGGATTAGACACTATTTGATTAGTAGTTCATGATCAAATTCAAAAAGGCTCTCAAGAAAAACTGTCCTCATGATAGGCATATTATTCTCACAAGATCGACTTATAAGGTAACCTTAGAATGATTCTGCATAAAGGAATTTTTTCAGAAGAAAGAATTAAGGAACATGAGATGATAGCAAGGCAGTAGATCTTCAAAATCAAGGAGACCTAAATGTTGAAAAATGAAAAGGCCCCTCAATGAAGATCAATATTCAAGAATGTGGGAAAATTACAAGGCTCTAGAAGAGCAATCTACTTCAGAAATAAAGGTAATATGCGTACTCCATGGGATACCCACTACAAAGAAGAGTCAACACCAAAGTTGAGGAGTTGCCAATTCCAACTCTATATGTCATTACTACAAACGAATAAATACTACTCCATTTTTCCTATAAAGAAAGGTGCCTTTCCACATTTAGTAATTTATCTTTAAACTTTCCATTTTACCCTTAAAGAGATGATTTATGGCCACATAAATTTTTATGGCTTGTTCTAAACGATAAGCTTCAAAAATCTTAAATTAATCTGGAGAACTAAGCTGCCACCTAAAGTTATTTGTTTCAGTTGGATTACTCTCAAAGACTCTTGCTTGACTCAGGATAACCTCATGAGGAGGAAATTCCAAATAGCCAACAGATGCTACATGTGCTTATGCAACTCAGAATCTATTAATCACCTGTTTCCTCATTGCATAGTTGCAACAGACCTATGGAACATGTTCTTCTCACTTTTTGGACTCAACTTGGGCCATGCCAAGCTCACTGGGAGAGGCTTTTGTGTTTTGGAGTTCTTGGAAAGTTAGGAAGTCCATCAAGCAGATCTGGTCTTTTAACCTAACCAAAAAGAGTAATCAAACATCTTGCTTTAAGGGAAGGGATGAGAGTTGGGGTGCCATCAAAACATCTTTTGTTCCTCTCTGTCCACAAGGACATTGTGCATATGAGGAACAACCTCCTGTTTCTGCTCTCCTTTTTGTTCATCCATGAGGTTCCTGTCTGTATAGAACCTTACATGTGCTTTGTAAAGAACCATGTTTTTCTGTAGTCTCCCGCTTTTTGGTATACTTCTTTCTTATATGAGGGAAAGTTCCAGATTGATGAAATTATTTACCTTATCAGAAGTGGCAATAAGGAAGTAACAGGAATTGCAATATAACAAAGCAGAACCATGAATGAGGGTACTAGAGCAAATTAAGTATGACAGAAATACATATGAAATGAAGCACTCTACAAGTTCTTATGGTGCTAAATAGTTGCAAGGCAAGGGTTTTGGTTTGGGGTATCCAGAGCCTACTTTTGGTTTTGGATGAGCTTTCATCCGATAAAGAGGAAAACTTTTGCTTCTAGGAACATATTAATTTTGTGCAAGTATTGGACCTCCAAGGAACTCATTTAAGATAATGTTTTTATATGGACCTCCAAGGAACTCATTTAAGATAACCTTTTTACCAATTTTTTTCAAGTAAAAAACAAGAGAGAAGGAGACAGAAACTTGCTGTCAATTCCATGCACATTCTGTACGAAAAAAACAAGAGAGAAGGAGAAAGAAACTTTCTGTCAATTCCATGCACATTCTGTCAACTTATGATTTACCTGAATATAATGAACGAGAGCTGAATTTTCATCATTTGGATTTAGGCCCTCTGCAGCATAGAAGTAATTTCCACCTCTTTCAAGATTAACCACTCTGTTTGTCAGATGCTGAGATGCAAATAGAGGCTTCGATATTGGCTGTGGACCCTTGAAGAACACATCCTCAATAAGCTGTATCATGGACTCTGCTTCAGCTTGTTCAACATTTCCTGAGAAAGGCAGTGAATTTCACAAGTTAATAGATGTAAAAATTAAAATGTAAACAACTTAAATGGTCGTTGAGAAAGGTTACCTGCTACATAGCACTCCATAAAGGACCTTGCCAGCAAAAGCGGATAGAACTTAACCAGATCATCAACTTTAAGATGTGGAAGAACTTCAAGTTCTTCATTCCAAGGCCATGTGTTGTCTTTTAGCAGTAATGAGCAGTAATACATAACCTGCTGATATGGCTGTTGGAACTTGAAATTCTGATATTGCTTTGTCACCAATTCCTATTAACAAAAGGAGATCAACAAGAAAAAAAGAGTGGTGGTTATGCTCTTGGTTGGAAAATAAAAAGAAATTAAAAAGGAGGAAATAAAGACAAATATCAGTAAAATTCATGAGTAAACAATGGACCACAAAATATAAAAATCTAAAAAGGCTGGCCAGCATCTTAACAGAAAACCAACATTGCAGGTAATGGTGACAAAACTCCTCACATCCAGATGACTAAGAGTAAATTCAAACAAAAAGGACCCAAAATAAAAATAAAAAGTGACTTGGATAATATCAATGGCAAAATCATTAGAAAAACAGAAGGAACAAAAGATGGAAAATAATGGAGTTACCTAGAGATTATTGTATGTTACTCCTTCAATACCATTAAAAAGGACCTACATCACTTTTTTGGTTCATCAAGCGGAAACTGAACTAGTCCAAAAAATAGTAAAATTGTCTCTTTTTATTAAAATTGATATATTTTATAAATTTCAAGCTTGAGGTGACATCTTTTTTACTAATTGCTCAACCTTTTTTATAACTATTATTTTGAAAAATTGTCTAGCAAGTTCAATATAATAATTTATTCAAACCTAACAGATCAAAGTACATCATTATTTCTGAGAGATCTAAAAAATCAAGGGAGAATATGGCATTCAAATATCCTTATCTTGAGGAAGTCTTTTTAATTACGCAGCTGATTTCTTACTCCTACGGGTCCATTTTGACAATCAGACTTTAATTTAATTGTGCTAGAATTGTATATGTAGTCTGCACTAGTGCATACATGGAACAAGGAAATTTACAAGTCCACACAGTAGAACTCCACTGCTTACAGGTGTTATGTGCTTTGTAACCTCAGAAGAACAGATTAAGCAACAGGAAAGAAGCGACCGATCTTACAACACAACATTCTTGTATGAAGTGACTGAAAAACTTCAGTATGACACATCAAGAATAAATAATCATGAATCATTAGTAAGAAGATGGTAGAGTGAAGACAACTGCAAACTAAAGCTAGAGGGGTAGCTGGCAGGCATAGTGATGCACACAGTAGTACCTAAAAGCAGTAGATAGATGCAAATAAACCAATAGATTTGACAACAAACTTGCTCTTCAAAACACCAAATGAAGCGATAAGTGCCTGACTGCAACTCTAACAATGCTTTGACAAAAGGGAAAAAATAAGTGAAATTGTGAACTTGAAATGAAGAACTCGCTATTGATTGCATGAGGAATTGGTTCAGAAATTTTATTTGTGAACTTTAAAAACATCATTGAGAAAAAAAATCTCAGAATTTTCTTATAATTCTCCAAGTTATTGTTGTTCATCTAGCCAAGACTATGGCATAATAGGATCCATTATTTTGAAGCCAATTGCCACAGAGTAACCTTTTTGCCTCAATGGGATGCATATAGAGTATGATGCATTCTTGGAGAGCCTAAAGAGTTGCTGTGTGAATAAGCAGCAAAAAATTGCTGATGCTCACCTTGATCACAGAGAATCTGTCCGGTTTTACTTCAAATTTCGCGATTTTTTCAACAACTGCTTCCAGTAAGACTCTCAACTTGTCGTTATATCCAAACAATGTCAACTGCAGAAAAGAGAGGAAGAACAGAGGAATAAATGAAGGAAAAATGAATAGTCATATTCAGGTAAGAGCAGCAAATGCAAGAAACTTAACAGCCATTGAAGTAGCAATGTCAGTTCACTTCAAGAGGACAGGATGAAGAGCTAGCTCATCCTTAAATGGCATCAAAAGATTAAATACCTTTGAGCCAGCTGAAAGAAGCCTAACATTATTAACATTAGGACTTAGTATTCAGTACAGACAAGAACCTAAAGTCCTTCGATGTTGGATCTGAGATTAACTTCCCTACCATATGACATATCAGCACTTTAAAGCTAAAACCTTAGAGAAACTTGGTGCCCAGATACTAATACTGCGGTTTAATGGATGTAGCGACTATTTCATTAAACATGTATGGGTTTAATGGATGTAGAGAATATTTCATAGTGCATGGAAGAACTAAACTTGAAAAAAAGAAAAAGGTTGTATACACACCCACAAATAAATAAATCTCTTCAAAAGTTTGTAAAGATAAGAAATAGGAAACAAGATGATCACCTGAAAACCACAGTTTGTTTTGCTTATATCATAATAAAGACCAGCAACTTGCGCATTATAAGCTGAAAGATACAAAGGAAGAGATTTAAGGAAGTGTTATATCTTATGGAGAAAAAAAGAGCAAAAATTGTCATTGCAAAGAATATATTGACAGTGTGAAGAAGTTAAGTCCAGAGTAATTGTAGAATAGTTGCCCAGCAGTGCATAACTCGTCAATATCTTGCAGACGTACCGTATTCATTCAAGTAATCCATCAATAGACGTGTAAATATCTCAGTAAGAACCTCAGCTTCTGGAGAATGTCCACAGTATGGGCAACTAAAATCGATCATAACATACGCTTTTGGAGATGAAAATGCTGTATCGGGCTTATACCATAACCTTGAATAAGGTGACTTCCGCAGCAGTATGGGAACTTTTGTCTGATTGACAAGTTATATATAAGAAAAAACAAAACATCAGAAGTATACTCCCTCCATTGTACTATATATGGCGGTACTTAAATGGGTATAGAGTTTACAAGAGAAAGAAAGACTCTTTTGGCACCTACCAAAGGTGTTGTTAGAATTTAAAATGGTTTAACTATGCCATGATATTTCTATAGCTAAAACAAAATGCCATTAGGAGCAAAATGGAAAGTTTAGAATTAAGAGTTTCCAAATATAAAAAGGTGTCATTCTTTTTGGAAGAGACTCAAACAGAAATAGTTTCATATAAAATGAAACAGACAGGAATAATAAGTTCAACATTAGCACCTTCTCGAAGACGGGCTTAAGTGATAAATCAGTTGGTATGAACACATTGGGAGCAGGGAGATGCAGCTCTTCACTGGGAGCATGCTCCATCCAGTGCTGCAAAAGTAATTGTTATGTCAGCAAATGTTTAAAAAGGAGACTATTTTGGTCTCTGCAATTAGAATATTACAAATGAATACTAATTTAATGAGAGAGTGCTTCCATCAAACCTTGATAGTGGCACCATTAACTTTCTCTATAGAATATGCAGTTCCATACCATGGCTCAGTCATGCTAGTATTACCCTCAAACTTTGTTGACTCCCAAAAGATTCTGTTCAGGACAAAATTTCAATGAGTTCTTTAAATACTTTATACTTACAGATTTCCCACAAAAAACTGAGCAATACTTGGAACTTGTATTTATATATAGAGCAAACTAACCTGACATTGTCTGGGTTGAGTTCATTCAAGAATGACTGAATAACACTAGGATTAAACTTTGAAGGCAAAGAGGATGCCACCAACCAATCTTCTGGAGGATAGTGCTGAGAAGTAACGTCACAATTATCAGGTTGTTCAGGTATTAACTTTTTAATGTCAATATTTTACGAAAAGTTCCTAAGTCAAAACCGAAAAACTTAACCGCCATTATCTACTGTTATCTAAGTATATATTTGTGCATATAAATGACACGTATATATAGTTTCTTTAACTTCAATGATAGTTCATAATGCAAAATGGAACTTATTCAACTGATTGGGAAGGATCACCTTCTGTTGCTCATAAGTTCATGAAATGCAAAAAATAGAGCGGAACTCATTCAAGTTCAAATTGAAACAAAATAAAATCATCTCCAAACTAACAACTTTAGACCTATTCACCCTCAATGGCCTTACATGAACACCTAAAAATAAAGGAGGAAGTGGTAGCTGCCATCCAGAATTTCCATGATCAGGGCTATTTTGAAAAAAGTTTTAATGCTACTTTCATAGCCCTGATCCCTAAGAAAGCGGGAGCATCTGAATTGAAAGATTTCAGGCCAATTAGCCTGATTGGGAGCTTCTACAAAATCATATCAAAGATCCTAATAGAAAGACTCAAGAGGGTTATGCCAAAGTTAGTTGATGACCAACAAACGGCCTTCATAAAGGGTAGGCAAATTATGGATGCCATTTTGGTGGCCAATGAATGTGTAGATGTGAGAAACAGATCCAATGTTCCAGGAATTCTTTGTAAGCTAGACATAGAGAAAGCTTATGATCATTTGAACTGGGAATATTTGTGGAGTACACTCAGGAGGATGGGATTTGGAAATACCTAGATAAAATGGATGAGGTTTTGCATGACCACAGTGAAGTTCTCTGTTTTGATCAATGATGCACCATCTGGTTTGGTTCCTTTTCATCTGAGAGAGGATTGAGACAAGGAGATCCACTTTCTCCTTTTCTGTTTATCCTAGCTATGGGAGGTCTAAGTGATATGTTGAAGACTGGTCAAGCAAACAACAGAATTAGGGGTGAGGGGGATTCACTGGGACTGTCTATATCCCATTTACAATATGCTGATGACACATTAGTGTTCTGTGATGCAGAGAGTGAACAACTGAAACACCTAAGGGTTATTTTCATTTTGTTTGAAGCAATATCTGGACTTCATATAAATTGGGGAAAGAGTTTTATTTACCCTGTGAATGAAGTACCAGAGATCAGTTCACTGGCAAACATTCTAGGTAGCAAGATAGGTGAGCTTCCCACCACCTATCTTGGCATGCCTTTAGGAGCAAAGAGTAAATCTTTGAGCATCTGAAACTCAGTGGTGGAAAAGTGTGAAAAGAAATTGGTTAATTGGAAAAGTCAATACTTATCCTTGGGTGGTAGAGTCACACTGATCAACAGTGTTCTTGAGGCCATGCCAACTTATATGATGTCCCTTTTCCCTATGCTTGGTAAGATCATTGAAAAGTTGGATGCCATGAAAAGGAATTTTCTATGGCAAGGTAATGGAGAAGGGGGAAAGAAATTTCACTTGGTCAAATGGGATGCTTGCATAACCAACAAAAAACAGGGAGGTTTAGGAATTAAGAACCTAAAAGCTCACAATAAGAGCCTTCTGTTAAAATGGCTTTGGAGACTAGCAACAGATGAACATGGCTTGTGGAAGGAAATCATCATTGCAAGATATGGTAAGGAAGGATTTTGGACTACTAAGGAGGTCAATATTCCTTATGGTGTGGGTTTATGGAGAACTATCAGAAATCAGTGGCCAAGAATGTGGAGTAATTCTGCTATCAGTGTGGGAAATGGAAGGAAAACCTTGTTCTGGAATGATATATGGGACAAACACCTCTGAGACAACATTTTCCAGACATCTACATTCTCAATCAATAGAAAATGGCTACAATTCTAGAAGTCAGAAATGAACAAGGCTGGAACCTGACCTTTAGAAGGTTCCTTAATGACTGGGAAGTAGAGAGAATGATTCAGTTCTACATCATCTTGAAACAAACCAAGAACCTCACAGATGGGGAAGACAAATTGACACCTTTAGAAGGTTCCTCAATGACTGGGAAGTAGAGAGAATGATTCAATTCTACAACATCTTGGAACAAACCAAGAACCTCACAGATGAGGAAGACAAATTGACATGGAAGCTGGATAAAGATGGTAGGTTCAAGGTGAAATCAGCCTACAAACTACTAGACATTTCAACCAAAACCGAGGAGATGTGGCCTTGGAAGATGATCTGGAAAGGGAAGATACCACATTAGGTGGTCTATTTCACATGGCTTGTTGCAAGACAAGCTGTTTTGACTCAAGACAACTTAATGAAAAGGGGAAGACAGTTATGCTCCAAATGTTTTTTTGTGAATCTGAGACAGAGACAATAAACCATCTTTTTTTGCACTGTAGAGTGACTGAGAAACTATGGAATTTTTTCATTAACCTGCGGGGTATTAGATGGACCATGCCTAGGAATACTGCAGAAGTACTAGCATGTTGGAATAGAGATGGAAATCAATTAGGACACAAGGAGAGATGGAAGATTGTCCCTGCCTGCATCCGGTGGACTATATGGAAGGAAAGAAATTAGAGATATTATGAGAACAAGAGCATCCCATTCCAAAGCATTAAATTGAACTGCCTAGTGACCTTTTATTTTTAGTGTATCCACAATGTACCTAAGGATCCGGGGGACATCACCCTATTTTTAGATAGTTTATGAGGGAGATAGGTGTTTAGTTTCTTTTGACTTTCCCTCTATACTTTTGATGTAATTACTATAGGAGTTCACTATTGGTGTACTTCTTTGTTTAGAATAGTAGTTAACTTTATCAAAACAAAAACAAAAAAAAACTTATTCTTAACAATTGTAGAGTCCGGGCAAGCTTGCCGGCACCTTGACTAATTCAACATTCAACATAGTACCTACTACCTCCCACCAACACAGGTACTAGGAAACTCTTATCTACCAAGGCTTGGACAAGTGGTAAAAAGTCACCAAGTGTTCTTTTGCTCCTCTGAGATTTGAACCTAAGACCTCATGGTTCTCAACCCACTTCATTCATTGACAACTGGACCAACCCTTGGGTGCATTCAGACACACAATACTATTCAAGCTTGTATTCAGAGAGGCCATACATGATATTTCAATTAAAAAACTTTCAATGCCAAAAATGCCTAACCACTAAGATAAGTGGTTGCTATGACCAAAACAAAAAATTCAATTAGAAGAACTTGTCCAAAGAAGACACGGCAAAAGTTTAAACATGACCCATTTATTCATTGCTAGATTGGTGCATAAAGGTGATGGGACCACACTTGTGGAAGGCAGCTTCACAACGAAAGGTAGGAAACTTGGAAATAGCACATAATTCTGTGCTTAGCTGCACAAAATCAAATGAGTATGAAAGTTGTCCAATGAGAAAAAGCTAGTCCGATCAACCATGAACTGACAAACCTGTCTTTCAGAATGGGGACCCTCACTCGTTTCTTATTTTCTAACACAAGATTATCCATTGTAAATATGGGACACAAAAGGTTTTGCAAACAGGTCAGGTTAACATATCACATGGGGCTGTGTTGCTCACCTCATGTCATGAACTAATGTTTGGGGTTGAGTTAGGCCCGAGGTTCATTTCTTATCATGGTATCAAAGTCACTCATTCCAATTCTTGGTTACCAATGTTGGGTCCTCATATTGTCCATGCTCAAGTTGGCAAGTGTGGGTGTGCGGGAGGAGTTACATTGTCTCACATCCCTTGTGGAATGACGAATTGGATTCTTCACATAGTCTTGAAAAACCATCATCTAATGAACTACCTTTTGGGGATGGGTTAGGCTGAAGGTTCAGGCGGTCTGCCTTCACCTATAAACCATTAATGACTCCAGGAAACCATCAAAAAGTAATTCTAACTGCCAATTGGATGTAAAATCTAATCCACATTAAATCAACCAATTCAAAGATGGAAAAGGCATATTAAATTATATAGGAATTTATCAGATCAAAATATATATATGGGGAATTTGAACTGCATATATTTTTACTTCCCTTTAGTATCAATCGAGTAGTATACTTCGTGTAGATAAATTACTTCAAATAAAAAAGGAACTGATGTTAAAGAATACCTGCATATTCATTGATACATTAACCACATAATCACTTGGTCGAATCTTGTCTTGATAATGGAAGGCAGTCTCACAAATAGCTGAGAGCTTAATAGACAAATTTTAACGCAAAATTAAAAAATTAGAATAAAGAAAAAACGAATAAGCAGGAAGTGAGATCATTAAGAGCAATAATGCATAAGAGACTACGAAAAAAAGAAGGCCAGGGCAAAACCTGGTCATATTACATGCCAAGACAAAGGAAACTTACAAAAGCAAGATTGGAAAACGGATGAATGTGCTAGAGAGCTAAAACTCTAATATTTGTGTCAATCATTGACTTATCTAATGTATCATGCTAAAATGGGTAAATAAACAAGGAGAACATTGCTGGATGATTGACCCTAATCTAATTGATAACATGCAAACTAGAGCACGTGTAATGTAACACTATTCCTTCCTGGGACCAACCCATTATGACCTCCTCTTAAGAATAACTTCCTCTTCCTTCTCTTTAGAAATCTAACTACAAAAATTCTGGTTTGCTTCTACACGAGACCAGAATCGTGAAAATATTAAGAACTCCAAATGAACTTAACGATAGTAAGAATGAGATCCTACAAAGATGTGGTAGCATGGCCTATGCTCACATTAGATGGCAGGTACAAAGTCAAAAATATGAGCTGGGAATTGATATTTTTCAGTCTAGCAAAAAAAAAAATAGAGGCATAGGACATTTTTTTGGGACCTGCCTAGTTGCGATTTGACCAACCAATCGAGCAGACAGAAATAGTGGCTAGAAGGACAAAGAAGATAGGTTCCTAGAATGGCAAGATTCACATAGTGCATGGGCCTATGGACAAGATATGGCATAGCCAAAGGGACAAATCCGTGAAGTATGTTGAGTCAAAGTGAACAATACATGTTATGGGCTTAGGTTGTGGTATATATGGTATCAAAGACAGACTTCTGCGGTACAATTATATGAAATCTCAGTGAAGTTAAGGCCCACGGCGGCAGGCTCAGTAGGGAGGGTTAAGGAGGGAGACTAACAGGCTTCTAAGCTAGCAAGCTTCTGGAATCCAAAGAAGGGATATATATGACACCTTAGGCAAATCCCACAATGAAAAGGAAAGTGAAAGCTGTATACTATAGAGCATAAGTTCGCATGTTATGTGCGCTCAACAGAAAAATCTGTAAGGTTTTGTTGGGCTAACACAAACAATATGTATCATGGCCTTACGTTGTGATAAATATGGTTCCATAGACAAGACTTCTATGGTACGATGGTGGGGCAACCCTCACTTAGAACATTTAAGTCCCTAAACAGGGTACTTGTGAGCCTAATGGTAGAAGGCGGGCTGACGAGAGTGGGTCAAGGAGAAAACTTTGATTTCTAGGCTGGTAAGCTTTCAAAAAAAATGCCGCATATGACACCTTAGGAAAAGGAAAATTCCACATCACAAAGAAAGAGGAAAACTTAAAGGAAAATTCCACATCAAAAAGAAAGAGGAAAACTTAGTGTTATACAAGACGGAACACAAGTTGGCATGACATACATGTTCTTGGGCTCAATGTCGCACAGCCCAAGGGACAAATCAGTAAAGTATACTTGGCCAAAGCAAATAGCACATGCCATGTTTTGGGTTGACAAACCAAATATAGTATCAAAACTGGACTCCCACATTACGATGGTGGGAATACCTTAGCGAGAATGTTATATCTCGAAGAGGGGAGTATGTTATGCCTAAGATAGAGGACGGACTATTGAAGGCAAGGCCAAATAGAAGGACGTGCACACTTCTAAATTTGGCAAGCATTCGGAAAAGGGGTACATATGACACTTTAGAAAAATTACACATCAGAAAAAAATGGTGTTATATAAGACAAAACACAAGTTCATATGGTACACATGCTTATGGATTCGATGTGGGTAGCCCAAGGGACGAATCCATAGGGTTTTGTTAGGCAAAAGCGAACTATACATGCCATGAGCTTGGCCAATGAAAAATATGGAAAAAAAAACTATGGCATACATTCCCAAATTAAGCAGAGTTAATCAACCTTAAAGCTCCACGTGGATCTTAGAGTGATTTGCCAATAGTCTGATCGGTCCTATGTAAAAAGCTAAATGCATACTCTTTTCTTGATACATCACATTTCTAACTAACAAAATGCTTATTTAAACTCAACCCTTAAGAGAAGAAATATTAGAGTTTTTCACATTCGTTGTAGAGTCCTCTTTAGCACCATATATCACCCAATGTAGGATAAGAAAAGGCAAGACATAATTAAGCCACCTAAAAAAAGAAAATACAATACCAAATTTATTCTTTCGCTCAATTTTAAGAATAAAGAAGAAAAGGAAAATAAGTATACAAAGAGAATTAAAGATTGTTTGGGGAAAAAAGAGCGTAAAGACCACATATAAATAATCCATCTCCATGAATCCTGATGAGAGCTTGTATAATAACTCCACAATCTTTGGAACTCCCCCAAACTCCCAATCTTGTAGATTTCTCCTAAAGCTAAGATCCCAAAGTACTGCCCCTCATGCACCCTTCGAATTTGTTGGACTATCAACTCACTCCGAATTCGAAACTCTAAACATATTAGGAAATGATACCCTCAAAGTATCCTCCCCACGTCACTTATGGTTCCAAAAGCTAATTTTTCTACAATCCACAACCCTACAAGTAATATGACTATTGAAGTCTTTCCACCCCTTCATGATACTCCACCACGTGATGCACCCGATGGGATTATGATAGATCTAGTCCAGCCCCCTATAATAGTACCATACTTCTCTACTTTACTACTACCTCCCTCCATATGGCGTGTTCCTCCCCTCCAAATTTCAATAACCATTTCACTACAAAGCTTTAAGTACTCTTTTAGTGCTTTCACAACTGAAACAAAAAAAAAAAAAAACTTCTTTTCAAATTAATGGGGAGATTGATGATGATGTATGACATTGTATTGTTGTTGGGCGGATGAAATGGAGGCTTGCATCTGGAGTCTTGTGTGATAAGAAGATACTACAAAAAACTTAAAGGCAAGTTCTACAGAGTGATGGTTACCTACTATGTTGTGTATGGAGCGGAGGCCAGTCAACAAGTCTCACGTTCAAAGATGAAAGTTATGGAAATAAGGATATTGTGATGGATGTGTAGTATACTAAGAGAGATAGGATTAGAAATGAAGATATTCGGGACAAGATGGGAGTAGCCTCGGTGGAGTACAAGATGTGGGAAGCGAGGATGAGATGGTTCAAACATATGAAGAAAAAATGCACAGATTCCCCAGTGTGAATGTGTGAGAGGTTGGCTATGGATGGTTTCAGAAGAGATAGAGGTAGGCTGAAGAAGTATCGGGGAGCTATCTAATAGACAAGACATACCTCAATTTCAGTTGACTGAGGACATGACCTTATATAGCAGTGTTGTGAAAGGCGATCGCCTGGTCGCCAATGGCGAAAGGCGAGGCGAGGCGACCAGTCATCACCTTTTCGCTTTGTGGCAAGGAGATTTTCAAAAGGTGACGTCATGGAGAGAAAGGAGAGAGGCGAGAAAGGCGTCGCCTTTTGTAGTTTCTTAAAAAAAGGCGACCAATTTAGGGTTTTAAAAGTTCGAAGGTAATTTTAGAGTTTTCTTCCAAATTTGCACAGTTGCACTCTTAGACTCAGAGCGACTCCAACCAATAGACTCGACTAGATTTCTCCGGCTACCAACCAGACTTTTCTGGCGACTCTAAAGTCTAATCAATACGTATTTCTTCTTTTCTTCTTCCTGTGTTTCTTTTTCCTTCTTCTTCATACTTCAGAGTTACTTCTACCTCTGTTTGTTTTTTTCTCATTGTTTTGACTTTTGTTTTGTTTTTTCTCATTTAAGTTCTAGACTTTTAGTATCTACTATCTATTTTCAGTTTTTTAAGTGAAATATTTGCTAATATGTTATTGATATTGAGATTTTGATTATTTATATATGCAATTAAATATTTTAATTTTTTGGTATTAATTGGCGACACACTTCAAAAAGGCGAGTGGCGAGGTAGACCCTTCTCGCCTTTCGCCATCTAAAACACTGTTATATAGGAGGTTGTGGAGGACACGGATTAAGGTAGAAGGTTCATAGGTAGTAGAGCATTTTCTCACTTATAGTTCCATACTAGTAACCGTAGTTTTACTCATGTAGTTTCCCGTACTTCGATTATCGTATTATTTTGTAGTTACTGTTCCTTTTTTTAGAATGTTTTGTCATGCTTTCTAAGTATTTTGCTATGGCTTCTTCACTTGTGTTATTTCTTTTTACAAGCTTCTTTGAAATGTCTTTTCTTGAGCCAGGGGTTTATCGAAAACAACCTCTTTACCTCCCACTGGTATGTTGTATTGTTATTCTTTTCAAATTAAGGATTCATATAAACTAAATGTAGGTAAGATCAAAACTTGTTCATCAAATCCTCTATTAGAATACACACCATTGGTGGGGTAGATGCACCTGACATATAATGCAGTCATGAATAATTAGTGGTGTTGACTGGCATGCACAAGGATGCAATTGACGATACCTCTTCAAATATCCATTTGGAGGCACCGGCTTGTTGTAGGAGATGAATATATTTGAATAGCAGACCCATAATGTCTTCAAAATGATCTGGAAATAAACAATGGACATAAACATCAATATCCCACATAAAGTTCAGGAAAGTTCGCACCTTCAGCTTCATCCAAGAAAAAACTACTATTAGTGGAAGGGAGCATAGGGGCTTGGTAACATATTAAGGATCAACACAAAAAGAAAAAGTACCTTGACCAGCATCAGTCAAATCAATAGCCACTTTAAAGAAAGAGAACTCATCAGTCCACTCTGATTCACCAGCAGATAAACTTGTAGCCCATCCTGTAACAATCAAATAAAAGTACCTTTCTGATTATTAAAATAGTTTGAGAAGAGCACTTTCAGGCACTTGAAGAACTATAATAGCATTATCAAGGATAACATGTATCCAATGCAAGATCCAAAAAAATTGACTGAAGTCACAAAATAGTATGGCATTTTAGCATTTTATCAAACACATTGATTTCATCATTCAGGCATATGTGAAACCACATCTTATCATTCATTTATCAGATAAAAATGATTCCCATGAACTGTTATACACGTGTTTCTCACAATTGTCCTAAAGATGGTTGTAATAAGTAAATATGAAGGGCTTAACATTGACTTCCAGCATGTAGGAACACATATAGCAACTACCAGTGTTATCAAAGGCGAAAAGCTCAAAAAAGCTCTAAGGTCCATTGGGGCTTTAAGCGCAAAGCACAAATAAAGTGTGGGCTTTAATGAAAAAAGGCGCAAAGGGAGAAAAAGATACAAATATATGTGTTTAGTTCAAGACCAATAATTATAAACATGAATGACAAATGTATGACCAAAGAAATTTAAAAAAGGTATGATAAAGTGAAATATCAATTGTTTCGTGTCAGTTCTTCAAAAGAGGCTCATTGGCAAGGAAAAGTTTGCCTTAGAACCTTGATGACCACATTGAAGCGCACATAAAGCGAGGCGAAGCGCTAAACACATTTTGAGCCTCACTTCAGGGTTTAAGCGTGCTTAAAGCCCGTATTTGACAACACTGGCAACTACTATGTCAGCAACTCAGGGATGAGACAAGTTATAAGTGTACAGGCTGTCATCATGTTTGCAAAGTGGCAGATGAACCTTATTATCTAATTAGAACTTTCTCCTGTGATTTTCTTGGACAGAAGAGATTCCGCCTCAGGGATGCTGCCCAGGGAAATCCGAATATTTTGAACATGCTTAGGTCAACAAAAGGATGTGACTAGTTTATACAAATAGTATTACATTTCTCTTTCCAAATTTCAAGAATGGGGAAGGATGAGTTGAATCAAGGAAATGAATGAGGTATGGATAGGGTAGAGAAAGGGAATAAAAGATTTCAATTCAGAACCCACCCAACTTTTTCAAGACATAAAACAATGATCCTTCTCCTTCATGGCCAATCAAGTGGCCCAGGTACCTACAAGGACCTTCCTTGTAGTGGTGTATGCCTGGGGTTATAGGCCATATGATTTTCAACTTGTGACCTTGCTTTATTGGAACAGCTCGAACAAGAATCTGAGAAAAAAGACATAACCAATAGAAATATTAAATGGACAGTAAAATAATAATTTCATGTGGACTACATGGAGAGAACAGATGAGAGCATGAAAGAATTGAAAATCATTGAACAAGTAGATTCAGCGAACAACAGGCATCATGAACAGATCATTTGTTGAAATTCGACAGCTCAATTGAAAGAAGTCTGTTCAAATACAGTCCATAACCAAAATAAAAAAAGAAAGGTGGCACATCTGTATGTTACTACTTGATACCTGGAGATGTTCCTCAGTGCAAGGCTGACCAGTAAAATGAATTTGCTTATGATCTATGTTCAGGATGTCCTGGAATTTACCCCGCACTAACTGCTCAGCTTTATCAAGACTATCTGAATTATAATTATACAGGGAGATTGTTAATTTGGGTCACCAGCAATATATTTGCAATAATTATGCATGCCTTCTGTTAAAAAAGATTATCCACACCTTTTGAATAGACGACCAAGTGCATGAGATTGGCTGAATAATTTTCTGAATAAAATTTGAGAAGCTCCTGTCTTGTATCAATGCCTTTTTCTTTTGGTCTCACCTCTAATGTATCCCAGCTGCCTACACACATGATGAGTGATGTGATCATTTCTTTTTCTAGGGCTAAGTAAAACTATAATATGGTCATTTTTCCATGTCAGAGAGTAATAGGACTGTTTGCATTACAGATATCACAAACAAAAAAGTAATAACATCATAGTGGAAAGATCTTTTGTGATATGAGCATGAAGAAGAATCCAGTATGCTTAATTCAAAACGGAATTTCAAGGAAAATATAAGAAAACTAAAGGAAATCCATAGACAAAACTTGTTGGAGTCTTGCTTGAGCTGAAGTTAAACCTTGCAATGTTAATCCCATCTCCTTAGTTGTTCTGAAAACGCTAACCACAACCATGAGAATTTAGCTGAAACTTCAGCTCAGTGAGCTCAACTTCAGCTCAAGCAAGACTCCAACAAAACTCTGAAATCTAACACTTAAAAGAAGTATGGTTGACATGTTAAAAACGTGTCATCGGAAGTGTTACAAGGGTGTCAAGAGCTCGTGTTACTTCCAAGAGGAATGAGGAGGAGGATGTCAATAGCTCGTATTACTGTGATCAACTCCTGTGGCATTATGATGTGCTTTTCTCCTTATTGGAGAAAAAAACTGCAGGCTTTATTTCATGAAGGAGAAACTTTCTGATAGGATTCTGTTCAATGTATTGAAAACCAGTCATATTTCTACATGTATCGTAGTAGACAATCAGAAAGCAGATATTGAACAATCAAAACCCAGATATAATAATACAAAACACATGATAAGGATATGCATCATAGCAAGCTAGGCAAACCTGTGCTGAATTTATGGTATGGATGATTTTTCGCGCTTAGATGTTTTTGAAGCTGCACAAAGCAGTATTTGAAAGTTAAAACTTCTTCAACAAAGAAAACATTTGCAAGAGAATAATCCAGAAAACTTTGACATCATGGGACTTCCTTTTTCTGGATAAGGAATTTTATTTTATAGAAGCACTAAGAAAGTGCTTACAAAATTACAATAGAGCTAAACGAACTCCTATTAAAACTGCAGGGAGTCAATCATATCCAAAATGTCATCATACATGTTACAGAATATTAGCCTACAAAAAAAAAATAAGGATTTCAAAGACATGTACTTAGCACGGAGTATATGATCCTTTACTCCATCAAAACATCTGGAATCCTATCAATCCATTTAGTACATAATGCAAAGTGGGAGTGTTCTCCAGACTAGTCTCGACTCTCTTGTCTTATTTATCCTATGACTCTACGAGCGGCATTAAAGCTCCCCAGTATAGTCCATACTCCATCGTATACCAAACAAGTTCAGAAACATACTTCAAAGCTGACAAGTCAGGTAACTATATAGAAACAGATGGTTCACTGATTCTGCTGAAGATTTACAGAGCTAACACCTGTTACTTACTGTACTCTCTTCTTGTAGAAGTTCTCGAGTTAGGCATGCATTTTGTAATGCTGTTCATTCAATACCATATCGGTTCGGAGGGGCTTTTTTTCTCCATATTATTTTCCAATCCAGAAGGGGAGCCTTGGAGTAACTGGTAAAGTTGCTGCCATGTGACCAGGAGGTCACGGGTTCAAGCCTGGAAACAGCCTCTGGCAGAAATGCAAGGTAAGGCTGCGTACAATAGACCCTTGTGGTCGGGCCCTTCCCCGGACCCTGCGCATAGCGGGAGCTTTAGTGCACCGGGCTGCCCTTTTTATTATTTTCCAATCCAGTGTTTCATTCATAGAATTTGAAACTTCCAGAAATCTAAAAACCAAGATTTAACAGAGAATCATCCATCTGCCTTGGCTGTCCATCGCTAAGAATCTGCCATGTCATATTGTAACGCTACTGTTTCCAACTTGTCAAACAACAGATTAAACACTATCTATTTTCCAATCGGAAAAAATCCTTCTGAATTGCATATTCCTACCGCCTTCACATCTGTTTTTTGCTACATAACATTCTTTATTTTGCACATTGTTAAATAAATTAGGGAAAATTCCCTTCAATGCATAATTTTCCAGCCATTTATCTAACCAAAATCTGATTCTTTTAGCGATTTTTCATTGAGTCTGGCATGATTCTGGAATTCCTCCAACATGCCTCTTATTTGTTTCCGGAAAGAAACCATATTCGAGCATGTCACCGAATTCACTCACCACAGATTCAGTTTAACATCACGAGACTTCCAATCTCTAGATAAGGAAATTCCCATTATTGTTGTCAAAAGATGTAGTGCTCCTTACTACTTTACTTTATAAGAAAAAATCTATTGCTATTTTTTTCTATATCAAGGCGAGAATGCATCTACCTGAAAAAGTTACCACTTTTACTCTTTTGCCTTAAAAAATAAATGCAAGTCTAGAGGACAAAATCTCCTAAAGAACATAGAAATTCCTACAAAAAGATGAATGATTTGACAAAGTTAAAACAAATTGGAGGGAAGAACTAAAAACCACTCTTTTTTCTTTTTTTTTTGGCCAAAGAAATATTCATGGCATTGCTCCTGGAATTTATGTAAGCATCTTGATTGAATCAAACAGTTTCATTTAATGCAAAAGTTGGTGAATGATTTCAAACACATTTCTTAATAAAAAATCTCATGGTATGCTTGTTGTCCTTATCTCACCTTCTTTTTCGGTTTGGCTTGGTTGGTTTTTTTTTTGGGTTTCCCCCTCTGTATTTGGTACCTCTTTGGGACCCGATTAATCCAGATTTGCATTGGGAAGTCCCACTTTGGGGATAAAGCGCTCCCTACCAAAGGCAACTCTGGATTGATTCATGGTTAATGATGGAGTAGTACCTCCATTCCACCAGAAACCTTTGTGGTCTCATCATTATCACATAAAAAACATCTTCTCAAACTATTATCTCTCTTGAATCACTTTCTTTTTGCTTTTATAAAGTTGGCAAATGGGATAGGGATTCTCCAAGAAAGAAGGAAGGTGAAGTCATATACCTGGTTCATTCTCCAAGGATCGGAGAGTAGATTCTTCTGGTGTTCTGTACGGGTAAAGATAATATGTGACAATGAAATTACTATGAACATGCACGGGTAGCAAATCAAAAGATATGCAAGAAATCAGGAATACAAACCAGAATCAACAGCTTTAATTTCTCGAGTGGTAGCATCTGCTGACATCAATGGTTTGATAAAAAATTGGGCAAATCTGGAAAAGAAAACCGTAAAATTCAGCCGTGGAATTTTTAAAAGTATTAACATGATACTAAAAACCACAGAAAATTATAATAATTTACCTGTCCAATGCCTCTTCGAAACCATCAGCATTTACTTCAAAATAGTAGTTGGTATCCTCAGAAGATGTAAAAGCATTTGTACTACCTCCATTCTAATCAGGAAACAAGAAAGGTACTTGTAAATACAACTATTTTTTTGAATCAATATGGAAATAAGGAATGTACAAAAGCAATAAGAAACTTATGGAAACAATGAATTACAGAGTTGTTACCTCTGTGATGTACTTTGAATAACTATCCTCTTCAGGATACTTCTCACTTGCATAAAACAACATATGCTCTGGCAAAAGACATTAGTTAACAAACTATGCTAGGAAGACAACAGAAACCACCAACGAGAGAATCAGCGGTAAAGTTGCACACTAGCACACTCTTGGCAGTTTCTAAAGCCAATAAAAAAAGGTTTAGTGCTTTCTGGCTTTATACTAATACATATTCTCTATATAGATTATTCATTGTACAAGTTCGTTTCAATTGACGCAGTTGATCATCATTCATCATATTCTTAAATGAACAAGACTATCCTTAAGGGCTATAGATATGCATATGCCTGCATAGAAGGGACAATCAGATAGACCCAAAAAAAAAGGTTAAGAGTGACAATTAAGAGATACATTCTTTTCCTGATAGTAAGATTTACAATGTTTAAGCACAAATGAAACCATATCATCTACAACTAATTAACAACACCGGATCCTACCTAATCCAATCCAACTATATGATCCCATAAGAAACTATTACGCTTTACTTGCTCAAGTTGGATTCAGAGAACTGATCCTCCAGTTGTAACACATGGCTAATCCACTGACAATCATCAGTATTTTGCAATAGCACTTCCTGATACAATTTCATTGCATCTCAACTATTTTTAGTAGGGAAAATAATCTTTTACAACCTAATTTAGAAATTCTAAAATTCCCAAAAAAATTTGAACTCAATACATACTCTAGTAATACTGAACCATGAAACTGACACAAATAATAGAAATTCATATTAATATTCTGTTTTTTATCCTCAGCCAAGTTACATAATATTGCTGTTATGATAACAGTCTAGAGCGGTATCTAAAATTCAAATCAAACTACAGTAAAACAACTCTTCCTTTTTTTTAATGACAAGGAAGTCCACAGCCGCTACCCTTTGGGACATGGTAAACCCCACGTATGTGCAATAGCTCGCAAATCACACATGAGAGGTAAACCGCACTAGGCAATCCCCGTGCGACGAGCTCGACCCAGAAGGCCAACCCCCTGCTGTCGCAGTACAGCAAAACAACTCTTTGACTCAAAATTAAGGTTAAGTATAAGGCAATACAAGAGACCCGATGAAGCCAAATAAAGAATGAACCTTTTTGCAACAAAGAAATCATACCAAGAAAATGGGCAAGGCCTTCAAGTCCCTCAGGATCACTAAAAGCACCAACACACACATTCATTGAAGCTGCACACTGATACAAATACCCACAAAACAAACAAAAAATGATGAAACTAATACACTTCTGGTGAAACCAAACAGCAATTCAAGGTAAACCCATATCAGAACAAAATCAAAAAACATCAAATAAATAAATAAAAGCAACTAACTTCATCCATTTCTTCAAATACCCAAAACAAAAACAAAAAAACATGAGATTGATTCATTTTTAGCAAAACCAAACAATTTAAAGCAACCCCGCATAAAAAGAACTCAAAAAACACATAAAAATACAACATAAATCAATAAAAGTTACAAACTTTATCAGTTTCTGGGTCACTGATAAGAAGGATTTCAAGATTATTTTGAAGAACAATTCTTCTGTAATCCCTCTTATCAATTCGAGGCTTCACTATCTCTACTGCCATATTTTCTTCTTTTTTACCGACTGCCATTTGTTCTTGAAAACCCCAATTCTGATTTGCCAAAAAAACAAAAAGAGACTTTCATGAATGAACTTTATATAGAGAGTCAACAGAGAAGGGAGGCTGCTACTCCTATTGTACATTTGGCTTATTTCGTAGTACTTCTTTCTGGTTTGCCTTTTGTTTAATTTTCTTGTGGTTCGAAATTCAACAATGTTTTTCCACATAAAAAATATAGTATAATTGATAGGAGTATAATATTTGGTTTTGAATTTATTTATTTTTTGCATAATTATGCAGGCATGTCGTGGATTAATAATGCATAAATTAATAACATATGATTTTGAATAATTAATATGTCAGGTTAAATTTAGGTCGTAGCGTTTGATCGGGCATGAAATTTTAAAAAGTAAGTAAAAGTTTTGAAACGTAATATCTAAAACAAGGCTCGAATGTTGTGTAGCTATTAATCATCTCGTTAAGAATGTTAAATACTTTTTAATATATAAGGTAATATTCTATTTATGACAAGCTATATAAATGACAAAAAAAAGTTTTAAAAAAAATATTTTTTAGATTTATCTTTTTTTTTGGAAAAATTACACCTCAATATCTTTGGGTCATTTCGTTTATATACAAATAATGTATATATATAATATATATACATTATATACAATCGAGTATATATATAGCGTATACTTCTTTGCTAAACTAGATGGCCGAATGATATATATTGATAGTTGAACACTTCGTTTCATACTAAACACAGGCTATGCATATACTATTCTGTGAACCCCAAAAGTCAAGTAGTCAACTTCCATCACACGTGTTTTTACCTCTTATTTTACATATATATATACAAAGTTACATTAAAATTTTCTTGTATATAGCACCATGTATGAAATTTACTCATGCAGGGGTGTTTACACTGAATCACATGAATTTATTGGTTCGGTAGCAACACCTAGCGATCCCCTAATCCTTCTTTTTCATCTCATTTATGCACTATGAGTATGGCTTAAATAGTAGTCCCAAAATAATTGATATGTGCACTTCTCCCATGCTTTTCCACCTTGATTGGCCAAGCAGCACTGTGGTTGGCTGGATGAAATGTTACACATTTTACATACAAGCCACCAAGTAAGGTTGAGATAGTTTGGATATATATAGAAAATATGTGTGGATGTCCCGGTAAAGAGGTGCGAGAGATTGGCCGTAGAGGGATAGAGGTAGCTAGGTAGGCCTAAAGAGTATTGAGGTGAGGTGAGGTGATTAGGCCGGATATGGCGCGGGTCCAACTCACCGAGGATATGAGTGTGCAGGTCGAGAATTAGGATAGAAGATTAGTCGGTAGTTGAGTGTTATGTTTTCCCATTCCCAGCATGAAATGTTACACATTTTACACAAAAGGTACCAAGCTCTCTTAGCAATGTTCCCTTTTAAGGCATAACACTACAATTCTTCTCCTTGTTTTGGAACTGCAATTTGAAGTTACATCAGAAATAAAGTAGCTAGAGTGCCACTTAACAGTCAGGATAAGAACAATTTGTATAAATAACACAATCAAGAATGTGAAACAAGCAGATAAGAAGAAGAAAAAAGAACTGAAGATTCTGGAAAATACATGGAAAAAATGAAACATATGATATAACCAACAAAGGCATGAAAGAAACAAAACTCAAGATCAGTAAGTGAATTTGAGCCTCAGAAATATGAGATGTCCTGCCTTTTCATTCTGACTCAAGATCAGTCAGTTGTCGATCCGAAATACCTTCAGGTTCGTGAGCCAACTCATCCCCTTGGGCAATGAAAATGTTTTACGGCACTTGGAAATTTCATGTTTTTCAAGTGCACTAAGATTTTCCAGCCACTGTGGCAATGCTGCGAAATTCAGGCATCTTTCCACCCTCAGGTATTGTAGAGCAGCACTAGCACCTTCAAGCCATCGGGTCAAAGTAACTAACTGTGGTAAACCAGCAAGTACCAACATCTGAAGGTTTCTGAGGCATTGAACATCTTTTGACTCCAATTCAGGTAAGCCTCCAATAACCAATGACCGAAGCATCCTAAGTCCTTCAATATCATGCCACTCCAACAATGTAAGCTCTTCACAGTCAACAATCAACAGATTCTCTAATGCAGTAAGCTGCTTCATAGTACTTGGGAAAAAGGTCAGTCTTGGGCAACCGATGATTGCCAATGTACGAAGACTAGTCAGATGTTGCAGACCTTCAGAAGAAGATACTAGATCGTTGCAGCTATGAATGTACAAAGAATGAAGGGATAATAAACAGTCAATTGCTTTATCAGGAAAACATGTTTGCTTGGTGGTTATATGCAAGTGTCTTAGGCTGATCAAATTTCCAATATCTTTAGGCAGGCCTTCAAGTTGTGCACAACTAGTAGCTCAAAGTGTCTGTAAGCTCAGCAACTTGTTAATTGAATCAGGTAATTCTTTAATGTTGCCTTTGGCACTTACATCAAGATATCTTAAATACTTCAGTTCGCCAACAGAGCTAGGCAACTCATTAAAACATGAAACACTGATATCTAGCACCCTAAGTTGCATGAATCTTGCTATGCAATTCTCAACGAACATTGTACTCATCGGCCCTACTCCATCAACGGAGAAGGATATGGTCCTTAATGCCCGGTTACTGACAAGGGATGTTGGCAGTTCCTTGCCTGACAAATCATAGTCAGAAAACGCCATATGTATGACCTTATCAGAAACGTTTTGTATGTGAGAATTTACTGTACAGAATTCAACCCCTGCTGCTGATAGTGCAAGATCATATACAAGGTCATGCAATGTACAGATTGAGGTATAAACGGAACGATATTCTTCAACGTCTTGAAAAAAGGATCTCAACAATAACTCTCGGAAATATTGAATCGCAATGTGCTCAAGATCTTCTGATTCATTAGACTTACTAATGAGACCTTCTGCTACCCACACCTGTATCAATTTATCTATTTCAATCGCATAGCCCTTGGGAAATATTGAGCAGAAAACAAGACAAACTTTGAGATCAAATGGTAATCGCTCGTAGCTCACTCTTAGTGCAGGTAAAATTTTGTCATTCTGATTTGTGTTCCACATATAATTAGCATTAACATCATTCCACTCCCTTTCCTTGGTTTCCATGTGCAATGAAGATCCTAAAATCATTAACAGTAGGGGATTTCCCTCACACTTCTGCACTATATCTGACACAATACTAACGAGATTTGGATGTTGCACTTCTTGACCTTGTTCAAATGCCTTTCTCAAGAACAAAGTGAGACAATCTTCACTTAATAAACCCTTCAAACAGTATGCAGGAACCGTCCCCATCATCGAAGCTACTTCATCAAACCGTGTTGTTACAAGAATCTTACTACCACAATCACCTGCAATCAACGATTTCTTCAGTTCATCCCACTTAACTGGATCCTATTCCATACATCATCTAGAACAATCAAATAATTCTTTCCATACAAAGTCTCACGAATGAGTTTCTGCAGTTCATTCATATCAAGATTCTCACATATATCTTCTCTAACGGAATTCACAATTTGTTCTAATAGTTTCTCCACTTTAAACACACGAGACACATGAACCCACAAATGCAGCTGAAAATGACTAACTATCCTTGGATCATTATACACCAATTTGGCAAGAGTAGTTTTTCCAATGCCGACAACTCCAACAATGGGAAATACAGAAAGAGTTTCTTCATTTCCTGATCTTAAAAGCATTTCAACAACAATATCTCTATCATTGTCCCTTCCCACAACATCAGAGTAATGAACACATGTACGTGTGTGCTTAAGCCCCCTTTCTCTGTAAGAGCTAGGAAAGCGACCTTTTTTTCCTCATCATAAATACTAAACATTCTAAAGCTGCATGCCTTACTCCATTTCTTGACAAGTTTTTCAATTTCAAAAACCATCCGAATTCGAAGGACAAAATGGTTTGAGCCAGAGAAGAAATTAATCACCTTTGATGTTTTTGATCTGGAAAGCAACTGGCTTTGCAAAGAGTAAACTTCATATTTATCCACCACATGTTCAGCCTCACACAAAGCAACCTTCAGAATATCAGCTACCTCTTGACAGTAGTCACCATTATATTTTATGTTTTTAATTAAATCTTCCAATTCTGGAAGTAGGGAATGCAAATTCAAGACCTTTGCAATGTCCACAACAGAGTTGAGTTTCAGTATAAGCTTGTATTCTATGATCTCAATATCCATGAAGATGGAAGGAAAAGTTTCAGATTGATGATGATGGTCCATAGGGAGAAAGTTTAGTTTTTTGGTAGGGGAAGTAGAGGGTTTGAGAAATTTTCAAGTTCCCTTGAACTCAAATTACATTGGATAAATAAGCAAGGCGGCAGCCTGGCGCGGTATTCGGGGAAGGGTCGGACCACAAGGGTCTTAAATTGCACTCAAATATTTGGGGTAAAATGTAGTATTTTTTGGATGGTTCAGAGAACCCCCTCCAGGTTTAGCTTCGTAATTATACCTTGTTTGGATAGTTGTTATCAATTGTATTGTATTGCTAGTTTAAATACCATGTTTGTTTTGATTGTTACTTAAATTTTATTATATCGTATCGTTAAATCTATTGTTAGGTAACGATGAAAAATCTCATTTTGTGTAAATGATGATTTGGTGTGATCGCGTCGTGAGCTTAGTTTTTTCTTCTTATTTTGTCTTTACTTGCTATTTAACAATCCTATTTTATCCTTTACACTACTTTTTTATAGTAGCTCTATCCGTACCCTAAATTTCTTATAGGTTTATTCTTCAAAATGTTTATGTGTACTAATGTTTATGTAACGACTGAGAATAATACAATCTATCCAAATGTTGTACTAATTAAAACAACACAATTTATTACAATACAATACAATATGATACATTATGAAATAATAAGTAACAACCCTCCAAATAGAGTTAGTGGTTTACGATATTACGTTTACCCACCTTTTGATTTCTCTATGAAAATAACTCATTTATCATTAATGTAAAGTGATATTATGAACTTATTATTATGTTAACATTTTAATGTGTCAAATTACACCCAAACACTTTGTAGATATTTCATATATCTGAACATGAGCGGAGCTAGGGTGCTGCAAGGGGATTTATTTGAGCCCCCTTCCTAGAATACTTACATTGTTTATATAATATTAAAATTATTTTTTATGTATATGAAGTAAATATTGAATCCCCATAGCTTCTTCGTATGTTTCCTTTGTATATATTGAATCAAAAATCTGAATCATATAATATTTTTCCATGTTGTCAAGTTAGGGGTAAGATTTGTATACATTCTACCCTCTCCAGAACTCACTTGTGGAACTACACTGAGTATGTTGTTCCAAGCTAGCAATAAATTTCTTTTGTCTTGACTCTTGCCTATTATTTTCATCTGATTTACTCCATGAACAAAGCCTAGCTAGAGTCATGTTAGTTTGAAGGTATATGAAAGACTTACTCATGCATGGTGTTTCTACCGAACCAATAAATTGATGTGATTCAGTGTAAACACCTGTGCTTAAGTAATTTTTACTCGTACAGTAAGAGTATATGTGCACGAACATGTGTATTCTAATGTATTCTTTGATTGTTGGTAACATGAAATTCATACATGATATTGTATACAAGTAAAATGTAGCTTGTATGTAAAAAGAAGAAAAAAACAAGATGTACTACTTAAGTAGGTCCTGGACCTGTCAACTGTAATCTCCCATGTGATAACACAATAATTGATCAGTTAATTCTCGAGCTGTGATCTCTGAACTCATATGTGATGTAGGGACATCCATCATCAATTGGAGACAGTCATCTCACCTAGAATAGTGATTGACCTACTATCACGAGTTAAATTACATTGACGGTGTAAACAAATTTTTACACTGTCAGTATATGTAACATAAACCCATAATTCTTTTATAACCATGCTTGGATAAGCATATATGATATGTGTATTGCAATGATTTCTCTTGAAAAAATTTCAAGTAAGATGTGGCAATTGCATTCAATTCTTATGAATAAAAACTATAGTAAAAGAGTTCTTTTTTATTTATTTAAACAATTGATAATCAGTCCTGTGGCATATACCATTGAGGGATATGATGGGATGGTTGATTCCTCTGCTCTTAACTAGAGGTTTCGAGTTCGAGCTCTGAGAATAGAGAACCTTTCAGCTTTACCCCTCTTACTGGCCTACATGACGCGAATTTGAATTGGTCGACCATTGAATTTAGAATACATACATGAATCATGATGCTTAAACAAAAAAAGAAGTTGCTTCGAATATGAATAAGAGATAACATGATGTGATCTTCAGTAAGGTCATGATCCTCCTGAGCTGTGATCTCTGAACTCACATGTGATGTGGGGAAATCCATCATAAATTGGACACATTCATCTCACCTACAATAGAAGTTGATGAGTCAGGTTTGCATTGAAATCAGAAGGACTAACATAACTCGCAACAGAAGACAAAAACAATCCTAGATAGAATTGTCAATCG
Source organism: Solanum dulcamara (assembly GCF_947179165.1). Taxonomy (NCBI): domain Eukaryota; kingdom Viridiplantae; phylum Streptophyta; class Magnoliopsida; order Solanales; family Solanaceae; genus Solanum; species Solanum dulcamara. The sequence continues at coordinate 72,946,983 of NC_077246.1, read as the reverse complement.
AGGCCTCGAGGGACCTGAGATGTGGTGGTTAACGCTGCAGTGGTTGTCAGCTGAGTAAATTTTTACTCTGGTTGTGTGATCTTGATTACATTGCCAGTCGTAAGCCCAGATAAAGGAGGAGGATTAGGGTAGGTTGATGACAGGCGTAAAACTAGTCAATTATAATGGATCCTCATGATACATGCTAAAAATAAAATGTTTCCCACAACATAATCAAATTTAGTTTCTTGAAGTGTACTATTGTAATAGATTATATTGGAATTCATTCATCAAAGTAACAAAGCCAGTATGGCTGATAACATGTGGCTGTTTGAAGTGAAGTCCAACGTTGCTTGGACTCTTCAAAAAGGTCATCGGGTGCGTGTCAGATCCTCCAAAAATAGTGTATTTTTGGAGGATCCGACACGGGTTCTGCAATTCTTTTTGGAGAGTCTTGAGAAACATAAGTTGTTTTACTATCCTACTTCCTACTTAGTGGCAAAAGTAAGATGTTGCAAATTTACGTGAACAAAGTCCATATTTCGATTTCAAGACCTTTTTATGGGATGATGAAAGTATAAAAGAAGGCTCTTTACCTATTTATATATTGTGATATCAGTAAGATGAATTTCCTGGATGTGAGAAATCTTTGTCCAATCCTCTCCAGTATCTTTTCCGCATCGTCTAGTTAATCCAGGACATTTCTGAATTTTCAGCATCCTCAATGTAGTAAGACAACTCACGCTATCCGGGAGAGATGAAAATTTCGGGCATCCTGTAATCTCAAGCTTCTCAAGGGACGTGACGTTTTCCAGCCAAGCAGGCAATGCAACAACTTGGACATGTTGAAATGTGAATGAACTTTAGACTATTAGAATCCCCTTTCAACCACTCTGGCAAAGACACCAAATGTGGAAGTCCTCCGATTACAAGTGACCGGATTCTCTTTAGGCCCTGAAAATCTTGCCAGTCGGACAACATAAGCTCTTCACAGTTGACAATCATAAGGTTCTCTAAGGCTGACAAGTGAATAATGGACAAATAAAGATGGACGGAGGGAGTAGTACATTATCTCGTGTTTGTAAAGTTTTCATCTTTCCACCAAGAAAATTATGACCTACAAATTTCCCAGTAATTTCATTTCCCTAGAAGTCAATACTAAAAAAGTCTTCTTTTTTCCAATTTGTTGATACAAAGAAACTTACTAGTTTTGGAAAGTTTTCATCTTTCCACCAAGTAAACTATTGACCACAATTTGTTGAGTAAAATTTCTTCAGTTCTCACAAGATACCTTTCACATATATGGTGTCAACATGGTACTTAAAGGCAGAAAAATTCAAGGGATATATGCCCTTTACTAGTGTGCATAAGACTCCTTGGGTTGTAATTCAGCCTGTTTAACAGCTAAGGATCTTTTTTCTTTTCTTAGGAGGTTATGGAGGGAATGGATGTATTTGTCCCTGGCATAGCTTCTCCTTTCATACCAATAGTAGTTGTATTACTCTTGTAGTTCTTGTCCTTCGATTTCATTTACTAATTGTTGTTTCTCGTACTTTGATTATTGGAAACAGTCTTTCTACCTCCAAGTGGATGGAAAAAGTAAGATTTGCTTACACTCTATCATCCTCTGACCGCATTTGTGGGATTACACTAGGTACGTTGTTGTTGTTGTTATGTAGATCAATTGTTAGGCCCAAAGTTGGAAAGAACATTCTCTTTGGATAATCTTATAGAGTTCTTTTTTCCCCAGCAAATTATAAAGTAGGTACTTCACTTTAGCTGCCAAAGGAAACCAAGAACCAACTTTTCTTTATGGATCTGGTTCAAGAATCCGCAACTTTGAGTTCAATCTAAGGCCTCGCCTATTTCTTCAATGTGATTTGAGTTCAAGGGAACTTGAAAATTTCTCAACCCCTCAACATCCCCTACCAAAAACTAAACTTTCGCTATGGACCATCATCAATCTGAAACTTTTCCTTCCATCTATATGGAAATTGAGATCATAGCATAAAAGCTTATACTGAAACTAAATTCTGTTGTTGACATTGCAAAGGCCTTGAATTTGCATTCCCTACTTCCAAAATTGGAATGGTTAATCAAAAACATAAAATATAATAATGACTACTGTCATGAGGCAGCTGAGCTTCTGAAGGTTGCTTTGTCTGAGGCTGAACATGTGGTGGATAAATATGAAGTTTACTCTTTGCAAAGCCAGTTGCTTTCCAGATCAAAAACATCAAAGGTGCTTAATTTCTTCTCTGGCTCAAACCATTTTGTCCTTCGAGTTAGGATGGTTTTTGAAATTGAAAAACTCGTCAAGAAATGTAGTATGCCGTGCAGCATTGTAAAGCTCATGAATCTTGGTAAGAAAATAGGTCGCTTTCCTAGATCTTACGGAGAAAGGGGGCTTACGCACACACGTACGTGTGTGCATTACTCTGATGTTGTGGGAAGGGACAATGATAGACATATTGTTGTTGAAATGCTTTTAAGATCAGAAAATGAAGCAACTCTTTTTGTATTTCCCATTGTTGGAGTTGGCGGCGTTGGAAAAACTACTCTTGCCAAATTGGTGTATAATGATCCAAGGATAGTTAGTCATTTTCAGCTGTGTCTGTGGGTTCGTGTGTCTCGTGTGTTTAAAGTGGAGAAACTATTAGAACAAATTGTGAATTCTGTTAGAGAAGATATATGTGAGAATCTTGATATGAATGAACTGCAGAAACTCGTTCGTGAGACTTTGTATGGAAAGAATTATTTGACTGTTTTAGATGATGTGTGGAATGAAGATCCAGTTAAGTGGGATGAACTGAAGAAGTCATTAATTGCGGGTGATTGTGGTAGTAAGATTCTTGTAACAACACGGTTTGATGAAGTAGCTTCAATGATGGGGACGGTTCCTCCATACTGTTTGAAGGGTTTATTAAGTGAAGATTGTCTGACTTTGTTCTTGAGAAAGGCATTTGAACAAGGTCAAGAAGTGCAACATCCAAATCTCGTTGGGATTGCGTCAGATATAGTGCAGAAGTGTGAGGGAAATCCCCTACTGTTAATGATTTTAGGATCTTCATTGCACATGAAACTGATGAATCGGAGTGGGATGATGTTAATGATAATTATATGTGGAACTCAAATCAGAATGACAAAATTCTACCTGCACTAAGAGTGAGCTATGAGCGATTACCATCTGCTCTCAAAGTTTGTCTTGCTTACTGCTCAATATTTCCCAAGGACTGTGTGATAGAAATAGATAAATTGATACAGTTGTGGCTAGCAGAGGGACTCATCAGTCAGTCTGATGGATTAGAAGATCTTGAACACATAGGGATTCAATATTTCCAAGAGTTATTATCGAGATCCTTTTTTCAAGACGTTGAAGAATATCGTTCTGTTTTCACCTCTATCTGTAAATTGCATGACCTTGTACATGATCTTGCACCATCAGCAGCAGGGATTGAATTCTGTACAGTAAATTCTCACATACAAAACATTTCTGATGAGGTCAGATGTGTGGCGTTTTCTGACTATGATTTGTTAGGCAAGGAACTGCCAACATCCCTTGTCAGTAACCGGGCATTAAGGACCATATCCTTCTCCGTTGATGGAGTAGGGCCGATGAGTACAATGTTCGTTGAGAATTGCATAGCAAGATTCATGCAACTTAGGGTGCTAGATATCAGTGTTTCATGTTTTAATGAGTTGCCTAGCTCTGTTGGCGAACTGAAGTATTTAAGATATCTTGATGTAAGTGCCAAAGGCAACATTAAAGAATTACCTGATTCAATTAACAAGTTGCTGAGCTTACAGACACTTTGAGCTACTAGTTGTGCACAACTTGAAGGCCTGCCTAAAGATATTGGAAATTTGATCAGCCTAAGACACTTGCATATAACCACCAAGCAAACATGTTTTCCTGATAAAGCAATTGGCTGTTTATTATCCCTTCATTCTTTGTACATTCATAGCTGCAACGATCTAGTATCTTCTTCTGAAGGTCTGCAACATTTGACTAGCCTTCGCACTTTGGCAATTATTGGTTGCCCAAGACTGACCTTTTTCCCAAGTGCTATGAAGCATCTTACTGCCTTAGAGAATCTGCTGATTGTTGACTGTGAAGAGCTTACAGTGTTGGAGTGGCAAGATATTGAAGGACTTAGGATGATCCGGTCATTGGTTATCGGAGGCTTACCTGAATTGGAGTCAAAAGATGTTCACTGCCTCAGGAACCTTCAGATGTTGGTGCTTACTGGTTTACCATAGTTAGTTACTTTATCCCGATGGCTTGAAGGTGCTAGTGCTACTCTACAATACCTGAGGATGGAAAGGTGCCTGAATTTTGCAGCATTACCAAAGTGGCTGGAAAATCTAAGTGCACTTGAAAAACTTGAAATTTCCAAGTGCCGTAAATCATTTTCATTGCCCGAGGGGATCAATTGTCTCACGAAGCTGAAGGTATTACGGATCGACAACTGACTGATCTTGAGTTCAGAATGCCAAAGCAGGACATCTCATATTTCTGAGGCTCAAATCAACTGACTGATCTTGAGTTTTGCTTCTTTCATGCCTTGATTGGTTATATCATCTTTCATTTTTCTATGTATTTCAGTTCTTTTTTCTTCTTCTTCCCATGTGCTGTTTCAGAGTCTTAGTTGTGATACTTTGTTTTATGGTAAAATAAGATATACTTCTGATGCAACTTCAAATTGCTTCCAAAGCAAGGAGAAGAATTGTAGTGTTATGCATTAAAGAGAACATTACTAAGAGAGCTTGTGTGTAAAATGTGTAACATTTCATGCTGCCAACCACAGGGTTACTTGCTTTTTGCTGTCATTATTTTCCTTTCTATCCTGCTATGATTACACTTCTTTTGAGCCGAGTCTATGGAAACAACCTCTCTACCCACAAAGATGGGGATAAGGTCTACGTAATTATCCCACTTGTTGGATTATGTTAGGTATGTTGTTGTTGTTGATTTCACCATCATAATATTATTTCAAGGCATAATATCGATTCTCAATAAGAGAGCTTGGATCGAATCATACCATCCACCCTGCACCCACCCCCGAGTATATGCTTCAACAGGAATCACCCAAGAAGGTGAAAGTTTTCTTGAATGTTCATTTCCTCTCTTTTCAACATACGTAAATTAATAAATTCTCCATTTTTTTGATTTATTCAAATTGATTATAATCAAACACCAATATACTACCACTACACCATCAATCCCAAACAAACTGGGGTTACCTATATGAATCTCCGCTTCTTCATTAAAGCTCATTTCATATCATTGGATTTGGAACTAAGAAAATGCATGATTAGGCACTTTGTGACTTGTAGAAGGAAATAATGAAGGGGTTTTACTACTTTTATTGAATAAATATATCATTCTTGTTCGGACTGAACAACAAAAAAAAACAACATGAAAACAGTGGTACAGAACTTATCTTGAAATTGACCTTTTCTGAGTACGCTCACTTCCGTCTGCTTATTTACGGACATGAACGAGACTAACATCATCGATGACAGGTCCACACATGTGACCGAAGTCATGTATCTTCGTGTGATAGAATGGATTATAAAAAGCTATCGTTGTCCTAGTTTTATCTGCTTGGAACTCGAGGCTTGCAGTCTTGTACCATCCCTTTCCACTTGATACAAATGAAACTTGTGTACTGGCCTTTCCAGCAAATGCTTGAACTGTCATTGTTCCATGGCAGTCATTGTTTGCATCGCCAATGATGAAAGTCAGGTTGTAGAATTGTTTAGCGATTGTCCTTACTGTCTGTGCAATGCCTGTTTCCCTTCCTCCTATTAATTCAACAGCTGCATTTCCTGAAGGCACGAAGAAATGCTTCGAGTCGATGTATTTTGCTGGTTTTGCAAACTGAACCATCCATCCTGGAATTGGTGAGTACTTGTCCTGTTTCAGAGGCAGGACGAGCACCCCTGTCGAGAAGTTCTTGAATACATGAGGACCAGCTTCAAATCCACCATTTTTCACCAAGTTACCTGCATACATGACCAGGAAAAAGACACTGCATTGCATCAGGATCTGATTTGTAAGTTTATAAATGTGCACCATTCAGCTGAAAGAATTTTCGCAATGTATTCGGGGCGTTTGCACAAATCGCTTCTTTTGAGGCTACCTGTCTACCTCCCACACTCGACGGATTACACTGGATATGTTGTTGTTGCTTCTTTTGAGGCCACTGTTTAAACTTTGTCCCCATTAGTCTACTGGGCTGAATTTGTCTCCTGAGAGGAAAATTCATCCAACTATGTTTGAAGGCGAAATTTAGCCCATTGGACTAAGGGGAACACACTGTAAAGAGTAGTCTCAGTAAAGGCCAACAATAACAACAACAAACCTTAGTCCTACCTTAACAAGGTAGAGAGGTTGTTTTCGATAAACACTCGGCTCAAAACAGATGAAAAAGATGACAGTAGCAACAAGTAGGAACAACAACAAGAAAATACAATAATCGAGGCTAAGGAATCAAAGGATAGAAATAGAAATCTAAGAATACGAAAATACAAGACTAATATTAATATTCCGCGAATAGGAAAGTAAAGCACTCAACTACCTACAAACCTTGTATCCTAATCCTCGACCTCCACACTCATATCCTCGGTAAGCTCAAGCTGCAACATGTCCTGCCTAATCACCTCACCTCAATATTTCTTAGGCCTACTTCTACCCTTCTCTACGACCAACCTCTCGCACATCCACACATCTCCTCTTTACATGTCCGAACCATCTCAACCTCACTTCCCGCATCTTATCAGAAAAGGTCATACAGTACAAATAATCAATGTTTGATAGGCTTACCTTTAGTATATGTAGCCATAGGCATTTCCTTGATTGCAATATGGTCAAGAAGTGGTCCACAAGCTGGATCTTCTTGCATACCAGGATTGTGAAATTTGACCTCAACAAAATTAGATGTTGTTTTGAAAGCCCAAGCATAAGTGTCACCACCATCAGCACTATACAATGTCTGAATAGGAAGATCACTAGACGTGCCTCCAGCTGAGACAGTAAGGACCTCATCTTGAGCACAAGTCCTAGTGGCTCCAAATGTGAGTGAATATATTGTCTTTGGCTTCACCTCCACATACTGAGAAATGGAAGCCTCATTCCCAAGTCGGATCGCATGGGCCCCACGAGGGATTGGGAAGTAGAATCCTCCTTCCTGGGGCCCACCTGATACCCACTCAACTATACCACTGATTTCCCATTCAGGTAAGGAGTATTTGCCAATGATCACTGTTTTCTTTAGTTCTGATGGCTTTGGACCTTCTTCAAAGTCACCATTTTCCAGTAGATCTGTCAAATATTTGAAAGATATCAATATCACATCACAGCTTACAGTACATTTGAGATAACATTCAAACAAATCAGAGTATACAAATACAAAAATGCTCAAATTATCTTATTGAGCTGAGGTCTAGAAGTTGGCTGCAACCTCAACTTGGTTGATTTGCTACTCCAAAGTTTCAAGTACAGTCTACCTCAGAGGCGGATCCGGAATTTTCACCAAAACAGGTTCAAAAAATACAAATGTAGTGTCCTGGATTTGAACTCGAAACCTCAAAAGTGAATTTTGAATCTCCTTAACTACTGAGTCACCCTCTAGTCTTGTGTCTTCGGACGATTCAAAATCTATATATATCACCAAAAATTACCTTATATATATATCAATGTAACTTTTGTCGAGGGGGTTCGGGCAAACACCCTCCTGCCCTCTATTGAGCTGAGGTCTAGAAGTTGGCTGCAACCTCAACTTGGTTTGCTACTTCAAAGTTTCAAGTACAGTCTACATTAGTGGTGGATTCAAAATTTTCACTAAAACAGTTCAAAAAATACAAATGTGGTGTGCTGGATTTAACTCGAAACCTCAAAAGTGAATTTTGAACCTTCTAAACTACTGAGACAACCTCTACTCTTGTGTTCGGAGGATTCCAAGCCTATATATAACCATAAAAATAATTTGAAAAATTACCTTCTATATACAATATAATTTTTGGCCGAAGAGGGTTTTTAGATCCATAAAAACTGTTTCTAAGCACTACTGATCTTTAAAGAAGCTAAAAGAAGTAGATCTTACCATCAAGATATGGAATAATAGTTGCAGCAGAAGCAAAGCTGATGTACAAAGAGAAAATGAGTACAAAAGAAAGAGAGAAAATGGAAGCCATTTTAGTGCAAAAAAACTTGATGAAAGGAAGAAAGTTTAAACTAGATTTGAAGAGGAAAAAAGCAGGAATATGTCCTATATTTAAAGAACAAAGAAGTAGAAGAGTATAAAATTACTTCATCGCACGGTTTCAAGTCTTGGAAACAGTTTTTAACAAAAATATAAGATAAGATTGCGTACAATAGACCCTTGTGGTTACTTCTCCGGACCCTGCGCATAGCAAAAGTCTTACTGCACCGGACTGTCTTTTTTTTATTTCTGTATTCATTATGTTTTTTAATTGCAACATTCTATATCGTAGATTTACGATCACAATATTTAAACAACTATACATATGTTTAATTTAGGAATACAAAATTCAAAAAAATTTCTTTTATTTATTGAATTCTGTGTTAAGTCACAGTAAAGATAAGTTCAAAAAAGAGAAGATATTTATTGAAATGTGTCAGGCTGTCTCCTTTTAACTCTTTATTTTATTGAAAACCTGACACTCATTTATTAATAATAGAGTTTATATTGTCTTGTTCTGGCAGTTTATTTATCTTTTTACTCTATCAGGTTAAGTTGAATTATTTCATTTCAAAATCAAGTTTAAAATGACAAATTAGAAGATACTATATTAAGTTAAATTACACCGACCTAAGTTGCTCTCGAACTCTCTAAAAATGTATTAGTTTTTGAAGAATCTGACACGCACCAGACCCGATGAACATGGCTTATTTAAATTCTACAATGCCAGTACATGTAACTTCAATTCTTCATTGGTTACTGTAATTTCTCTGTTTCACTTGGAACAGTTGACATTGTAGAATTTAGTGAAGTTTCCTTTTGTTTATTCTTGTACTCCCTCCGTTTCAATTTGATAGTATGATTCTGACTTGACACGAAATTAAAGAAAGTAAATAAGATTTTTTGAATCTCGTGGTTTTAAACTAAAGATACGTAGAATGTATTAAAATACGTTTTAATCTTGTGGTTTTAAACATGTCACGTGAAACGTTGAAATTAAACAGTTTTAGAAAAAAGAAAAAGATATATTCTTATTTAAACAAATGCCAACGCGTTAAAGTTGATCAATAAATACAACAACAACGTACTAGTATAATCCCGCAAACGAGGTCCGGATAGATAGGATACGTGTATGCACTTTAGGACTAACACAAGGAATAAAGAAAGGGATTTTACACTTTTATTGGATATATCGTTCGTATTTGGAGTGAAAAACTAAGAGAAAAATCTATTCCTGTTAAAAACTTGTCTTGATATTGAACCTTTTCTGAGTATGATCACTTCATTCTGTTTATTTACGGACATGAACGAGACTAACATCATCGATGACAGGTCCACACATATGACCAAAGTCGTGTATCTTCGTGTGATAGTATGGATTATAGAAAGCTATTGTTGTCCTACTTGTATCAGCCTGGAACTTGAAGCTTGCTGTCTTGCACCATCCCTTTCCATTCGATACGAAGGAAACTTGTGTACTAGACTTGCCAGCAAATGCTTGAACTGTCATTGATCCGTGGCATTTGTTCTGTGCATCGCCTATTGTGAAAGTCAGGTTGTAGAACTGTTTTGGGATTGTTCGTACGATCTGTGCAATGCCTGTTTCCCTTCCTCCTATTAATTCAATAGCTCCATTTCCTGAAGGCACGAAGAAATGTTTCGAGTCTATGTATTTTGCTGGTTTTGCAAACTGAACCATCCATCCTGGAATTGGTGAGTACTTGTCCTGTTTCAAAGGCAGGACGAGCACTCCTGTCGAGAAGTTCTTGAATACATGAGGACCAAGTTCAAATCCTCCATTTTTCACCAAGTTACCTGCATATGTTCCATGAACAAGGTATTTCTATCAGGATCTGATCTTTAAGTTTGCTAAATATGCAATGTATTACTGGCAATTGCACAAATCGCCTCTTTTGAGGCCACCCGTTAGTGCAGCAATCCATTTGAGCTAAATTTGTCCCCATTAGTCCATTTGAGCTAAATTTGTCTGTGGAAAGGAAAATTCATCCGACAACTTTTAAAGGCAAAATTTAGCCCACTGGACGATAACGAGGACTGATATTGAAGAGTTTTTGCTTCAGAAAAGGTCATACAACAACAAGTCAACAACAACATACCCAGTGTAATCCCACAATTAGGGTCTGGACAGGGTGGTGTGTACGTAGTCTTACCTATAACGATACAAAATAAGTAGGATTGGAATTTACCTTTAGTATATGTTGCCATAGGCATTTCTTTGATTGCAACATGGTCTATAAGTGGTCCACATGTTGGATCTTCTTGCATACCAGGATTGTGAAATGTGACCTTAACAAGATCTGATGTTGATTTGAATGCCCAAGCATAAGTGTCACCACCATCAGCACTGTACAATGTTTGAATGTTAAGATCACTTGACACGCCTCCCGCGGAGACGGTAAGGACCTCATCTTGAGCACAAGTCCTGGTGGCTCCAAATGTGAGTGAATATATTATGTTTGGCTTCACCTTCACATATTGAGAGATGGAAGCCTCGTTCCCGAGTCGGACAGCGTGGGCCCCACGAGGGATCGGAAAGTAGAATCCGCCTTCCTGGGGCCCACCGGATACCCACTCCACTATACCATTGATTTCCCATTTGGGTAAGGAGTGTTTACCAATGATCACTGTTTTCTTCATGTTTGATGGTTTTGGCCCTTGCTCAAAGTTTCCATTTTCTAGTAGATCTGTGAAATGTTATAAATAGATTAATTATATACGACATCAACATATCCAGTGTAATTCCACATGTGGGTCTCAGAGGATACAGTGTACATAGACCTTACCCCCACCTTAGGCAGGTAGAGAGGTTGTTTTCGATAGCTCAATTAAATCCATGCAAACAACTAAACTACTCAAATGCTATCTTATTGGGCTGAGGTCGAAAAGTTGGCTACAACCTCAACAGTGCCAAATGGAGTCTACGTACCAACAACATCCTCATTATACATTAAAAAGAACAATTCCTCTAAGAAATATAGTATGCTCGAACTCTTCAAACATATCATCGGGTGTGTGTCAAACTCTACAAACATGATATATTTTTAGAGGATCTGACATGATGCGACATTAGTTTTGAGAGTCCATGCAACATAGCAAAAAAGTAAACAAGAATTCATATAAAAGTAGAACTTACCATCAAGATATGGAACAGTATTACCAAAAGCAAAGCTATTATACAAAGAGAAAATTAATATAAAAGAAAGTGAAAAGAGAAGGGAAGCCATATTTGTTCAAAAACTTTGTGAAAAAAAGAAGAAAATCTCAGTTAGATTGAAGAGAAAAAAATCAAGAGTATGGTCCTATTTAAAGAGTAATGAATTAAATATATATATATATATATATATATATATATATATATATAATTAATTAAAGATAAGATTACAAAAAAGAAAAAAATCGTATAGCCATTACATTGTGCCACTAAATTAGCCGTGATATACGTCATGTTGTCTCAGTTTTTCCTCTTTATATAATTGAAAACTTGACATTATTTTATTAACAAAAGAATTTAAATTTCTGTATCCAAAGTTCAGTTTACACGTATCTTAATTAATTTTAAAAGGCATCTGCTATATATCTCATCAGTATAGAGATTGAATAATCATGTACACCAATGCTTGAACAGATAAAAATCAATGTATTAATATTTTACACAATTAAGTTAAATCGATCTACGATAATAGAATAAAAATATATTATGCATAGTTACTCTACGATATAATGAAATAGTTATAATCTCTCCATGCTTAATTAAAGATTTTAAGTTTGAGTCTGAAAATAAGAAATCTTCTTGATAAGGTGCGTTTTACCACTTTAGTTGCCTACTAAACTCGATAAAAATTTGAATTATTTCGATCAATAAATTTTAAATACGAAATGACTAAAAAAATACTTAAATTCTTGAACAAGTCAAATACTAACCAAGAACGTGGCTTACCTAAAAGTCTTCATTGGTTTCCTTAATTTGCTCTGTTTTAATTGGAAATTGAATAGTTGAAAATTTGTAGATTTCAATGAAGCTTCCTTTTTATTTATTCTTGTACTTCCCGTTTCAAAGTATCTATCATAATTTTTAAAATTAATTATCTCAGATTACTTGTTATTTTAAAATTTTAAAATACAATTAATTCTTTTTTTCTAATTTTATTCTTAATAAATATTTTTTCTTAAAAACTACAAATAAAGTAAATATTTAATAAAGAGAAATTACATTTTAACGAGAATAAAATAGTAAAAAAATTCTTCTAATTAATATTTTTTATAAAACATATAAATAAAAAACACAACAGATAATTTGACACTAGGAGATCTAATTAAGCCTTTGACTATAATCCAGTGAATGTGTACAGACAAGTACAAACTGACTTTTCACTAATCATTAATCTAATGTTTCGTTAATTGATGGAACATGTTTTTTTATATAAAAAAAAATACCATTTGAATTTTATTAATTACTACTATAATACTTTAAGTTGGTGTCCCTTTTAAGTTATGGTTCATATTTATGATTTGCATGTGAACTGAGCAATCTGAAATGTATTTTTGCTTATCATGTGAAATTGTTCAATTTTACCTTCCGTTATACGATAGTTTTTGTATTTTTATCATTAAAAAAATCCTTTTTACTTACAAAAAAAAAAAGAAAAAAAAACAGCACATGAAGCAGATCTATAGTATAATCCATGATTTTATGTAAATCGGTAATTTTTTTGCTCAGATCTATATATGTATTAAAAAAAATTACTAAGTATTTTTTTATAAGTATTTGAATGTAAATAAGTTATTATTGGAATATTAACTTCAAGGTTGATATAAGAAGTAACAAACTTCAAATCCTGATTATTATTTTTTGTAGAATCTCTTCTAAAATGTTACTCATATTTATTTTTTACCTGAAAACAAACAAAGAAAAAATAAATCAAAACATTATCCTCAAATTCAATTAATATTATCTCGTAGTTCCCATTTGTTCTTACAATTGGGTCATAAAGGGAAAATCGAACATCGAATAAGGAAAAAAAATATATATATATATACGATATATTTTATAAGTAAAAATTTTCACACCGTAAATTTATAAATTTTTATATAAATATTAGATGCGGATAAACATTAACCTATATTAGAATATCAGTACAATCCAAGATGAGATATAACTCTATTTTCTATCTAGTTTTGCCGTTGTAATAAATTAATAGCCAAATCCTACATGGATTTCACTAACGACATTTATTTTTATATTTTTTTTTACAATTATTTTTTCTCCGCCTTTAATATCTACCTTCTTATCTTTTTATTTCTTATTAAACCTTTTCTTTTTCTTTATATATGACAATTTTAAAAAAAGCTCACAAATTAGAAGTTCTACTAAAAATCCTATCCTATAACGGTTTGTCCGTACATCAAGCATCCCATGTTAATTAGTAGGGTTTCGAAAAAAAGTTGCAATCTAAACGGTATGATTTAGAGTCTTAATTATCTTCACACATTAACGTCTGATCTATAAATCACACAAAAAATATATAAATATTATATTAGTATGTCTTTTATCATGGGAAATAAAACGCACTATATCATTTATATATATATAATAAATAGTTGTTTTTCTCCTTCTTCCTTATTATTCTAGTACTATAGTATTAGGATTAGGATTAGGATTAGGATTAGTATTTGTTATAAGATCATTAGGAATTTAATTAGTAGTTTAATTTTTTTGAATTTTTTTTTTTTTTGCAGATATGGAGTTCATTAATTCAATTCCATTAGGTTATAGATTTTCACCAAAAGATGATGAGCTCATTGAGCATTATTTGATGAAGAAAATCAATGGTGAACAATTACCAACAATTAATGATTTTCAAGAAATATATATCAATAATTATCATCCTCAAGAACTTTGCAGTAAGACATTTTTTTTGTTTTACTTTTAATTAAATTTTTATTCAGTACTCGATATTCGTATTAGGTTATGACTAGTTCAATCTTTTTAAGTTTAGTTTCTGATTATCCGGTGGTTGTTCTGTATCCTTATTGGGCCTCGACTAGTCCGATTGATAATTCGAAAACACTCCTTACTAGAATCTTTGACCTTAATTAAGAATGAAGGGATTTTATTTGTGCATCCTTCCATAAACTTTGGTAGTAAACCCTTTGTCTTATATCTCTTGTTTATTTTTTTTATTTTTCGTCTGATGATATTTTTAATTTTACTTTTTCATATGGTAATTATTACTTGTATTGGACGTTGGAGGGATCCTATCCATTCCATCATAGGTTTTGGTACAATTCAATTTTATTTTTTGTTTAGTTATACATATAATGGCATTAAGCAGAAGAATTTTTCTCTCTCTTTTTATTTTTTTTGTTTAATTATACGTATATTGACGGTAAGTAGAAGATTTTTTCTCTTTTTATTTTATTTGGTTCTTTCAAAGAAAGGCTTCATGCGTGCAAAGATGATAAGCTAACTATTTTTTTTTTAGGAAAAAGGGCTAAAAAATTATTTGTACTTGATATTTAATTATATAGTAAGTTGATATGATTTGATATAAGCATATGATGTGAATAATTAGCTTTTATCTGGAAAAAATAATTATTGTGTCGAAGCCCTAAATTTATTATTCGAGGAGTTATTGGAGTTCTAGTACATGTTCTAGAACAAAACTATAATTTTTTTTAATTAACAAATCGAGGAGTTATGGGAGTTCTAGCGCCAATTTATAAATTATTGCCGTTAAAGATCATTTTTGGTGGAGTGACCCCACTTGCGATATTACATTAAATATATTATTATCGGTTATTTATGTATATTTTATCTCGTCGAAAAGCCTAGGTGTTGAGTTATTAAATCATATATCTTTATGTTCTTTTTTATAATTAAATGTTTGTGATCACATAGATACATCTGAAAATTGTTTTTTCACATTCTTTTCGTATGAGGTCATATAGAATTCGTGTCTGGTCTGATACCTTGTTGAATTATATATGTGATACATATATATTATCTCGTATAAAATGTGATTAATTTGTTAGATATTTTACACTTTTATTTACTTAATTATGTCTTCATCAGCTGCGGAAAATAGACACAAAAGAGGGAACAATTGGTATTTCTTCACAAGAAGGGAAAGGAAGTACCAAAAAGGGTGTATACCAAATAGAAAAGTGGAAGGCAGCAAAGGCTTTTGGAAAGCTACTGGTAATGATGTAGAAATAAAGAAAAATGGTCAAATTATTGGGTACAAAAAGATACTTGATTTCCAAGAAGAAAAAGGAATTAAATCTAAGTGGAAAATGCATGAATTTCGTATTAATAAAAAAAGTTCTCCACCTGATGCAAATTGTTCAAGTGAAAATCAAAAAGAGGTTAGTAATTATTCATAATTTTTTTTTTATATATGTTGTTATTTAGTTTGATATTACATTGAATATATTGTTGTTGTCGTCCTTATAGTAGTAGTATATATAAATGTTCTTATTTAGTTTTGAAATTACACAAAATATATTATTGTTTTTGTTGTCATCATAGTATTAGTAGTATAATATACGTTTTTATTTCGTTTTGAAATCACACTGAATTTGTTGTTGTTGTTGTTGTTGTTGTTGTTGTTGTTGTTGTTATAGTAGCAATAGTAGTAGTAGTGAGTGTGTGTGTGTGTATATATATATATATATATATATATATATATATATATATATATATATTTTTGAAATTACATTGAATATGTTTTGTTTTGGTTTTGGTTTCTCACCCGGTGATCTATATTCATATTGGAGTTCGACTAAATCCGAATTTGCATTGTAGCTTGAATATGAAATTGTTTTTTCACATTCTTTTCGTATGAGGTCATGTACAATTCGTGTCTGGTCTGATATTTGAGCTTGTTGGATTATATGTATGATATATATTATCTCGCATAAAATGTGATTAATTTGTTAGACGTTTCATATTTATTTATTTTAATTATGTTGTTGTTGTAGTAATAGTATATATATGTTTTTATTCAGTTGTATACATTGAATCTTCTTACTATAGTTTTGTAATATTCCTCAATGTTTTTTATTTACTGTTTTTCTAATAGAAGGATTTATGATTTATTTTTTATTATTTTTTTATTTTTTTATTTTTTTGCATTTTAACCACTTAAAATGTGTGTAGTTGGACAAATATGTATTGTGCGAGATCTATATCAGCACTAGGACCAATAATAACTCTGAGGTTCTGAATTATCGCAATGATGGCAATATTATTCAACCTACGAGCGATAATATTGAGGAGGTTAAGCATGTCAGTCACAATGTCAATATTATTCAAGCTACGAGCGACAATATTAATGAGGATAGAAATGTCAGTGACAATGACAATATTATTGATCAAGATGACGATTCGATTCTTGAAAATGTCAACATGTATCCTTGGCATGAACAAAATTTTGTAGGTATTAACAACAATTTGGAGTTTGGTGGTAATCATCAATTTGTCCAAGAAATTACTACTCCAAATTTGTTGTCATCATCATCAAGTAATCATGTTGATCATCTTCCAAATTATTGTGATCATGATGGCAATAATGTTTATCATTATAAGGGTTTTGATGAGCTTGGTGTAGTGGTAAGACCTTATTTACAGATGAAAAAATTTAAAGAGTACTAGCACATATATAGCGTTACTAATTTTTATTTAATTTCTTTTTAGCATCTAGAAATTTTAAGAATTATCAAAGTGAGAACATTAGTTTTATTTTTAGTATGTGATGTTTATTTTTGAAGTGTGTGATCATTTTATTTTAAAGTTTAAATTATTCTTTTTTGTTCTTTTGTTGTTTCTTCGGTGTAAAGGAGGAGGAGTAGTACATGATATCTTCTGTTCTATTAAGTTGTGACTATTTTTCTTTGAGTTAACGTTTTGTACATCCTCAGTATAAAATATTTTTTTAAGCTATCATGTCATTCAAATCTTAAAAGGTGAGATTTAAAATCTTAAAAATAAGATATATCATCTACTATAATAGATAAAGATGTTCACCAGTAAATCACACCCCCTCCCCTCCCCCTCCCCCCCCAACCCCCCCAAAAAATAAAGATATTTGTGAAAATCATCCAAGAAAATTGATGGGCTTACAACTTTTTGTTGATAGGCCTAAAGATTCAAGTACTTCTGACAGACAACTGTTGATTGGGCCAAACTGTTGATTTGGGCTCATATCTATATTGATGGGCTTAAATGGCCTAAAAATATATCTTTGATGTAATGTACTTTCAAGTATGCTCTTCATATACTTATTTATTACCCACTTCATCCTAATTTATATGACACTTTTCGCTTCTCGAGAATCAATATGATTGATATCTATCGAATCAAATCAACTCAATATTTCCAAATTTAAAATTTAAATATTCAAAAACTATATGAAAAGTACTGTAAGTTACAATTCTTCTCATGTTAATGTGATGAAAAATATATTTAAAAATATTGATCAAAATTTATATTATTTAAATCTCAAAAAGAGAGAAGTTTCACATTTTTTAAAACGGAAGGAGTAGTATTTAATTTTTTTATGCTTTTCCTTTTTGTGCATTTATTGAAGCATTTTACTTGTAAATCTATAGTGACAGAAAGAACTATAATTTCTAGGATATTTTTTCTTCTGTATATTCTTTGATATACGTTATAATGTGAGTCAAAAAATTTCTCAGAACATTCTTCGTGAAGTAAGAATAAGGTCTGGTACACTTTATCTATTTGTCCTCCTCTCAGACCTTATCTTGTTACACTACACGGAATATGTTATTATTATGGACTTATTATTGTCTTTATTTAGAAATAAAACTACACTTGACAAATTTTAAATGCACTTAGAAAAAGTGGGAAAACAATGAAATTTTCAACTATGTCATTCTATCACAATGATAAAAATTGACAAAAACAAAAAATTGATTGAAGAAAAGAGTAGAAAGCCAAATAAAACATTGAGAAAAAGAAGTTGAGATTTTCCCCTTCACCTTTTGGTTTTTTTTGGGGTGGGGACCCTAGTTTTCTATGTAGTAAGACAGTGCATGATACAATAGTCATGATGTATGTCTAATAAAGAGAGTTCAATCTCAATCAATAGTAGATCCCATAGTCAAATCCCATTTTGCTTTATGAGAACTTTTTGAATATTAATGTCTTTTTCTTGTGTGGGATGGGGTGGGGTGGGGGCTAGGGGTGGAGGGGAAGATGGTAAAGATTTTCTTGAAGAAAAATGGGTAGTCGTCAATCAAATAAGTAAATATAATGAAAGCAAAGGTTAAATTTTTGAGTGAGTCATAATAACAACTACTATATATATCAGCTTTGAACAAGTTGGGGTCGGCGGATAAAATAAAGTGTTAATTTAGAGCAAATAACAAGCATTAACTACTATGTTACAATCTCGAATAAATTGAGATTGATGATACAAATTTTTCACTTTATCAAGTAAGTGATTTTCTCGAAGAGAAAAAGATAAAAGTGCAAAAAAGAAAGGGCTAGCATGATTTTTGGATAATGTCTCACTAATCCATCGTTAAATAAAGTTGCAACAAATTTTTATTGTTTAGCGACAGGTATCTGTCACTAATTCTTGTTTTCTTTGTAGTATTAGAAGAACACAATTTAGCGGTCAATATAATAAGTAAATAGGAAGGCTAGGATTCAAATTCAAATAAAGATAAATAAATTCATGAAGTAACTTCTTATTTTTCTAAGCTTCCATAGAAGATAATTAATAATAGGTGAAATAATTAAAGTGTGTATAAACTTATCCAAACACTACTGTTATTATAAATAAGGTTAAATGAGTTCTTATATTTATAAGCTTTGGTAGATAAAGATACTAAATATTTGTGCCAACAAAAAAAAATCAAATTAAATAATTATAAATATGTATAAATTGATATGAACACCACTGTTATTAAAAAAATATATTTAAAAAGTGGCAAAAGTAGCCACACTACACTATGACTACTACACATGCAATTACTGAGAGTGGAGTCATGTCTTGCCCTTTTTTGGTAGTAGCAACTAGGTAATGAATTGAGTTTTCATATCAATGTTAATTTCTTGTCTCCTTGCCCCTTCACATTGATAGTTAAGCTTAAAGTTTAACTAATTATAACTCTAGTAATTGAGATAATAGCATTTTTTTAATCACAATTATTAATGATTTTCTAATTTTAGTAGTCGTGAATTTGATTAAGCATGTTTAACTAATAACGAAGGAGGTGCTGGTGATGGAACAACATGCCACATAATGTCTATCTCACTAAAAAATTAGTGTCACATGGGATCGAACATCCACTTGTTTGGACATAACCTAACGAAGGAGGGGTAATATTGGGCATTTAGAACTAATAACGAAGGAGGTGTTGGTGGTGGAACAAGAAGTGGATCAAGAGGGGCTAAAATGAGTTCGGCGTGGTAGGGTAGCATGTCATGTGGTGTCCATCTCACCAAGAAGCTTAGTGTCTCGTAGGATTAGACATCCAGCAACTTGAAAAATCTAAAGAAAAAGGGGTATATTAGCGTTATTTAAAGTAAAGTCAAAAAAGTTCTTACACGAATAATATAACGGAGAATAAATCTAAAACTTTTCACAAAATAGAATAGTAGTTAGGTCCTATAGAAATTTGAATAGTATAACAATAAATTTGATTCTTTTACCCCTATAAAATGAAGAGGTGAATTGACATACTCATTGAATTCATAGGGTTGGAAGAGTTCAAATTCATAACTTTGGTAATTTGGTATATTAAAGTACATCAATTTAATTATAAAAAAGATAATCAATATACTAATATAATAATTAAGCTGAGGAAACTTGTAAAATTGGATTAACTTATTAGTGTGCCTAATTAATGCTAATCTTTTGCCCAACATGAGGGGCTAATTAATCAAAAGTTCCGGGGTTTAAAAAGGTAAATGATTGTTTATTATTGACTAGATATATATTTTCTCTTTCTAAATCATATATAAACTTTATTATATATAAGGAGAATATAAATGATATATAGTATTTAATCAATTAATTAATAAATCCCAAAGAATATGTGTTTTCCATCTGTTATTTGATATTTGTATTGAAATCCGATTTAATTTAAAATTTATGTTAAAAAAATTCATATTATATTATAAAACGCTCTCTAAGAAAAATGACTTTGTACCGAGAGGAGCATCAACAATATGCTACAAAAGTAATGTAATGATTAAAGTCATTTGATAATAATAAAAAGAGATAACATCATTGTCAATGCAAATGCAAAAGTGCCAATACAATGATTCTTGCAAATTTTCTGCAAAATGTATGTCAAATATATATATATAAAGAAATTATAATAACACAAGAAATAATTATAAAATTTAAATCTCATTTTATTAGAGATTTCGAATTCAAACTTCGAATATAAAGTTATTTTTAATGAAGAGCATTGTAACGTCAAATGTGAAACTTTTGATGCAAATCAAATTAGTCGGTTCCATAATAAGTACCGAAAAGGATTTTTTATTTTATTTTATTTTTATGAAAAAGTTATTTTCGAAAACTAATTCAAAGACAACAATTTTTTCATCATGAGAAAAGAAAAGAAGAAAAAAGAGCCTCTCTATATCAATGATGTTGTCTTTGCCTTTTTAACCTATAGAGGGAAAATTATTGTATATTAAATAATTTTATTTTTGTGACATTATCTATGTACATTTTTCTCTTTATAAGACGATGTTTATTTTATTTTATTTTTTGTTGAAATAGGCCCCCTACTATTATTAGAGACATTTTCACATTATTGTGTACCCCACAAACCTTTTTTTCCTAATTTGTAGGGCCATTGCCATTGTGAAATAATTCAATTCACCTTCAAATTCAAATGTGTGCATTTTAGAAACTGTTAATTAAAGTTTGTGACAGTGTGATAAATAATTTTTATATTTAATCAAAAGTCTTAGAACGACAATAAAATAACTTCTGATAAAAGTATTTTATCTTTCAAAATATAACTTTTTAGCGTGAATTTTAATTAGTCGATTTTTTTCTCTCCATATGTAACTACTTTAATTTTCACCCTATGTAATTAAAAAATAATCTCTCAAAGTTTTAAAATTCACAAGTGAAGCTTTAGGATATATCTTTAATCAAAGATTTTGAGGAAAATAATGAAATCATCTTTGATAAAAATTATTTTTATCTTTCAAGTGTAATTTTTCGATGTGAATTTAGATTAGTCAAGTCTAATTACAAATATCCATTTTCAGCCTCCGTAATTAAAAAATAATATTCAGTTGTTCTAAAACTCAAAAGCAAACTTAGAATATCATTTTAAAGTTTAACTTGTGAATTTAAAACTCGAAAATAATAACTATTTTTTAAAGGCGAAGCCAAAAAATGCCACTGACATGCACCTAACCAGCCCCTACATGTTGGAAATATCGAATTTAATGCTAGTACTATTATAATTACTTTAATTTACTAGTTTCATTTCAATTAGTTTCATGTAAACATGTTTGATTAGACATAAAAAAAAATAAAAAATAATTTTTAAAACTTGTAATTTTATACGCATCGTGATATTTTGTGACAATAAAATTATGTCTTTCTTTGAATAGTATTCTAGTATTCTTCTCTATCTTACTTTATCTTTCAAAAAACAAAAGATAAAAAATACTTTACTTTAATTTTTTTCACATGAATAATCTATTTTTCTGTCTTTTTTATAATTTCGATTGAAGAGAATAATAATGTAGTTAAGAGTATATTGTTTTACCGTTTAATTAGTTATGCTATGGATTATAATTATTATTTGATGAAAAATAATGAATCGCATACGTGTTTCTAAGACACATATTTTTTTTTTTGACATTCTATTATGTAGGGCTGTACAAGACTAAACGATAAACCGCACCAAACCGACAAATCGAATCAAACCGGAAAAAAAATCTGACTAGTGGTTTGGTTTGACTTGGTTTGGTGTTTGAAAAAAAAACCCGACCATTATAGGGTTGGTTTGGTTTTAACTAAAAAAAGTCAAACCGAACCCAAATCGACCCGATTATAGATATACTACTTTTAAATTGTGTTATACATAAAAATATTTATTAAAATGTAATTTATAAATATTTTTTAAAATTTTTTCATAATTTTTGTTTTCTTTCTTACATTTAGATTTGGACTTGAGTAGCCCATCTAAATAATATAAAAAAAACTTATCTTATAAAGTTATATTATAAAGTTAAAACTTCAAATAGTGTTGTGCCTCCATCTTATATATTGATATTTTGTGCTAGAACTCTTTTTAAGAAGCACTGCTCTGTGCTTTTTATTAGATACTATGATAAACCCAAAAAAATTCGAAAAAACCCCCCAAAACCGAGAAACCCAAAAAACCCGAAAAAATCCAAAAAACCCGAGAAAAATTGATATAAAAAAATCCGACTTTTATTGGTTTGGTTTGATTTATAGATTTAATAACCCGACACAAATAGTTTGGTTTGGTTTGTAAAAAATTCGAACAAACCCGATCCATGTACACCCCTACTATTATGTATAAAATAATGCATAAAAATTATAAGTTATACAAACAATAACAATACATTCCGTAAAATTTCATAAAGTGGGGGTCAGGAGAAGATAAAATGTGCACATACCATATCTCAGCTTTTTAAAAGCAGAAATGCAAGGTAAGGCTGCGTACAATAGACCCCTTGTGGTCGGGCCCTTTCCCGGATCCTGCGCATAGCGGGAGCTTAAGTGCACCAGGCTGCTCTTTACATCGTTTCGTTTCATTCTTATGTGAAATTAAATATCGAATGCATATACAATGATATAATAGTGATGCAAAATTTTATACCGAAAATTCAAGTATTGTACAAGTAAGGTCAGATTGATGCCCAAAATATCCTATGTTCATGTAGGGTTTGAGGAAAGGCCACACTTCTAAGGATATAACATAGTCAATCTATCCTAACATAAATATTAATGATTGACAGTTAAATACTTAAAAAAGCTAAAAATAATTTATAAATAACTTTTAAGTCAATTCAACTGTGTTCTTACTTATTTGAGTTAGTACTACTCACTACTCTTTTTAGAAATCCCCAACACACTTTCCCCTCATTTAATGTCACTCTTTCTCTCTATACAGAGAAAAAAAACACCTGGCCCCCTGAATATCAGTTAAAAACAACATTGTATCCCCCCCCCCCCCTTCTTACCCCCACCCCAAACCCACAAACTTCTCTATGGTTGTCCTTTGAAAACCCAATTTTTTCCTCTTCAACCTTAATTTAATAGTATAACAATTAGTCCTTTTGTTCTTTATTTTTATTTTTATTTTTTAAACTTCTTAATACTATAGTACTATTTTGTTTCAGCTCAGCTAGTCTCTATCTTCTAGCTTAGTTCCAGGTTTTCTGTGTCCTCCTGTTTTTTAGTGTTTTGTTTGTTTGTTTGTTTTCTTCTTCTATACACAATGGTTTTCTTCATTTCTTGACATGAGTTCTTTTCAGATAGTAGTAGTAGTAGTAGTACATTTTAATTCCTAAATTTAAGGGCTTCCTAGCCTTTTGGTTATGTTCCATTTTCAAGATTCCTCATATGGAATACTCCCTTCAAAGTAGTGACATTTCTTGAGCATTTCAAGACTAATCTTTTTCACTCTAAAAACCCCCTTTTGTCTTATACCCCCAACCCACAATTTCCAATTCTGCTGAAAATTTCATGTGGCATTCTTTTCATTAATGGATTCTTGATGGGAAAAGGAAGAAGTTGAAGAAAAGGTGTTTTCTTTGTAAACAACCTCTTAACCATTTCAAGATTCAATCTTTTTGACCTTTTCCACCCAACCCCCTCCCCCCCTTAATCTCATCACTGGATTCTTGATTGTTCTGTTTGGTTGTTTTGGAGGGAAAAGGAGGAAGAAATTGAAGAAAAGGTGTTAGCTTGATAAAAAAAAAACACAAAAACCAAGAATGGCACGTTTGAGCTTTCTGTTAACTGTATTTTTTCTAGTTGGTTTGTTATCAAGATTCCAACTTGGGAATTCCCAGTTGGTTTTTCATGATCAGGATGTAGTGGAGGCAATTGGGAAAGAATTATCAGTGCCTGGGTGGGGTGTGATGAACACCACTGATTTCTGCTCTTGGCATGGAATTATTTGCAGCTCAAACAGTTCAATGGTGGAAAGACTTGATCTTTCTGGTTTTAGATTGCAAGGTAATGTAACTCTATTATCTGAGCTCAAAGCTTTGAAATGGCTAGACCTTTCTAATAATAACTTCCAAGGGTCTATTCCATTTGCATTTGGGAATTTGTCTGAGCTTCAATATCTTGATTTATCTTTTAATAAGTTTGGAAACTCAATTCCTAGTGAATTAGGTAAGCTCAGAAGCCTTAAGGCATTGAACCTTTCGAAAAACTGGCTCACTGGAGCTATACCTGATGAGCTTGAGGGGTTAGACAATTTGCAAGAATTTCAAATATTTACTAACAACTTGAATGGTTCTATCCCAATGTGGATTGGTAATTTGACCAATCTTAAGGTTTTTGCTGCCTATGAGAATGAGTTTAGTGGTGGTGTTCCTGTTAACTTAGGATTGTACTCTGAGCTTTCTTTGTTGAATCTTCACTCAAACCAGCTTGAAGGTACTATTCCTGAGAGCATTTGTGCTAATGGGAATCTTGAATTTCTTGTTCTAACTCAGAATAAGTTGACCGGAACGATTCCTGATTCGATTGGGAATTGTAAAGGACTTTCAAGCATTAGAATTGGCAATAACAAGTTGTTTGGAGGTATCCCTAAATCAATTGGGAATATCAGTAGTCTTACTTATTTTGAAGCTGATAGTAATAGTTTGTCTGGTGAAATTGTCGCCGAGTTCGCCAAGTGCTCGAATCTCACTCTCCTTAATTTAGCTTCAAATGAGTTTAATGGAACTATTCCTCCTGAGCTTGGTCAGCTTAACAATTTGCAAGAATTGATTGTTTCTGGTAATAACCTTTATGGAGAGATTCCAACTTCAGTTCTTAAGTGCAAGAATCTCAATAAGCTTGACTTGAGCAGCAACACGTTCAATGGCACCATACCGGCAGATATCTGCAATACATCGAGATTGCAGTATTTGCTGTTGGGGGAGAATTCGATTCGAGGGGAGATACCTCATGAGATAGGGAACTGTGTAAAGTTGCTTGAGTTGGAAATGGGGAGTAATGAACTTACTGGAAGTATCCCTCCTGAGATTGGTCATATGAAGAACTTGCAGATTTCGTTGAATTTGAGTCATAATCGTCTCCACGGAAAATTGCCTCAGGATTTAGGAAAACTTGACAAGTTGGTTTCTTTAGATGTATCTGATAATCATCTCTCTGGAAATATTCCGCCGGCATTGAAGGGCATGCAGAGTTTGATAGAGGTTGATTTTTCGAGTAACCAATTCACTGGTCCAATACCTACTTTTGCACCATTTCAGAAAAGTCCTAATTCAAGCTTTCTTGGAAACAAAGGTCTCTGTGGTGATCCTTTGGGTGGTGGTTGTGGAGATTTAAATGGTTATGACCACAGCGTTTACGGTCACAAGGTCTCTTATCGAATTGTTTTGGCTGTTATTGGTTCTGGTTTGGCAGTTTTTGTATCTGTCACAGTGGTTGTTTTGCTGTTCATGATGAGGGAAAAACAAGAAAAAACTGCCAAGGAAGCAGCTGGAAATACAATTGATGAAATTTCTAGCAAACCAATGATACTAGCGGCAAACGTCTTCGTTGACAATCTAAAGCAAGCAATTGATTTTGATGCAGTTGTAAAGGCAGTCATGAAGGACTCAAATAAGATTTGTGTTGGTACTTTCAGCACTGTCTATAAAGCAGACATGCCTTCCGGGATGATTTTATCGGTGAAGAAGCTAAAGTCAATGGACAAAACTATAATTCATCACCAGAGTAAGATGATCAGAGAGCTTGAAAAGCTTAGTAAGCTCGTTCATGATAATCTGGCTTGTCCTATCGGGTTTGGAATCTATGAAGATGTCGTTCTTCTGTTGCATGAATATTATGCCAACGGAACGTTGACTCAATATCTTCATAACTCTAGCCAAAAACCTGATTATAAACCCGACTGGCCAACAAGACTTGCCATTGCCACCGGAGTTGCGGAAGGATTGGCGTTCCTTCATCATGTTGCTATCATCCATCTTGACATTTCTTCCGGGAATGTGCTTCTTGATTCTAATTTCAGGCCTTTGGTTAGTGAAGTTGAAATATCGAGGCTTCTCGATCCGTCTAGAGGGACTGCAAGTATCAGTGCTGTTGCTGGTTCATTCGGATATATTCCTCCAGGTACTCTATCATTTGAACACATACTCCCTCCGTTTTCAATTTGTTTGTCTGTTTTTGACTTGACACGGAGTTTAAGAAAGTAAACAAGACTTTTGAATCTTGTGGTGTTAAACTAAAAATTGTAGAATATATCAAAATGTCATTTAGTCTTGTGGTCTTATACATGCCATGTGTAAATTTAGAATTAAAAAGTTTCCAAAAAAGGAAAGAAGCATTCTTTTTTAAACGGACTAAAAAGAAGTAAGACAAACTAATTAAAACGGAGGGAGTACTTGTCTTTCTCTTTCCGCCCTTGTAGAGATTATAACTCTGTTATTGACTTGTTTCTTTCTTCTTTTTTTTGTTCTTTTTTCTCAATAGAGTACGCATATACAATGCAAGTAACAGCTCCTGGAAATGTTTACAGCTACGGGGTTGTTTTGCTCGAGATCCTTACCACTCGATTACCTGTTGATGAAGCTTTTGGTGAAGGAATAGATTTAGTTAAGTGGGTACATGGTGCACCTGCAAGGGGGGAAACACCAGAGCAGATACTCGATGCAAAGCTCAGCACCATTTCATTTTCTTGGAGAAAGGAAATGTTAGCAGCTCTAAAGGTTGCGTTGCTGTGCACTGACATGACACCAGCAAAACGACCAAAGATGAAGAAGGTGGTAGAAATGCTGCAAGAAATCACGGAAAGCTAAATGAAGTTCGTATCATCAATCAAAGTATGTCTTGATCTCAGTCTCGTCATATGTGAATGCTCCTGTAAAAATACAATTGTATGACATTCTTAGCCGAGAGGACAAAATGGTCGAACTCTAAGGATATGATATGTCTTACTTCAATCATATGATCATGAGTTCTTTTTCTCCAAAACATGTAAATGGAGATGATGCAGATTAATTTCTCACAAGGAGAATATGTTTACAAAAGCATTATATATCTTTCATTTTCCAGTTTCCCTTTCAATATAGATTGAATCATGGTTAAAACATCACAATTTTTTAGGGAATGCTACTATTCAATATGCAACTTACTTTCTATTTTATTCTTCTAATACTAATTAAGAGACAAGAACTCAGTATTTAAGGCCTTAACTGCTGTGGGTCTATACAACTTCTCAACCCAATAGAGATAGGGGTAAGGTTTGCGTACATGCATACATCTTACCTTCTCCAGACCTTACTTGTGAGATTACACTGGGGTGTACGCAGACCTTATCCCTACCTCAGAGGTAGAAAGACTGTTTCAAATAGACCCTCGGTTCATGGGAAAAATAGTCCAAAGTAGTCCAGAAAAAGAAGTAACAGGAGTAACAAAAATAACAGATAGTAACATGACAAGATAGTAACTACAACAAAATAAGATTATAGCCAGAGTGCATAAAACAACAGATAGTAATCAAAATTGAAGAACAAGAAACTACAGGAGCACTACTACAACTACTGTAATCAAATTATCATTGGGTCGATGTGAAAATCAAGCGTGAGTAAAATCTAGTCTGGTACATTATAGTCATTTCACCATACTTGTTCCTTCCTCATGAATCCTATATTTTAGCTCCTAATTAATTCATGAACTAGTGATATTCATACTTTGAAGGATAGCAATAATAATACATGAAAGATAAAATTAATCCGCACCCCGTGTCTACATCAAAACAATAAATACACGACATGACTGTTAGCAGATTTTATCACTACTCATGATTAATTAATGTATATTCTCACCTTTTTTTTTATCACTTAACCATGATACATTCATACGATTTGTTACAAACACTCAATACAGTAAATATTTTTCATATATGAAAATTAAAAGTTCCCATTAAGCAGATGGTGGTAAGTTGAGAACTCCAAGTTCCCTTGCACTTCTAATATTATCATCCAATATTTTCTTCATTTCATATTTGTACACAAAACCCTTCTCCATAAGCTTATTTGATCCCCACTTCACTTCTCTCTTTGGATCATCCAAGTACCTGTTTATAAATGTGAAGATACATAAAATGAAATTTAAAAAATAATTTGCAAAATGATTCTTTAAATATATGACATGATCTGATAGTATAACAATTCTTTACGTCGTAAATAGGTTATTTGTAATTGACTTTTAAGTGACCTGGTAGTGTAAACACATTTTACAATGTCAACATATATCATTAGTTGAACTCTAATTTTACTTATTCATAGCCTCAAATGCCAAGTAAGCACAAAGAAAAATCAAGAACTACATCCAATATCAATTGTGATGGGATAGTATATACTCCTTTTTACTTAACCAGATGTTTCAGATCCAGAAATGAAGTCGCGTTTGGTAGGGAGTGATTTACCACCACCACAACTTGTCATAGAATCCGTATTAGTTAGGATTCCAAACCAGATACCAAACAACAAAAAAGAGTGTTGATGAAAGATAAGGTACTTACTTTTGGTTGACATGAAACTCTGGATACTTTTGTTGATAATAACTTGCAATTTCTGCAGAAGAAACAAAGGAGCTAGCACACATGAATCTACCATTCATAGAATCGCTATTTTCCATTGAGAAAATGTGAGCTTCACAAACATCTTCAATATGTACAATTGGAACTTTGCCATCAACCTCTTCTATGAACTTGAGGTGTTTGTAATAAATTTCATCACCAGTTACCACTGACAAAATATCAGCCATGCTTACTGAGATATTTGACAAGAGTGTTGTTCCTCCAACCAAACCACAACCTAAGCTCACAACCTCAAATCCATCTTTGCCAAAGTTCAAGATTTCTTTCTCACATGTTGTCTTTGCTACCACATAATCCTACACCAATTCAAAAAGAAAAAAAATGTTAGTTTTTTTTTTGTAATCTTTATAGAATTCGAGAATTCTTGTTTAGGCCGTTCATAAAGAGAGTCATCTTCTTGGACGAAATGATCAAGGAATTAATTCTTGGAAACTACACAAGGTCAGAATTCTAGCCCTTCCAAAAGTGGTATCTAGCTCACAGATGGCACGGGGTCGTCCCCACTAGGTTATATGTTATTATTACTTTCACTGTTTCATTGTATGTGTCTTAGTTAGAGTGGACACAACATTTTATTAAGAATGTAAAGAAGACGTAATCAATTTTGTGATCTTAAGATAAAGATGTGTGGAACACATCAAGAATACCATTTGAATCTTGTAGTCTTAAGCATGTCATGTCATTCTTATAAAGAAGCGTTATTAAGGGCCAAATTATGAGAATCTTGAAATTAAAACATACTATAGAAAGAAACAATCTTTTTTGAAACATATCAAAAAGAAAAGTAAGACGTATAAAATTGAAACGTATAGGGTATTTATAATTTTGTAGTTTGACAGTCAAAGTCTGACCTGGTGGTCAATGAATAACGTGCAAACCTTAGAGATTATGATTCAATTCCCGACAGTGATCCAGTCTGTGTAAGTCTTAGTGGACAGAGTACATAATACATGTGTTGGTGGAAGATAACAAACACCAAGAGGAATAGTATAAATAGATAACGTAAACTGACCCCGACACCATCATTTCTATTAAGAAAGAAATCTTACCAAAACAAAATCATCACTAAAAGGGAAGTGGACATTGAGAGGGGTCCAACATGTTTCATCTATCAAATCCTTGAAGCCATTGCCATCATCCTTCAATGGTGAAGCAGCAAGCACAGTACTTGTATATATAAGCCTCTTCACAGTACCAGACTTAATACAAGCCATTCCAATATTCTTCACTGATGCAACTGCTGCTTCTACTGGATTCTTGTACTATTACAATATTCAATCCCACAAAAAATAAATGTATAAATAAGTAAAATAACTCAATCAAATTCCATAAGCGAAACCAAAATTTTGTTAAGGTTGTTCAAGATTTAATATAATTTTCATACGAGAGATGTTCGACTGACCATCCTTCTCTAACTATAGCTCTGACCCTGACGACCGCCGCATGCTAAGAGTGTGGCCTAGCTAGCTAGTAATCAATGTAATACTCCCTTCGTTTCAATTTGTTTGTCTTGTATTGACTTGATACGAAGTTTAAGAAAGTAAAAAGTCTTTTGAATTTTATGGTCTTAAACTAAACGTATGCAGAATGTGCCAATAAAATACTCTTTATTTTTGCGGTCTTAAACATGTCATATGAAAAGTTAGAATTAAAGAGTTGAAAAGCAAAGAGACATTCTTTTTTAAAAAAAACTAAAAAGGAAAGTAAGACAAACAAATAAAAACGGAGGTAGTATGGAAAAACCATGGAAGACATCTCAGTGGAGTAGTAGAGGCACACAAACTGATCCGAACATCATCCTTATAAGAAAATGAAAATAGGTACATATACTTGTGCAAAAGAAATTATATTAGAAGTCAGTGAAATTATCGAGGTGCATACAAGCTAAACTTGAACGA
Source organism: Solanum dulcamara (assembly GCF_947179165.1). Lineage (NCBI taxonomy): Eukaryota > Viridiplantae > Streptophyta > Magnoliopsida > Solanales > Solanaceae > Solanum > Solanum dulcamara. The sequence goes on along the minus strand of NC_077246.1, from coordinate 72,916,049 downwards.
CGTTAAAAATAGGTACCTGAAATCCCTCAGTATGTAGAAAAGGAGTGGCCATATGGAAAACAAATTCACAACCTTTGATTGCTTGTTCATACTCTTCTGGCCTATACATATCAGCTTGAAATAACTTCAAATTTCCTTCTGCATTAGGCAAGCTCTTCAACAGGCCTACCTTTGATTTATCCTCTGCAAAATTATCACAATTTATGAGTCTCATACACCATCCTCCATTTGAAATTTATAGATCCGACTAATTTGAATTCGTGTCATATACAAGGTAGTGTCGGAGACAGAATTTTCACTACGTGGTTCTGAAAGAATTACGTCTCTTTTTTAGAGTTCCTTCTTCTTTTTTGTTAAAGTTCTTGGCAAGGCAAACACGATTCTCTACAACACTTGGACAATAATAGTTGAAGGTAGGTTCCTATTTATATTTTTCGATGCGTTTGGCTTTGTGATATATGTTGAAATTCAATAGGTTCAACTTACCTTATTTACATAAAAATAAAAATTAAACCTTCTATATACAATGTCGATTTTCTGCCAAGGGGTTCGATGAACAACTTTCTAGACTCCCTCTAGCTTCGAGTCTAGCGTAGGACCCATTGAAGGGGTAAGGGCTCTTTTGGATAATGTCTTGAAGTTTCAAATTCCACAAGCGAAATGAGCAGCTGTGAGAAGCGGAAAAACCATCAAAAAACGACGATAGTTCGTGGAGGTGCTTCTATGGCGAACTTACTTCGGAAACTGAAACGAATCAATGAATTCCCACTTGACCGAACTCTAGTACAGAAGGAATGGAATAGCCGTGACGGAGCATGAATAAGGTGGATTTTTCCGTGGGTCCTCGCCATCTGTTTGGATCGGATGTCAACCTGTGGAGGCACCCTTTCATTTGGATAGTGAGTAGTTTTTATAATAATAAGTCAAGTCTCTTCCTAGAGATGGAGAGCCACTTGACTGTAAGGAAAGGGGCCCCTCCTATTCGAGGCCGGATGGCCCCCACTAGTCCGGCTAGCTAGTGAGCGGTTCTTTCGGGCGGGAAACTTTTTATCACTTGGAAGGGTAAGGATCGGCTGGATGCCTTGGCACCGAGATATTGGCCCATGACCATGTTTACTTCATCTTCAAGAGCAAGCAAGAATGAAGGACAGAAGATTGGAAAACGAAAAAGAGACGCATCTTTTTTTTTTCCAAATGATCTGGGCATTACTATTTGCGCTCACCTCACCGGAACCTAAACTATTTTTCAAAGATAGAGTCGAAAAGTGGATAGTGGTCTCTATTTTCAAGAATCAAATTCATGACTTCATAGTTAGGGGCGGAGAGATCTCATCCGTCCCATCAACAATACAATACATTACAACAACAATATACTCAGTATAATCTCACTCGACTCGATTCGAGACAAATCATTAATTGAAAAAAAGAAAGTAAAATCAAGATAACATACCCAAGTTCCTAAGGGTGGCATGAACTTTGTAGCCATTTTCAAGAAGTTTTTTCACCAGAAATGAAGCTATGTATCCTGAACCACCAGTAACACAAACCACCATTGAAATTCTATTTTTGTCTTCCATGGCTAAATCATTTTTTTTTTCTATTTGTAGATATTATTCTTTCTTGAAAGCAATACTTTTAAAGCCACAATATTTTTAATTGGTATATTTTGGATGATATCATTTATTTCTACTTTTAGAGTCAATCTCAGTCTCTCAATTTACCTATTTGATTTGACACGATATTTTTTTTTTTAAAAAGTTTGTGATCTAAAACAAGTCAGCAAATATTTATATGACTATTAAACACCTCAACAACAACAACAATATATTCAGTGTGGTTTCGAGAGGATGGAATATATACAGACTTTATCTTTATTTTTGGTGGGATAAAAAGATTATTTTCGATAAATCGTTGGCTTATATGACTATTGGTCATCTCATTATGGTAAAATGAGAATTTTAAAGTATAGGAAAGCACTATTACATTATTTTCAGACTAAACACAAGAAAAATTAAATATGACACATAAATTGAAACGCAGAGAGTAAGACTTAACTTAACATTAAAATTTTTTGTTTACTCTATTTTTGTATTCTATAACATTACCTAATTTTTTTTCAAGTTATTAATTGCACATTTAATGAATGATTACTGCTACTAATTATATTTTAAAATGATATGATATTATAAAAAATCTTTTACACTACAAGTGTCCAAGTCATGGTGGAAGAATCTTTATTGAGTAGTCCAGCTACGTGGGTTTCTTTGTCTATATATTATATTACCCACAAGTAATGACTACCTTTTGTTGTTTCTCTTTTCCATTTATTTAATTGACTCCTTGTGGTTTTCATATTTATACATTTTTTTAATAAAACGTAGTTATAATCATAAAAATATTATAAAATTTTAAAAATATTTATTTATTTCTTAAACTTCATGCTAAATATGACTATGCCAACTGAATCAAAAAAAGATGGGAGGTTCTGAGTTACTTTCTGCATCACTATCTCACAAAAATAATTATTCATACCCAATATTTATACCAAATCACTTTAACTACTAAAAGGATGAGAAAAAACACAAGAAGAGGGGATGTAGCGGAGCTGGGAGGGAGCAAAAAAGATTCATTTGAACCTCATTCGTTTTAAAACTGCTGAATATACAGAAAATTAAAATATCTTTTGATGTATATATAGATGATGTTGAATCTCTTTATCTAGGAATAGTCATTCGTGTCGTTCGAATTGAATATGAAAATTTTAATTTAGATATTCGATTTTCGAACCGAAGAAATTACAATTCAAATAAGTTAGAATTAGATTGAATTTTTTTAATTTCAATTTTGGATTAATCAATTTAAATATTTCAAATTTTTGATTTTAACTTTTGAACCTTTAAAACAGACCATAACAATTAATAACCTCAATTCACCTAATAGATTACTCCTTAAAATGTACAACTTTCTACGACTAACAAGGAGTACAAATTAGCAAGAATTCACAATACTAAATCCGATATCCATAAATTTTAAAAAATAAAAATTTCGTGCTTCAATACATAATCCAAAAGTTCAAATCAAATAGCCAAATAAGTCGAATTTCGAATTGACCCAAACTATGCCCACCCCTACCACTTATTTATATTTTAACTCTCCTTAGTAAAAATCCTTACTCCACCATGGTGTTGTGTAGGATGCCACAAGTTACTAAAAGTTGACCAAACTGTAGGATATCTCCCTTTTACATTGAACTCTGAAAATGAAGGAGCTGTTCATAGTCCTCCTGTACTAAGTTGCGTAGACTCTTCACTTTCGATGCAACACCTGTGTCGAATTCTCCAAAAATAGTTCTCCAAAAATACACTACTTTTGAAAAATCCAACACAACCGTTGACATTTTTGAAGAGTCCAAGCTACATACCTCCTCTACATGCAAATATTATGCACAATAAATCATCAAAGAGACTTGCATTTGCAGCTAAAAAAGACATCAGAAGTTTGCATTTGCAGCTAAACCAAAGAAAGAATTCACAAGCATATGTGGCAACTATATCAAAAAAGAAATAGTAGTAGTGCAGAGAACCAAGAACTGAAATAGATTTGCCAGAACAAGAAACAGCTTGTTCAGTACACAGGCGCGCTAACTGAATAAAAAATTTATTGTAACATATGTCAAATCTGTTTTGATTGTTTGTAACATATGTCAAATCTTCTTATAAGTGAGAAAAATGACTTCAATATCGTCTGAATCCAGCGTAGGAATAAAAAACCTTGCTCAAAACTGAAGAATGGTTCAATGTCAAATGTAATCTGGCGGGGGAAAAAACAGCGTAAATCAAGACTTGACAATGTAATTCTGTCGGCTGATGGGGTTCATGACTACTGGGGGACCAGCAGTGCGAGGCCATGCTTGGAATTTCTTATCTGTTTCTTTCCACCAATCGGTGTTGGTAATGGTGCTTGGAGTAGTACCTGTTTTGAGATACCACAAGTTGACTGTCAGCATAGCAGAGGCAATTTCATGATCAAAGAACTAACGAAAAGAACCAGAACTTGCCTCCAAACAATTTCCCATCAGAAATAACAGTGTCACAAACATATGCAACGGCAAAAGATGCAGCGATAGAACCAATGATGTACTTGGTAGCCATCTTGGAGCGCTCCTAAAACTGGAAGATACCGTAAAACCATAGTAAGAGAACACCTTTTTGTTCATTCAACAACAGCAGAGCATTCAGTCGTTACATAAAATAATATCTCAAGATATAGTTCATAGAAGATCTTTTTACACCATCTCAAGTGTAATCTTTTTGTCACCATCATGTGATTTCAGACCTGACGAAGTATAACTTACAAATTTTCTCAAATTACGGATGAGCTGTGTGATTTAGTAGCCTACTGTATGATATACCATTCAAATCTATATAGACAAGAACATACAGCTACATGAAATCTTCAAACTAAAAATATATTTTCTTGGGGAATAGACCTTGTACTGCATATTAAACCGCTTTCTTTTCACAGAAACATAGCATAAATCAATTCCAGAATAAAAAATGGAACTCATGCCAGCACTAAATTAGTTAATGTCTACAACCCATTAGCAATCAACTGGAGTGCCAAATGCAGATGGGTGGGAAAACATTATGCAGACCATGTGTGTTCACGTTGTTTTACCAATTCACCAGTGATATGCTATAAGAAGTTCCTTTTATTTTCGTTACAACACCTACACACAAAGCTCAACTAGATCAACAGTTCCTACCAAGTTCCAATTAATCCATCATAACATTCTGTAAATGCTCCCATTGATATGTTTTGGACACAAAATGTACTATTTCAGATTTGATCGGATTTAGGGTGCTACGAATTTTGGCTAATTCAATATGCAATGGTGAAGCTTCTTTTTGAGTAATAAGAAAATCTACACCAAATCATGAAGAAAACCAAAAGAGAGATAACTAACTTCTATTAGTACTATTCCAGTACCTCAAATCAAGGCAATAATCACTTCCATGATATATGATTCATAATATTACTTCTTTATGAATAAAGAGGCAATTACCCATCAATCCAAACAACTAGAAATACACGGAGAATGACTTGATGAATCAGATCAATCCTACTCTATCTTCTCTTCTCTTTCAGATGGGTGACTAATAAGTACTAAATAATGAAGCAGAACTCAGTAACCTAACGAGGCTTTACAAATTGGACAACGTTCAATAGAAACCTATCACAAATCATGAAGAGACAGGACGGTAGTAGCCATGAATAGCTCGTGAAAAGACGCAATATACAGACATTCACCACTATTCAATATTCCCCCAGCCGCAACAAAAGTAAATACACGACATTTGATTCGTTTCTCTTTTATTGACATGTACACCAGTCAGTTGATACGAAACAAAGAGAAGTGACCAATTAACCAAAACCATTCACATCCCAGAGTACAACAACAACAAACAACAACAACAAACCGAGTATAATCCCACCATATCATGACTGTTCTGACTTCCAAGAAGCATTTCCCAGAACCAATGAAAATATAAAATTTAGGCCAAGGAGCAACAAGTATGACCATATGGACAATGAACCATTAATCCAAACCACTCAAATCCCATTCATAACGACAAAAAAGTAATCAAACTAATCATATTGAGCTCTTCAGAAAGCATTAACCTATACCATAGAAAATACAATTCATGCCAAAAAAGCAGCTTGGCTTCGACAGAAACCAAACAGATGATGATCCATTAATCCTAACCACTCAAATCCCATTGATAACGACAAAAAAGTGTTCAAGCTAATCATATTGAACTCTCGAGGAAGCATTAACCTATACCATACAAAACATAATTCATTCCAATAAAGCAAGCTTGGTTTCGACAGATACCAAACAGATGATCCTAACCACTCCAATCCCATTGATAACGACAAAAGAGTAATCAAACTAATCATATTGAGCTCTCCTGGAAGCATTAACTTATACCATACAAAACATAATTCATTCCAATAAAGCACGCTTGGCTTCAACAGAAATCAAACAGTTGATGACCCATAAATCCTAACCACTCAAATCCCATTGATAACGACAAAAGAGTAATCAAACTAATCATATTAAGCTCTTCATGAAGCATTAACCTATACCATAAAATATAAAATTCAAGCCAAGAATCAAACTTTGCTCCAAAACAAACTAAACATACATGACCCATCAATCCTAACCATCCAAATCACACAAATCATGGTTAAAACTTAAATCAAATCAATCATTTTATAAGCCCACCAAGCATCATAAACCAATACTCAATAAGATAAATTCACATCAAGATTCAATCCGTCGCTACAATACTAACAAAACAGAAAACGACCCATCAATCCAAACAATATAGATCACACATAAAAATGTAATTTTGTCACTAAGAAGCAATAAAATCAAATACCCAACTGTAAAAATTCACCTCAAGCAACAAACATGGTGGCACAAGATTTTCTATAAATCTATACATGTATAGAGAAAAAAAAAACAAGGGGTGGGGTGGCGTGGGGGTAGGGGGTGGGTGCTTACCTTGATGAAGGACAGAGAGAAAGGGAATCCAGGAGACTGCAGATGCATATAAAAATTTGTTCTTCGTTGAAAATTCTTGAGTAGTCTTTTATAGAAGGGTTTTCTAAGGTTAAAAACGGCAGCGTTTTGATGTTTATATTGTAAAGTGATGTCGTTTTGGTTGTGTACTTTATTTAGAATGGGTCAAGAATGTATGAAATAGTTGGAAATTGGAATCAAGTTTTTGGGCCAAGGCCCATATTTAATTTTTTATCTTTTGGCAAATTAAACAAAATGTCGATTAGGTTAAATTTCGTCCTTCCTTTTTTTAAATCATTTCGAACGATTTATATATTAAAAGATTTAAAACATCGAGTTGAATTCATATTTAAAATTTGGAACTGTTTAGTGATAATTTTGAGTTGATCGAAATTGAATAGTCAATGTATATTTCATGTATAGTTAAGTTATATTCAGTTTTTTGAGTGTATCATAATGTATAGTTGTATAACTTATGTATAGTTAAGCTATATTATATCGTCAGTGTATACTTTCTTTGATTTTTGACTGACTATATTGTATAGTCAGTGAATGACTTTTAGCTATTTTTTATGTAGATAAAACATGATTATATTTTTCGTAAACTAATTACTTTTATTGTATATATTTAAAACTAGCCCGTTTTTTTCTTTTCTTTTGTTTTTTTGTTCGTTATGTGTGTTTTTTTGTTTGCGTGATTCAGAATTTAAAGTCAGTAACTGCACCTTTCAATATGTACAAGTTTTTGAAATTTTGTTTTATGTATTTTTCTAGTATAATCATCAAGTGGTATCTAAAATGCACAGACCTGATTAATTCAAATTTGCATCGTATAGACCTCATTAAAAGTGAAGTTAGTGATTTACATAGAATTCCACGTGTGATGCGCCCCATGCTACTCGGTTAAGAATGTAAGTGATGCTTTTGGCTACTAGACTTTCGCTATTTGGGGTGCAACATTCAAGTCACTTTGCCTAGCAGCTCGAGGCTTGTAGTGCTCACCCACAATCCCATTTTTCTTTTTATACTTCCTCCATTTCGCTCATGCTACTATAAAAATCACATTTTTTCCCTTTGGTTATTAAGATGTTTCAATTCGGTTACTAAGATGTTTCAATTTGTCAAATCGTCTCTTTCCCACCAATAGATTCAGCAACAATTCAAACCATTGCCCTATTCGAAAATTCTTGGATCTGTTAACATGTCATATATTAGGTTGGTGTAAACATCGGCAGTGAATAACTCTTTCTCCACCAATACGTCACAACATAACAGCAACATACTAGTGTAGTCCTCAAGTAGAATCTGAGGAGGGTAGAATGTACACCTGCCTTATTGTTTCAGATAGACCGTCGGCTCAAAAGAGAAGTTTTCAAAGTATGAAAAAATATCACAACATATATAAAGGAAAATAAGAACAGCAAAAGAATGCTTTTTCCATTTCAAATAGCAGTGTTTGCATACACCAGAAGAAGAAGTAAATAGCGCCATCTAAATTCACTAAAAAGAGAAATAGGAAAAGCAACATTTTGATATTATACAACAGTAAATGACAGTGGTTAAGACAGCAAGACCTAACATCTTAACCAATATGCCTCCTCTATGGCTCCAGACAACAATATTTCACCTCATAATAGGAATAATAATTAAAAAAAAGAATAAAAGAATGAACAACTTTTATGTGTATGATGAGTTACAAACTATGTGTTATCTACAACTCTGGCGCCGACTTTCTTTCCGTGCAGGCGCATTGCATGAAGATCTTCCGGTTCTGCAACCGATAAGGCTTTGGCAATCTGCCATAGGAGGGAAGTAATCTCACAAACATTTCTGTTTGGAACGATACCTATGCTATCTCTACCATCTGGCAGCTTTCAAAAAATTGTCATATGGACTTGATGCCGGCAGCCTGAAGGACTCCGGATTACTTTGATATTCTGCTCCACAATGCAAAGGAACAGTTTCTCGTGTTGGTTTATCAGAAACATCGGCTACTTTCTGATCTGCGAGTTGGTTCTCAACCTGCCCCAATAAAGTTTAGTGAACAGTAAGTTTAAGATTATGTCTCTAATCATTCAAAGCAGTAAACTTATGTTGCTACATCTACTGTAAGTTCGTTTTACATAAATAATAGGCACAATACATAAGCAAATACTCATACTTGACCTGACCTGGCAAGTAAGCACTTCAACTTTGAGAGTGCACATCTAGACACCTCAACTTGGTCTCAACTAACAACTAAACACTCCAACTCGTCCCCACTGTATCTCATGGACACCTGATGCTGACGTGACACATAAATTTTAGAGGTGTTTAGATGAACATTTTGAAAGTTGGAGTGTTCAACTGACACAATGGAGACAAGTTGAGATTTCTAGATGTGCATACTCAAAGTTGGAGTGTTTACTTGCCGGTTGAGGCCAAGATAAAGTGTCTATCTATGTATTATGCCTAGATAATATATATCCTAGCTATCTATGTTACCTAAGTCGGAAAGAAACAGATAAGAAGCAAATAACTTAGGGAATGGAGGAGAAAGGAGAAATAAGAAATGTTGAGTATATAGAAAACCAAGAAAGACTACTTTCGAGACCTGATTGTCAACCTGGTTATCAGAAGCACTTTCTTCGTCCTGTTCACTGGAATTCTCTGATATTTCGATCGGTGCATTATCTTGTCTATGTTGGCTATTCATCAAATTGTACATCTTTTGTTGTTTTCCCGTTAAAAGTGTCTCACAATGATGAGCCATTTCTTTGTATGAAAATTCAGGTTCTGTGCTCACAGAGATTCTCCCTACTTGATGTGCCGTCTCCAAAACCTTCATTTGGAGTAGACAGATAATTTCAGACAAGAAGTACCAATGATCAGATCAAAATAGAAAAGTAACAACTCCATTTTTCACATATCTGATGTTAAATACAATCTAAGTCACATTCTTTTTATCATCTCATGGTATTTAAACCAAAACATCGAAAATGATTAAGTGGAACTCCATTAATATTTGTGACGGCAAGATGAACAAAAAGATCCATCACGTGAGGTTGCTTTTTCTCATAAGCACAAAATGGAGGCATGATAACATACACATGAAGAAAAGAAATCCATTTCGCGAGTACAGCTAGATGTAAAGCTTTTTTTGTCAATGATCATACTGCTGAAGCAATAAGTTAGACACATTATTATTATTATTGTATAATATGGGTTTAAGATGAGGTTAAATGGAGCAGCATGGTCAGTGAGGATTAATAGAGCTGACCCCAACTTGCTTGGGATTGAGGCATGGTTGTTTTTCCATAAATAATAGGTTAAACAAATATTATATTCAAAAATCACTTACAGATTCTAAAAGTTGATTGACACTCAGCAGATTGGGCCTTTCCATGTCTGATTGTTCATTCCATTCGGAATTGCTATGAAATAAATCTGGACCATCATCGTCAAATATTGAGGCCAGCTGCACCACAGGAGAAACAATGATCAAACAGAGAAAGTAGGGATAGAAGAGTATATCGTCATAAATTTCGTCCTCTAGAGACTTACATCAACTGAATTAGACTGCTGAGCTCTCTGTTGAGCATCGGTGAAAAACTGAGTCCCCAGGGAATCTGAATCATCTGGTGAAAATTTCTTAAGCAACTCCTCCCTTAAAGCTGACACTTCAAGCTACATAATGGAATAAATCATATTAGGGATCAATGCTTAACCAGGGAATCACTATATGGTTGCAAAATTAGCAAGGAAATATTTACGTCTGATAGATTAGATAAGCTCTTTAGGATTAAAGAAATCATGGATTGCGTTGACTGTTCCTCTGTGATATTTATTTGTGAGAGACATTTCTGAGCAGAAATATCATCTTCATTGGATCCATATGTAACTTTTCCAATTCCAGAACTTGAATCAACAGCTTGTAGTTTGCTATCTTCTACCAAATGTAAAAACGGATCAACCTGATAAAACCAATGACAAATTCCTGTGTATTATGACCTGAGCAGAAATTAATATGATAATACTGAAACAGAACAAGTAATTACATCAAAAAGTAGTTTTTCATCAGTTCAGCTGCTAGTAGAAACCAGGCTGACATGCAATACAAAGAACAAAGACCGACTGCCAAAGGAGATCAGCAAAACCGTATAAAGCTTGGCAGCATTGGTTACTAACCGTTTTATCTGAAACTGTAGCCTTGACACGGGGAACGAGAGAAGGTATATTATATGCCTTTGATGAGAAGATAATCATAGATGTCGCCAACACAAAGAGAGATCTTTTACGTGATGGTGGTAGTGACCCTGAAAAATAAGAGTCAAATGAACTGTGATCCACAAATCCTCTAAATTGGAAAAAAAAACATTAGAGAAGGAATCATACAGGAAAACAGATAGGCTGAACTATTTTCCCAATAAGGATCAGTGTTTGGGAATCTCATATAAATTACTGCCAAAACTTTCAGGAGACAGTGTCGATGCAGTTTTTAGTAGTTATTGACTCTCAAAGGCTAAGTTGCTTGGATTCTCTAAAAATGTTGCCGCACCTGTGTCGGATCCTCCAAAAATGCACTACTTTTGAACGATCCGACACGCACCCGATGACATTTTTGAAGAGTCCAAGCAACATAGCTTAAAGGTTTACTGCAGCATCGACAAGATTTTGCCTTAAAGGTAGAAGCGGATGAAGCTTTGTGCAGCAAGCACTTAAGCATTGCTATTAAACACCAACAACAGGAACTCTTTAATGGTATGAACTAAACGCTTTCCTATTTTCAGGCGTTTGGTTCTCTCATCAAAGTTAATAATAATATGCTTGATGAAAATGTTATAAACCAAAATGAAAGAGAGAACTTAGTGAAAAAATAAGCAGAGTGGGATTACTCAGCTAGGATTCCCGAATGAGACATACTAGGTCAACATAGCAACAAAAGTCTAAGAACCTTCAATCAGTTCAAAACAGATAATCTTAACTTGAAAAGATTCTAGGGACATGAGAAATGTGGCATGTATTGCTGATCTCTTGTTCCTAACGCTCCGATGAAACAATTACTTACCACCCCCTCTCAGTATAAAGGACGAACGAATTAAAGGGAAAGAAAAATCTTAAGTAGGTGCACACCCCAGAGGGAAACTATGATGAGGTAGTTTTACCTCCTTCAATGAGTGCTACATTTCTCAACGAAAACGCAAGCTGAAAACTTTGCACTAGAGCTTCACGGTATGAGTTCTGCACAAGTACATGGAGCAAACTTTAATAAAGAGACTACAGGAAAGGGTATACAGATACATACCAACACATGTTTATTCAGAGTTTAGTTCCTTATAGATTTAACATATTATAGAAGACTAATATCCTAGATCATTTAACTGCTTAAATGCCAAACAAATAATACCACAAATAAAATTCTCAATGATTTAGTGATTTGGCCTTTTAGTTTCTCATTCCCATATTCTTATTTTAATTTGTTGCTCGCAAGCAGTCAAACTGTCTCTTTGACGTCCATTGATTTGGAAGGTCTTAGTTCACGCTAAAGTTCTTATTTTCAAAATAATAGCAATACGAAAGACATTAAGAAAATAAACTTAAGCAGTAAATTGTGATTGGCATTTAGAGTTTACAATTAATCCTCACACCACAGGATCCAAAACTTATAATTAATCCTTATCATGTAAGAGGACTTTTTACACTATATTTACATGGAGGATGCAGTCAAATACATAGAAGACAACAAATAGAATCTTGTAAGAGATCCATATGTAAAAACATCATCACTGATGCTACCATTCAAATGAACAGACAAAAACACAAAGGACTAAGAAAAGGAGCTCAATTTTTTAAAAAGGATATGTTATTGTTTACCTTGGTAAACAGGTAAATGCTATAGGAAACCTATTAGCGTTTAACTAATACTACTCAGATTCTATATTAACACGATATCGATTAAATTATCCTACTAGATAAAAATTTCAACCATCTTTCAACCAATAGAAAGCCCAAAAATTCCCTTGTTAGGAGACATTAAAAACCTTGGTACATTAGCAAAGACAAAAGGGAAAAAAATGTTAGGAATTCCAAAGGAATATATTACCTAGATATAGTTAAGAAATAAGAAAAAGTAACTACAAAGAAAGGAATCACTAGAAGAACTTTTTTCTTGATCTTTCGAGCTACACAAATATGGTATAGATATCCTTGTCAATAATATTTTTGGAATAACAATAGAAACACTAATATTTCATTTAGTATCATGAGCAAAGAACATGCCCGCAAACAAGTGTTTAGAACAAATATAACAGTCACAGAACCAACCAATTACCTTTGCTCTAGAAAATAGTAAGACCAGGCTAAATGTGTGAGCAATGGCTTCATAATTCTCAGGCATATTTGCAGGAGAAATGGACTGTACCCATAGTGAGGAGAGAAGGAGTACGATTTGGTGGCTGCTGAGTCTTAGAGAAATAGGACCCTGAAGATCATGAGGAAAATAATTTCACTACTTGGTGAAGTAGAATAAAACAGACTCAAAGTGAAAGACACGTTCTATACAACAGTCGTGAAACCAACAATGTTATTTCATAATGAATGGCTGAAGTCAAATGCCAACATATCCAGTGTATGAGTGTTGCAAATAGATCAATGTTAAGTGGATGCACAATTTTAAAAAGAGTAGAAACATTTTCATGTAATCCGAATGAATGTTTGAACTCTAATGCCCAACATATCCACTGTATGAGTGTTGTCAATATATGTGCATTAAGATGAATGCACAATTAGAAAAGATTACAAATAATTACTTCTGACAGAAGGTACAAGTAGCACAGATGGAGGATAAAACATAGACCTCCAATACAAAGTTAATTGGTGTGACACTATGATGATAGAAGGGGTTAAAATACGGTGAGGTAAAAACTAAAACCATATAAATAGAAATTGTCTCAAAAGGCCGACAATTTCGTAAAATTCATGCAGATTTAGCAAAGAACATAATATGATACAAGCAAAAGATTCAGATAAAAGATACCAACTAATTAGGATTAAGGCTTCAAACCATTTTCAGCAGAGGATGTTCAAGTGTATGCAGCAAAACAAACTGTCAAGCAGCAAACCATTTTATAGTTAAGTTATTTACTAGCCAAGGATGTGATCATGTGAACCGAGGGTCATCAAAAGCTTGAGAAGTAAAGGAGTAGCAGATACGAAGTCCCATGATGTGAGGCCAGTAGAATGGATCATACCAAGGAATCCAGGAGTAACAGCTGTATCTACTAAGATGGTCACAGAACCTACCATTTCGTTACTTGGTTTGTTTGTAGACTCTTCAATAGGTGCAGGAGAGGCTTTCATGCTATACACCCCGCTATATGTTGACTTTATTCTGTTGAGCATCCCACTATTGTTATCTTTCTGTTCCATTCCAAGAGTAACCTTCTCCATTGAAGAAGACCTCTGGTCTCTCAGCTTTCCAAAAAGTGCAGCTGAAGAAGAAAAGACAGAAACAGTTCTAGAGAGTGCTCTTGAAAAATCTGTTGCCTGCCTTAGGTGGATTTCCTCAGATACCTTCTGAGGGGAAACAGAAGATGGAACAAGGACAACAGAAAAGATTCGATGAGCTCCAACTCGCGTTTCATGATCAGGGTGGACCATAGCAGGGAGTAACTGATGAAACAAAGCCTCTGGGAATGCCTAAATATAAAGAGAAATCAGATTCATGACTCAATATGCCTCAGAAAAAGCTAGGAAAGCAAAGAACAGTCTAATGAATTCAAATGTCAATCAGCCTTACTTTGTTTTGGTATGACAAATTTGGCATAGAAGCTATGATTTGAGAAGCACGGTAAACAGCAGCAATGGTAGTTCTTGCTATCACTTCGATACTTGTGATGTTCTCTAACATTACTGCCATCACATCAAGAATAGGGCCTGCATCTCCAACCTAATTGTCAAGAAAATGAAGAATCATGACTTCCGAACACACATCAATAACAAGAAGTTTGATTAATATTTAGTTATTCCCATCAAATAGAGACTTTCAATTCCTGTTCAATTTGTAACTAAGCAGCTTCCAACCAATTTAGCGAGAATGCAACTTATTTGATATTCAAATCCAGTGACAGATTAACTGCACCTTATTTGATAACTCCACAAGGCACTCGTCCACTGATTCCTGGAAGAGTCGGTTCCACTTTATTAACTCGGCTCCCAGCTTTGCGTCATCATGAGTATAATGTATACTTTTCCGTAAGTGCCTCATGATATCAGTTATTGCACTGACTAGAGCAATGGAATGATGAATCTTCGTGGTTTGAGCAAGTGAAGTCACCACCTGAACAATGTCAAGCTGCATTTCAGGTTGTTTAAGAACATTTTTGTGATCTAGATGCTTGACTAATGTTGACAGCAGAAGGTGCGCATTCTCTCCTGCATAATTTAATCGGGGAAGGGGGAAAAAAGTGAGAGGAAAAGCCATTATGAATTTTTACCACAAGGAAAATGTAATACTAGTAAAAGTAGGAAATTTTCGAAGAACCACAGGTCATAAACTATTTGCAAAAAGTAAATGAGAGTGCCAAAAGAATAAAAAGAAGGTAAACTCTACCACTAACTTCTCTCTTTTTTCCCCTTTCCATAGGTAAAGTTAACAAGAAACTTCATACCTGAAGCATCCATCGTGTACTGCATATCCTTTAGAATAGGTACAGCAATTCCATTTTCAGTAGGCCATAAATTGTCGTCGTCAAAGTAGCGGAATAAAGATTCCAAAACTCGCCTTGTGGTTGTAGCCTCCTTACCTAGTTTGGCCATGTTATGCAGGCAAGCCCTACACCAAAATGTTGGGTTTTCTGCATCCTCCCTGTCAAGGAAAATTAAGCAGCACTTTAGACACTACACATGGAAAAAGAAAGAGTCCACCTGACATTTAGTATAAAATATTAACTTTGAAATATTTAGTTCCCCTTTCTCATTCACAATGATTCTCCACGAGGGAACCTTCGCGATGACTTCTGGGGAAGGAGAAACGTGGCCCTCAACTTTGCGCACTTCTTCCACCCACCTGTTCTGGTTTGAGTCTTGAGTTTCCTTTCTTGGCCTTGGATAACTTTCCAAGACTACTGAAACAATCTAATAGATAGGATAAATACATTAGTAGAAGCAATTGAGACGTCTGGAAAAGTAAGATGGGCACAGTTTAAGCTACTACAATAAAGTTGTGACAAAGTACACAACTGGAAATACAAAAGATCTATTTCAAGGTAATATCCCACAAGCTATACTAATTCTGGCATGAAAACAGTTCATCCCAACTGGAGATCAAATGATTGCT
Organism: Solanum dulcamara; assembly: GCF_947179165.1. NCBI lineage: Eukaryota > Viridiplantae > Streptophyta > Magnoliopsida > Solanales > Solanaceae > Solanum > Solanum dulcamara. The sequence goes on along the minus strand of NC_077246.1, from coordinate 72,900,144 downwards.
ATGCAGATTTATTGCACGACAATAATCTTTTTTTTATACTACAGACTATTAGTTCTGTTTATAAGTAGATGAAGCTTGTGGGATTTCACTGGGTATGTTGTTGTGTAAGTAGAAGAAGTAGCATGGTAGATCAAGATTGGCAGTCATATGAAACAATAAAAGCTACAAGTTCCGTCCACCTATTGTAGCCAGAAACAAGTCATTGTCAGGAGACAAATCAGGAATGAGCAGTAAAAGGTACAAATTGTACGACATATTCAGTAAGAAAATTCATATGCTTTGCTGTGTGAGACTAATGAATGTTGTATACTCTGCAAAGTTTGTACTTAGAATTCCTACAACATATATATCTATATATACCAATGGTAATCAGTCCATGAAATGGCAAAGCCAATCTGGGCCTGGTTTCACCTATAAGTTGATTTTAGTGGTCCACGTGCTATTGAGTGCAATCTGTTTTTTGCTAATTTTGTTTGTTCAATGATTACAGAGCATTCAAATGCGAGAAACAGGTAGTGATGAAAAGTATGTAGTGTTCTCCTAAAGAGATAGATTGAACATATAATTGACAGAATCATGTTAAAACTGGAAGGAACCAGAAAAATCAACACCAAGAAGAGAAAGAAACTTCTTGTAAAGCCAACTTAACACGCTCTCTATCGCAAACTTTTACTCAGTTTCACTTATTTGGTGTCCAGAAATCATGCACATGCAAATAAAATCTTATCAAGCTTTTGACTTTCCACATGGCCCTCAAGGAACACGAGTGGAGATATTTTAAACTTTTATAAAGGAAGAACTGAAAATACTGATCTAGCATTTTTTATATCTGACAATAAGAAAATAAGGTGGAAAGAATCTGCTTACATTGTCAAATTCCGCTGAAACATGAGAATATTCGCCCATGAACCAAACCTGTGACACAGTAAAGTTCTTGTAAGAATAACAATTTAACAAAGAACTCCAGATCTATATTTGGATGCAGGTAAGAGATAGTCATGGTTTTATACCATTAATCATAGAAATCACTGGTATAGACTTCAAAAGAAAATCAAATCAGGACTTTGAGGAGAATAGAATACTAAACTCATATGCACTCGCCAATGCCTATGTACTGAGGCAGGGATTGAGATCTAATTTTACATAATACGGCCCACTTCAAATGCTGATTTCAAATCTGACTAGATAACTCTTTTATCAGTGATGAATGAGATTGTCATGGTGAGCTGCTTGCTACATTTACCTTCCATGAAACAACCAATCACACTTTCTTCTAGGAAAAACTAAGCTAAACACAACTATTTAATAAACTAAGAAAAGAGTTTCTTGTTGAAAAATGACCTTGAGCCTAACTCAAACCAAGAGCTAGCTCAAATGGTGAGGATTGTCCAAACTATATAATGAGAGTACAAACCATACACTTAACCGATGTGGGATACTGAGCATTGGATTTAATTATTTAAGAGTTCCATGCTATAATTAGTTTTGTTCACTTCATCAATATTGTTCAAACATGATCGTGCAGCCTATCCATGGTAATAACCATTTTCCTTTTTACAACGATGTCTTTGGAAGAAAATGCTAATAAGCAAACAAGAAGAAGAAAGTCCCTTAGAGTCTTAAGAGTACTGTCTATCCTTATTGTAGCTTCAAAGGTGTTCTGATAGTCCAAGTTTCTTATACATCAGGCTTAAGCCCCTACAACAGGAGAAATTTTTGTGTTATATGGAAATTAGAAATGTTGTAGCAGCTGGCATATAATAATTCTGTAATCCATGATATATATATATGAATACAACAGAAGTCATTTTTCCTTTATGTCTTGGTCTACATCATTAGTCATCCAATCATGCAAATGCTGCCATCCTAATTTGTGTAACATTTAGATTTATTTTGACTTAATTCCTTTTAGAACTGAAGAAAAACACACTTTTATATCATTTGTATTTGATGGAAAACAACCACGTTAACAGTTTGTATCACAAGCACATATTAAAAAGACTAAATAGTTGGAAAAATCTATACGAACTCTGTACCATTGCAGAAAGTGCTTTCAGGCCAACTGTGCGGAGATGTATAGCACTTTCTTCCTCTCCTATTTGTTGTGCCAATTGACACAGTTTTGGAATAAAACCATCTAAATGAAACATGTAAGTACCGTCTTTCTGCATAAATCAATAAAGTCAAGAAGGTATAAGATAATTCAAATTTGACAGATATAACTGATGCATAAACGTGAACAACAAATAACACCCTATAGTCAGAATGATCCAGTCTAAAGTTGAGGACAACCCCAAAGCACCAACCTGATTATTTACAAAATCAAATAGTGATTCACATCCAACAATTAGCATGTCATTCTCACGCGACTGATCTAGAAGAGTTTGTAAGACGCTGAGCAGACTATTTGCAAAAAGTGGCCTGACAGATAGATGTACGAAACCATATAACCATACATAATATAATGTGAAAATTAGAAATGCATCTCATTGTGGCCATCACAAACAAAAGAATGAAAGAAGCCGAAAAAGACCAATTCATACTTTGCTAAGCAACAGAAACTTACATGTGCTCCTTGCATGAAACAACCAACTTTTTGTATATACACATAACAACCTTCGCTGACCGAAAATTCTCATTTCTCAAATCCTTATAACACTTCTCCTCAAGTGACTTTGTTATCTGTTCAGCAGATCCAAGAAAGGTTAATGATACAAACTTTCAGGTGGCTTTTCATGGATTTTTTTCAAAGGGCTCATAATTTTCAGGTAACACCAGGAATGAATATACCTTGGGAATTCGAAAAGGATTTTTTGCAGCATATTCACAAAGTTTTCCAATTTTCCTATCATTTGGTTCTTCTTCCTGCACAGTGAATGCACAAATGTCAAATACATGTAGATGTAACATAGAAAGACAACAAGTTTATCATTTGTCCAATGGAGAAATACTACTCTTTCTGGATATTACCTCATATAAATGCACTGCTGAATGTAGCTTAAAATCATTTTAACTTAAAAAGGTAATGTCAACCATGTAAATCCAAGGTAAAATCAGCTCATCAATTTCAGGCACAATAATTCTTCAAATCTTATGATCTTTCATGCTATTGGCAGGCTATGCTTCTGTATTATTGTAACTAGATATAATTATTTCAGGAACATGTGGTTTACGTATTTATATGGTTAAACTTGAGTTGGATCTAGTCTATGGATGCATATGGCAGAGATAATTGATGCGTCACATTCAATTTATTTACAAATTTCTTATATCATGCAGAAGTTCAAATGCATTGCCCAACTTCCATCAAATTCAAATATCATGAGGCTTCCCTAATAATCAACTAAGACAAAATATTAATGTGGCCACTCTAGAAAAAATCAGGATATTTACTTTCATCTTGGAACACTAAATTTACGGGCGACACAATTACTATCACATTTTGACTTGGGATACATGGTAGAAACTGAACAAGTTTGGAAGGAAAGAGAAGAAGAAAATGACAGCATTCATAGAGTCAGGAGATCTGGTGGGGCTGGGCTTACTCTTAAGGCAAGGGTGAAGTAGTTTTTGGTGAGCGAATGGCTGGTCTTTGTAACAAGTGAACAAATCCCTTTCTCAAAAGCAAACCTTTCTGACCAATAAGGAAACGGGAACTTGTCTGTTGTCGGACACAAAAGCTGGTTCTTGATTGACCAAAGAAGATGGCAAACTTTTTTGTTGTTATCGTGGTGTCCGGGCCAGCTTTCGTGCACGATGGCAAACTTTTTAGAAAATCCAAGACAAACACGAACTATGGATTTGGACACTACAGGTGATACTTCTTTTGTTTCTTTGGGAAATACATATATCAAACACATGAAAAATAATATTTGCCTATTTTTGCAACAGTGCTCCCCATGCACAATGTAAGTGTGGTGAAATTATTCCCGTGCTATCTGAAACTGAACTTTCACAGACTCATAAGCAGAGATCAGGTTGTTAGAGGTTGAATAGCAGGAAGATTGCACAAATAAGTAGTTGATTAATATATGTGGTTCGTCTTTTAGCAGGTGAAATATCCATATAAAGTAAAAACATCCAATGTGGCTTACATACTGCCATCTAAATCTAATACAAGCAAAAAGATGATGACTTCAAGAATCCCTATTAAGTTAAAAATTCAAATGCTTCATTAGCACAGAAACTTATGTTTAGACTCCACAAACTGATTCGGGAGATTTAACACATAAGGAGGAACCAAACAGAACATGGAAGTTGCTTATATTCACCATACAATCCTTGACTAACCTGGGACCGAGGGAAAATGTCTGAGATCAACTTCTTATACCTCTTAACAGGCTGCCTTGATCTCGTCCGCATCGCAGGGCAGAAGAAACAAAGGCTTCCACATGCTGGCAATACTTGCCTTGACATCACACCGGAGACTCCGTTCATTGTTAATAACAACAAATTTGTGTTTTTCACCCAATTGAGTTAGCTCACAAGGTAAAAATGCTTTCTTTCCCTCCCTTTAACTCTAATAACTCAAGAATTCCTAAACCCTCGAAAAAAAATCAGAAAGGGAAAGAACAGCACTCAGGAGCTTATAGGTACTCCTCCTCCTTTAGTCCTGTTTTTTTACAGCCTACAAATTAGAGAAATTCAAAACCACTTTACATCAAAAATCTCATTAAACCATCACATATCAATAATCTACCTACAAATGAGCAATAACGACAACAACATACCCAGTGAAATCCCCACAAAGTAGGGTCCAAGGAAGGTAGAGTATACGCGAACCTTACCCCTACCCCGTGGAGGTAGAGAGGTTGTTTCCGAAAGACCCTCGGCTCAAGAGTTATCTATAAATGAGCAATTTGATCAAAAGGGTATCCCAATTTTCTCTCAACTAATCAAGACCATTAACCAAAATGGGGTTTCAAAAAACATGAAAACTAAACAAATTAAGCAAAAGGGTATAGGGAATTTGAAAAAGATCAAATTTTTATAAATGAATTTGATGAAATATGCTCATCAAGAATTTGTACAAATAGATACCCTAATACATAAATAGACATTTATGCAAATTCTACAAACTGGCAATATGTCATATACATATATATATACATTTATATATATACCTTTCAGATGAATGCCTGTAAAGCACAGAGCTGATGAACAATCAAAGATTTCCAACAATGCACCGGATCTCCTGCAATTCTTCCCCTTTTTTCAACAACCCTTCTCTAAAAAAATTGACTCTCTCTCTCCCCTCCAAACACAATTTTTTTTTTTAAAATAAAAAATAAAAAATCTTGAAAATTAGAAGAAAAAAAATGATGGGTTTGGCCGGACACTAATTACTAATTAAGAAAAAAAATAGTATTTATTTAACGGTAATACATAAAAGATTTATAGAAATGGAAAACGGGGGAAGGTTGACTTAGTGACATATGATGGTTGAAATTTTTTTTATAAATGGATGTAATTTCTTTTGAGCTTCGAGTTTTTTTTTTGTTTGTTTGTTTGTTTGAACTAATTTGAATTTACGTCAAGAGGTCTCATTTTTGGGATAAGCTATTTTTCGTCAAAAATGAGGCTCGGAAATGAATTCATTGTTGTATGACTAATTAAGCGACAATTACTAGTGATTTTGGTTTCATGTAGGTGAGTTACAACCTGCAATTCCAATTGAGGACAATTTTTTGGGGTTAATTCACCCTTGTGAAATCGCGGTTATTATAGCACGTGAGTCGCCTAGAACATCATGATTCATCCTCACCTTCCTCCGACTTATCACCAATATCTTGTTTAGGATTTCAAACTCAATAATGGCACCTAAAAACAATGGTTGCGTTCGTTTGCGGGACTTAACCCAATACCTTATGACATAAGCTGACGGCAACCATGCTCTATTCTCATTGTTTGAACCTAAGATTTTTGGTTAAGGATGGAGGAGGTACTTACTGTATTCATAGTAAAACGTGATGTTTTTCTTGATGCACAGAGTTACTCGATATTTATGTTGATGGGATATAACAGATATTTGTGGAATTAATCGAGGTGTGTACAAGTTAACCACATTACATATACTACTTCTTTTACATTATTATTGTATCTTTTAACATGTTGTAGCTGGAAATCAAGTTATACTTATTTTTTAGGTAATCTGATAGTGAATTTATATATTATCATTGTATAGAATAAAAACTTTAATACAAAAATATACCTTAAGCTTAGCTACTTAGATCAGTTTGCAACTTATATACTTGAATTATGCAGGTTTTTATTACTCCTGAACTACAATTGTTTGCATTTATTACAAATTGAGCCAATTATCTTATTTTTTTAAAAAAAGAACAATTTATATTTACAACCATTCATTTAGTTCTCTTTGATCTAATCAGTAAATCTTGTTTAAGGTTTAAAAATGTAATTATAAAAAAATATTTTAAAAAAGTACTCATTATGCTCATTTGTTAGTTCATTGGCTCTTTCACTTTACAACTCTTATTTGACTTAATTAAGCAGCTATCATAATTATAAAAGATCTCAAGTGAATCATTTGTTAACTGAAAAAATTGATTTATATTTAATTTTGTCTTTTAAAGTTGCTTGCTTTTAGTTTGATATCTTAAAGTTGTTTTTGTGTAATCTATAGGTTACGGATTTGAGCTGTAGAAGCAGCCATAAACACCCGCGTTAGAGTATGTTGTCTTTTCTTTTGGGATGCGTCTCTTCCCGAAATTCTGGGTGACTGTGGAAAGTTTTGTACACCGTCTTGTCATTCTCAAGGTTTTGATGATTGGAAAAAATTCATAGAAATCTTAGAATATTCGAGCTTTCAATTATGTGCACATAATCTTAATCATAACTTGAATTAATTAGTTTGGTAAATCAACCTATGATAGAACTAACACTCATAAGCATGCTACTTTATTTACTTTCTTTTTACTTGAGTATTTGTAGAAACTATGTATTCACGTGAACTTAATAACTTTAATCCAGATCTCATATGTGTTATTTAGAACTCTACTAAATATCTATAAATATTTGATTGTGAACCAATTATTAACATATATATTAACTTGAGATTGTTATAAGACTATAAACTTCAAATTACTCTTTCCTCTAGATTTACGACGTTCAAATTCTGAATACGTCACTACTTCAAGGATTTTAATACTCCATTAATATTTTGCCAAATATTTTCTACAAAGGAAAAGGAAAAAAGGATCATCATTATAATAAGTACTAACAATAATTATGATAGTAGTAGGAACAGATAGATGATAATTGCTTATCATTAATCTAAATTAATAACTTGCCTTGTAAGAAAGAGCTGGATTAGCAAAAACATTTAAACAATGATGAGGGACAAGTTCTCCCCCCCACCCCTCCCCCCAACGTGTAACCCGATACTTGGAGAGTAGTATGTACGCAGACTTTAGCCCTAACTTGAGAAGGTAGAAAGGTTGTTACCGATAAACCCTTAACTCTATATAAGTTAATTTGGATGTGTAGTGAAACAGAAGATAATGAAAGACAACAATCCAACATAGAAACCAAAGGAACATCCATCCACTTCAGAGAAAAAACTCAGTCTCATGTTCACAAGAAAATTATATTGTTCAACTCATATTGATCATCAACCAACCTCAAATCATTTGTAATCTTGGAAGAATAAATAGACCTTTTTTTCTGAAACAGAATTTACAAGAAAAAAGTATTATGTACTTTTGCTTCTTAACGTTGAAAAAATTGGAAACAGCCTCCCTATCCCGCAAAGATAGGAGTAAGGTGTGTGTACATCCTACCGGTATGTTGTTGTTATTTGCTTCTTTACATAGAAGTTCCTTTATGTTCCCTTTCAACATGTTCCACAAGGGCAACAGGATCTCGAAAACCTTTACTACATCTCGGACAGACATCGACTGTCAAGTTCATAACACCATTCTTCTCGTGGACTTTCTGCACGTGGTCGATGAGAGCTCTGACGGTAGAAAATCTTACATGACATTGTGGGCATGGCTCTACTTGACTGCTGTTGTTAGTAACGTTGTGGTTGGTGGCGCGGCTGCTTTGCCCTGTCTGCTGTGTTTGATTAAATTCACTGTTGAACTTTTCCTTTACAGATGATACTGCCTTGAATAGGCTCGTGGTCCATCTTGAGGTCGACGTGTGGTGAGCTTTCTTTGACTCTTCTTTACTTCCATTCAGGAAGTTCATGAACTGGAAAGTAGTTTCTGGTTTCTTAGGTCCGGGGCAGCTGTGATCAGGTCCAAACCGGTGCTTCAAGCAATGATCGACAGTACAATCCCGACATTTGATTGTGTTGGAGAAAGTCAAGAGCTCTTTGCAGCGAGGCACAGGACATTTTTTTTTCTTTGTGGCTTTCTCATAGTTCGATGGATCACACTCAGTGTTCACATGCGATTCCCAAGTTATATTTGGGTCTTCATTAGGATTAAGGCGTACCCCTTTTGCACAGAGCGGGCAAATGACCACTGTGACATTATTCTTGTTAGCCGTTGGACACTGATGTCTAATATAGCTTCGATGATCTAAACAATACACCTGCAAAGAAATATTGAATGTTAACAAATTCAGCATCGGAGATTATTCCCAACTATGTTACGAATAAAGGAAATTGAGTACATCATACTGAATATCATCGACTTGCAGTTTGTTCCTAACAGATTTAAACATATGATATTCAACTGAAGCCACCACCATATAGACAGAGAAAGAGATATCTGGGATTAGAACCAGTACAATACATCTCAAAACCGAATCTGTTTTCAGATTCACGTCTTAAGAAGACAGCAATTCTTATTTCAACTATTAACAATCTAAAAAAGTAAGCAGAAGCGCAACCAGTATATACTAGTTGGAATATTGAAAATGAAAGAAAAAACCTTGATTCTTTCTATGCTTCATCGGTCTAGCCTGTGTAGCGCCAATACGGGCTATTCAAGTTTACATTTTTAAATCCAGACTTTGAATCAGACCAGATCAGGCAAGAGAATAACAGTAGTCCCTACAGAAGAAATCAAGGAAATCCTTTCCCTTCACAATTATAGACTTCAATCCACCTATAAGGAAGTTGTTGATTCAACTGAACCGACTTTCACCTAAAAGTAGAGAGAATAACTCCTGAAATCTCCATTCTGAAAGCCACATTACAATTTCGGGAACATTTAGCTTTAAAATTCAGAATAAACACAGAACAACAGAGGTAAAAGTTTAATCAACCATGTGAAGCACATCAACGACTGGTACTCCAAGATGCACATTACACGAGAATAATCGTGGAAATACTAAGACCAATAGTCCAATATTCAAGACTTCATCATCTCTTATTGTATCATACGAACAATATATTGCAAGCTTCTATATCTATATACAATAAATGATCTAATTTTTTTCCTTCCCTTTTATTGTAAATTTTTTGATGGTCCTTTAGCACTTTGCTACTTGAATCTCAACCTTATTGTTGGAGGTGGAGGGTGGTACACCTCCCTAATCACTGCTGTTCAAATATCAATATCTCATTACCTCATGAAAAAGATTGTTTATCTTCAACTGTTTCCATATCTGCCTAATGAATTGCTACATAATTCCACATCAACACGGCAGATTGTCACTGCACTTTGACTGATATGGAACTTAGATAGTATGGAAGGAGAAAAGGCATAAAATGCTCAAAATGAAACAAAATGTGTCATAGTTGGCTCCGAGGCTTCAACTCAACTATTCATGTTCTTGATTACTCAATCCTTCACGTTTTCTTCAATCCAATTTCTCCCACACAGAAAACCTTCAGAAAAAATCAAGATTATAATTTTGTTTTTCCTCCCAAACCCTGAACCCCCACTCCCACCATTACCAAAAAAACTACACCCAAAAAAGGTTCTTTTTTTCCTATGGGCCAAAAAGATTTAAACTTTGATATAAATCTAGCTAAATAAATCCTGCTTCATACACACACACACACACTTGAAAATGGTCCTTTTCCACTTTGCCAGTTGAATCTCAACCTAATGGTTTGAGGTGGAGAGTGTTAACTACTACACTATACCTACTTGTCACTATTGTTCAAATTTCAATGTCTGATCAAAAAGGGCAAAAGAGTAGCCCGATGTACTAAGCTCCCGCTATGCGTGGATCCAAGGAAGGACCGGACTACAAGGGTCTATTCTACAGCCTTACCAAATGCAAGAGACTGAAATTTCAATGTTTGATCACATCATGAAAAAAACATAATATGCTCAACATTAAACAAAATGTGGCATAGTTTGGCTCCTAGGCTTCAGCTCAACTTTGTCATGTTCTTGATTACTCAATCCTTCACATTTTCCTTCAACCTAATATCTCCAACAAAGCAAAATCCTCAGAATACACCTACCCCACCCTAGCCCCACTACAAACAAACAACTACACCATCTTTTTCCTATGGACCAAAAAGATTAAACCTTTGATATAACCCTAGATCAAAAACTCAAACACAAAAAATATCTTTTTCCCCTACCATCCCCACAACAACCAAACAACTAAATACCAAAAGAAAAAAAAGGTTACCTTTTTTCCTGTGGACCAAAAAGATTGAATCTTCATCACACCCCACATCAAAAAAACTCAAAAACAAGAAAGATTTCAACACAAAACTAACAAAAAGACAGTAAATCATGCATAAAATAAAAAAATGGCACAAATGGTAAAGAGAGAAAGAAAGGAGTACCTTGTGACAGCAATCACAGGTAAAAGGCAAGAAATCAATCTGCCTACAATCCTCAACAGAACAATGCTTCCCAAGATTTGGGAATGCTGGCGTACCCATTGAATTTGCAAACAACAACAAGAACAAGAAAAAAGGGGAAAAAATTGAAATTGATGATTTGGGTATTTGGGAAATGGGGTTTCTTTGAAGATTCTTGAGGAGACAATAGGATAGACAACGCTGGAATTGGAGAAAGATTCAAACGTTGTCTGGCCTAAGTTGCCTGGCAAATGATGACTTTTCTACTCTTTTGAAGAGGAAGTGTCATGTTTATACTTTTGAAGGACCAAAATGTACTTAGTCAATACATTGAGGACCATTTTGATCATTTTCTTGTAAATTGCAATTGAAGAATAGTAAATCTTAGATACAGTTTCAAACACTAGAATGTATAATGTATTTATCACATAATGAGTTCGGTGTTCAGTAACCACATTGAAGCTAGACTAATTAAGATTCGTGTAGCGTAGGGCTCTATTCGGGGGAGGGAAGAAGCGCTCGCTATGAAGGATCTTTTCATAGTCATGACTCAAACGAAAGAGCTATGATTAAGAGAGAAACAATATCCACTGCACCACATCCTTTGATGGTATAATGGTATATAACTATAGTTTTAAATAATTACGAAATGTACCTATATTTTTTTTGAATTTTGTAGTAAATACACTATACACACATTTGTTGATACTATTCTTTCGCACGTTTTCAATTGATATGATATATACATACAATTTTTTTTTGTAAAATATTTAACAGTTACCATAATTTATTTAATAATACGAATAATTTTGAATATTTTATGTATGTTTTTAAATTCGGCTCAAATACCTTCACATAAAATAAGATTAAGAGAGAAGCATTAAACACCTAATATTTATTAGTCTATGTGGTTTACATGTTACAATAGCTGTCAATATGCTTCAGAGAGTTGCAAAAGGTACTAGCTTTTATTTCCTTTTACTTGAAGACTTAGTTTCTTTAATTAATCTATCAGTTGTTGGAGGATGGTTTGTCTGTTCTTTTGCTTCCTATTTGAGGTTCGATATCTATTTTAGGATTCGATTAATTTCAATTCGTGTTGGAAAATTTTATTTTAGGGGTAAAACATTTTCTATCAAAAGTGATTCCATTCTCAGAATTAGAACTCGAAATCTCTGATTAATAAGCATGTAGGATACTTTTACTACTAGAAATAGAGGTTTTTTCCACCTTGAATCAATAAATAAATTTATGCTATAAAATATAATTTTTCCACCGAATCAGCTCACTGAGAAAACGTAGGGTGGAAAACAGACATTTCCATTACTCCACTTGTCAAAGTGTGTAACATTGCCTCTGTTACATGTTTAATCTTTGCACTAAACTCAAATCATAAAGTGGTAACATATAGTTGTTGTATGTTTGAACCTCTTGTTGTGCATGTGTGAAAAAACAGTTCTTTCATTCAATAGTAGGCCTTGACAGGTTCTACGATATTTGACCTATATACGTATATACGTAGTATAATTTTTCGACGAAGAGTTTTCAACTGACTACTTTTCGGCCTCTGTAGCCCCACCTATTTGATTGTAAGAGATAAAAATGACAAAAACACATAACAAACCATTTCAATTATTCCACTTGTCAAAGTTTCTAACAACATTGCCTCTGTTACATGTTTAATCTTTGCACTAAACTCAAATCATAAATTGGTAACATATAGTTGTTGTATGTTTTGGACCTCTTGTTGTGTGTGTGTGTGTGGAAAAACAGTTCTTTTAGGCCTTGACAGGTTGTGTGGTAAGTCCAAATCCAAAAGGGAACAAAGGATCATAATGTGAATCACCAACATTCATAGGGAGTTGATCAACAGTCTTGAACCAAGTCCTTGCTAGTTTTCCAGTAAAACCATAATCACCAAACAGGACATCAGCTACACCTTGTCCTTCTGTTCCTGGTAGCCAAGCTGCTACAAGTGCATCCATTTGAGCTAGGTAGGGCTGGATCACGACCGGACGACCAGTGACAAGCACCACGACACATTTCACCGAGGCACAAACCGTGGTCATGATGTCTGGACCGGGCGCGGGGATTGTTAAGTTTAGGCTGTCACCAGAACCTTCCGCGTATGGAGTCTCTCCCACCACCACGATGGCATAGGAGAAGTTGTTGGACTTGACGAATTCGCTATCTGGATTTTCCTTATACACAACCTTTGTTTCTGGATCAACTGTGTTTTCTATGGCTGAGAGGATTGTTGTACCTGTCCAAAAAAAGATGCTAACTGATCAATGTACAATATTGTTGTACTCTTTTTGAGGTAGGTTTGTCAAAGGGCATGTCCAGTTAAATCAATAAACGGATCATGACTCAACAAAATCCATCGGAAGATTGTTAAAAAATCAAGATAAGTTGAGTTAAGGTGGATCAAGTAATGGATTATAACTCAACTCATCCAAACTTTAGTTAGGTCCAATTAAACGAATTATACGTTTTACGAGTCAAAATAGATGCCCTTAGAAATTAGGTTAAACAATAGGCCATAGCCTGACTCGTCCAACTCAAATTCGGACATATAAGTTGAGGGTTATGTTGCTTAGACTTCTCAGAAAATGTTGTTGCGCCTGTGTTAGATCCTTAAAAATATGCACGTCTTTTGGAAGATTAGACATGCACATATCGACATTCTGGAAGAGTCTTGGTGATATAGGTTGAGGGGATAAGAAATGTACCAATTGTTGTGTTTCCACTAAGTCCTTGCCATGTAATGGTCCATCCACCACATTGATAGCCCATATTGCTAGCATGGGCTCCTGCAACTAATATATTTGTTGCCTTCTTAGGAAGTGGCAAAACTGGTTCATCTGCATTTGCACCATTTTTTAACAAAACAAGTGACCTTCTCACTGCTTCTCTTGCCAATTCTCTATGCTCCTGCAAAATTGCAACACAACAGAGACGAATTCAAGATTTTATTTTTTGTGATTTCATAACTTGTTATATCATCTAGGGAAAGCGATCAAATTTGCTCCTGTACTATCCGAAGTTGAGCATCTTTGCGCTTCATTTGTCTTTTTGGTCTAATTTTACCCCTACCGTTACAAAAAAGTCTTGTTTTTTCCCTCGACCCCTAAAGGAGTTCCAATGTAAGGACATGCGGCATACATCATCTTATGTTGGAGCTCCGTTAATGGCAATGAAAAATACGACACAATTGGTAACGACAAGAGTATGAATGGACCAAACATGTTAAGGAAGGAAAAATCGAACAATTTAAAACATTTTCCTTATCATTTATCGCTGCACATTGAACTTACCGGGCTTCCAAGATATTTTGTCAAACTATAATCAGCAAGAGGGTTCTCAAAAAGTCCCATTTGGAACTTCACCCTGAGAATTCTCTTGACTGCATCGTCGATTCGAGTCATTTGAACAAAGTTGTTGTTCACTAAATATGTTAAACCATCAATGAATTCTGTACAGTTATAAGGCAGCATAACCTGCAATAAACAACAAGGAAAAGAGCAAGAATGAGATCTTTATAGGTCATGTAAAATTGAGTCGAAACTCGTTCTTAATGTTTTCAAATCGTGTGATAGTATGAGGCAGATTCAAAATTTAAACAGCTATTACATATATGGTTGATTCGCGTACAATGTGCACGAATTACTAAATGGCTATATATTTTGATATAAATTTGATTAGTGACTAACCATGTCAATGCCAGCATTGACACCTTCAAGAATGGAATATGTATAATTTGTATGCCAAGGATAAGTAAGTTTGTCAATTCCTGCCCAATCTGAAATAACAAACCCCTGAAACAAATTCCACAAAAAATTCACAATGTTAGTTTAAAATCCCCATCTCGTTGCATCTTATGTTGCTCGAATCCTTCAAAAATGTTGTCACAATCATCCCGAACTTCTAAAATAATTGCATTTTTTGGAGAACCCGAACAACATTCATAATGTTAATTTGAAATCCCATCTACTTGCATCCTATGTTGCTCGAGTCGTACAAAACTGTCGTCGCACTTATGTTGGATCCTCCAATTTTTTTTGAAGAATTAGACATGGTTGTGACAATACTTTTGGAGATTCCACGAGCAATATAGGTTGCATCTATTGAACACTACAATGGTTCTTGGATCCTCCATCAACGTTTCCACACCATGTTAGATCCTTCAAAAAGATCTTCCAAAACATCCCTATCGGATCCTCCAAAATAGTGCGACAACATTTTTGGAGGGTCTGAGAAACATAGATTGCATCTATTGAACACTACAATGTTGTTGTATCCGTATCAAAGACTCTAAAAATAAATGTATTTTTGAAAATCTGACATGAATACAACAACATTTTTGAACGGTCCGAACAACATACATGTAGTTAAATTCACAAAGAGAAGAGAAAAATTAGGAATTTACTCTGAATCTAAGTGTGCCTTTAAGAAAACCAGTAACCAATTCTTTATTTCCATGCATTCTGAGCCCATTCCAACTTGAATAGGAAACCATAACAGTAGAAACACCTTTGATGATTGAATTATAGTAACCTGCCATATGTATACTAAGCAAACCATGTCTATCAATAATTGTATTGTTTTCATTGATTCCTTTTACTGTCCCACCATCTCCCACATAATGCTTAGCACAAGCAGCTACCTTTTGCCTGAACAAAAAAAACAGCAGCGACGAAGTCAGAAATTTCATTAAACATGTTTAAGGTTTAGTAACAACAACAACATACGCGTTTGAGGTTTAGTATAAGTGTATAAAACATATTGATGTTCAATTGACTGTCTTTCACTCTATAATACATAAATGCTACATTAGGCCTCAACTTGTTTTGAAGTTTCAATTATACACTTAAATTTTAAAGATGATCAGAAGCGAGTTTAGAATTTAGACTTGATGGATTCAATCTCTAAGGTTTTTAATCTTAACGACTTTTGAACTCGTTGTACATCTTAGGAAGTGCCTGACACATGCCACTCACAATGCAACATGTGTCGTAACGACGGAAACATACACGTAAAAAACACCATGGGCACATTAAACCCACATTCTACAACAATAATAACATATGCAATGTACCATATTCTACAATAACAATAACATATACAATGTAAGCACTTGTACGCGAACGACACCCACATTTTATATTTAAAAAATTGTTACCTTCCAACATTATATATAAATTTTAAAATGAAAAAATAATGTATTAGGTAGAAATCTTGTCTTTTTTTATATTGCACATCACCAAACTAAATTATGTGTGTCCTCCCCCACTTTCCCTTTTTTTGGTTGACTTCTAATAAGTGGAAAAAATGGTCCATGTAACTAAGTCCATGTCATGCTACAAAATCCCATAAAATAAAGATGCCTTTGTGTCATATTTCAAATGGACCAAAAAATTGATTTTTTGCACCAAATTTGTTTTCTTTTTCTTATTGGCTTTATTATCATAATCACATGCATCACAAAAATCCTATCCTATACCAAAATCACATGCCTAACTTTTAGAAATCAGTTATCCCATTTTTTTCCAACTTCTAAAAACAATCATGCACTCCCACAATATTTTTTTAAAAAAGAAAAGGCATTAAAAAAGTAGGAATAGCAACCAAACAACTTCTGTAGTTAAACAATAAAAATCTATTTTACTGATATTCATTTTATTTAATGACAGATTAATAAATAATAAATTATCAAAAAATTATATTAGCTCTGAATTATTCAACAACATATAGATATCAAATTTCGTAGCTAATTTTTATTTATTTTTAATGATAAAGTTATTTTTAACTCGATCGATAATAATAAAGGAGGAGAGTTGGGTAGGTGGAAATCAGGGGCAGAGTTAGAGGATTCCCTTAGCATGAAAGTTACATTACATATAAAGTTGAACCTTTTAGTAAAAATTATGACTCGATACTAATTAATAATGAATTCCTGCAATTCTGATATTAAAAAACATATAATAATGAAAGTTAATATAGTAAATTTTAATATAAAAAATCTCCACCTCCTTTCCAGTATAGAAAAAGATATGACAAGAAATCCAATAATAAAGTCAAAAGAAAAGGCCTTTCTTTTTAATTAATCATTATTGTATGCATGTGAGTTTCAGAAAAAAAATCATTGAATTCAAAGGTAGTGGACTTTTATTAAAATCCATGTGAATTACGCCAAAATATCTTTATGATCAAATCTATATCATGATTTATAAAACTCAATGATTAAATAGTACAAACTAATGACCTATAAAGTGAATAATTAACTACTTTTCTATGTTTTAATTAAACAAATATTAGTAGACAGTACATGACCAAAAGTGAAAAATAGTTATTAATGTGTGTTTAATGACATTTAATTTCAGCATTAATTAAATACAAATAGATCAAGAAACATGTAGAATAGTCATTGGTGGTCTAACTTTAAAGAGATATTTGAACTAAAATTATTGAGTTCTACCGAATCCATTTCCTACATTCTAGCTCCACCTCTCACGACTAAAAATAATTACGTTTATGTGAGTGAATTTTCCTTTGGCCGATCGACTAAAAGTGCTAATATCCCTTAACTTAAATCCATACACTTACATAATAAGCTTTTTTTTATAAATGTTGAAGTTGAGTAGGAGAGGAGCTTGAAGAGTGAAGCGAGTCGCGCTAGCCTAACAATGTTTTTCAGTAGCAAACTACGATCTAACGACCTCATAAGCTAAGTTGAGGTGAAAACTTCAAAATTTTCAATGTTAATTAGGATTTTATTATATTGATAATGCATATAAATTAAATTTCGAAGGGAATAAAAAGAACTTACTTGTTAGCAACAAAAGGGACTCCTAATCTACCATTAGAAGGAACATCTCCTTGTAATCCAGGTACCATTTCACTCATTGACCTAACAATTTTTGGATCTTCACTATAACTCTCATAACATCTGCCCCATCTTGGATCTCTGCAGACCTAGATCAAGAATTTTAAATTAACATAATATAAAATAAAATAAAATATATATATACGTTGACGACATAAAGATTTTTTGAATATGTGTCGAATATTTCAAAACCTATGAAGTTTTTTGAGGAACTTATACAAATTCAACAATATTTTGGAGAGTTCGAGTTACTTATCATTTTTACCAAGTTACTGGTTAATGTTTACTAAACATATATACTTATGACTACTTTATATATAAGTGACTTGATTGTGTAAATATTTATCTACAAAGTTAATTTATATTTTTTTAAAGAAAAAAAAATTCAAGCAAAAATTATTTTTTTATTTTTTATTTGATGTTTGATATCCCATCGAAAAATCTTACTGCAAGACAAGGTGCAAAAACATAAGGGATTCCAGTTGCTCTAGCTTCTAGTGCTGTTGCAGCTCCAATCTTCTTGATCAGTTGAGGATCCCTAATAATTAACCAAAAAAAAAAAAGTACATCAAGATTTTTTTTTAAAAAAAACTCAACAAATGCAATATTAATTTTGCTTGACTGTATAATAACAAAATTTCATCCACGTGAGTTTGCTCGTATTGCCGATCTCAAATTCAAATAGAAAAAATAAATTTGGGTAGGTTGATAGTTATTGTAAAATTAATCAATTTATGACAAAAGTAAAAGAGCATTAGGATATATGAAATATTTCGCGTTCATTAAAAACTAAGTTACGATTTCGAGTTTATCTGTTATAGATAATAGAAAAGACAACTTATTGGATTCTAAATAAAATTTTTTTTATAAATATTAAGTCAATTTTTTTAACACAAATCAAGAGTCTAGACTAAAGCTATTAGTTTCTGTCGAACTCATAAACAGAACTGTAACTTCACATAGGGCTCGGAGAAGGATCACACCTAGCTAGTTAAGGGGTGTAATTAATGTAACAACCTATTCCGATACAAACATCAATAGTTTTATTCATGACTCAAACATATAACTTAATGATAATTTTTTTGTTGTTCTGAGACAATTTACCTGGTTACTCCAAGAGCAACATTGTGAGGGAATATTGTAGCTTTATAGGCATTGTTGTTGCCATGAACAGCATCAATTCCATAAATCATAGGTATCCCAAGTCTAGTTGATAATGAACCTTTTTGAAAACCATTTATCATATCAATCCAATCTTCTGCTGATGCTTCTTTTTTAGGCACACTTCCTCCACCACTCAACACACTCCCTGCTCGTGAAAAAGACGGATTCAGAATTTAGAATCAGTAGATTCCGTTACAAGTCATGTTTATCAATTATATTTGTTTTGTCGAAAATTTTTACTGTATATATAAGTGAATTCACATAGAAAAATATTGAAAAATAATCACTTTTGTGTACAATGACAAATTCAGAATTTAGAATTAGTAGATTCTGTAATAAGTCATATTTATCAAAGGGGTTAAACTATATATGTTTTGTTGAAAAATTATACTGTGTATACAAGTAAATTAAAATAGCAAAATATTACAAAATGGTTATTTCTATGTATATAGGGATGAATTCAGAATTTAGAATTAGTGTCTTTTGTTCTTTATGACCCGTGGCATCCTATTCAGAACTCATAAATTTTAAATTTTGAAACCAACTCTAATTTATAGAGGCGAATTCAAAATTTAGAATCAATAGACCCAACCAAACCCATGAATCATATTGTATATATAAATGAACTCACACAATAAAATATTAATAAACATACACTTTTGTCTGTTCATAGTGACGGATTCAGAATTTAGAATCAGCGGATCCCACCAGACCCGCTGTCACGTCTAAATAAAATCCGTCACTATGTTACTTTTTTAATATTTTTTTTACCTAGGTAGTACTTCTTCATAACCTCTGGAGTTGCAGCAGTACGATCAATTTGTATCATTTGTCCAATTTTTTCCTCCAAAGTCATTCTTCTCATCAAATCTTTGATTCTTCTGTTTAAGGGTTTGTTTGGATCTTTGTATGTAATGTACTCTTCTGCATTTACAGATAAGATCATCCAACAACATAAAACTAGAAAATTCCTCATTAACAACCCCATTTTTCTCCTCTGCATTTTTTCCTTCAAGAAAACAGAGCCATAATTAGAAAGAAAAAAAATTAAAGAATTAAAAAAAATCTAGTATTTTTGTATCATATGATTGAGTTTATGAGTTTTGAATTTTAGAAAATGACACTTTATTAGGATTTGAATCATAACAACAACAACATATTCAGTATAATTTCAGATGTGTGATATGACTTACGAGGAGGGTACAAATATGAATGCATTAGATAGGAATTAAATTTTTGAGTTTATGAGTTTTGAATTTTAGAAAAGACAGTCTATTTGGTTTTGAATAACAAAAAATAAATATTATGTGTAATCCTACTAGTAGAGGTATAAGCAGTATAGAATGCACGTAAATCTTACTTCTTATTGAAGAGAAATGTTATTTTCAATAAATCCTCGACTAAATCGAGACAAATTTCTTTTGTTTAAAAATTCAAAGCCTAAAAAAATATGAAAATTCAGAGAAAACCAAATAAATTTCTCCTTTTTTTCTTCTTTCTATTTCCAGCAAAAGAAATGCTAACATTAAAAATATAGAAGAAAATATATTGAATTTTGGAACTTACAGAAAAAAATGCAGACTCCAGAAGATATTTTTTTTTTCTTGTTGATTTTCTGAAGATAGATTTATTTAATTTTTTTGGTGGAGGAATTTATTTTTTTTGAACTGTTTAAAAGTAGAATGGAAGATTTATTATATATAGGGAGAGAAGCTATTGATAGCACACTACTTTATAGGAGTTATGCTGCTTTTTTTTTTCAACTTTTTCTTTTTGCTATGTAGTATTCAGATCCATTCGCCCTATGGGGTGGACAGGGCAGATCTACGTGGATGTCAGGGATTCATCAAAATTCTTTTCGTAAAAAATTATTTATTGGAAAAAATTATTTGAGTGAGTATTTTTTTAATAAATAATTATTAATTTTAATGATATTTTTTATTTATTACTATTTATAATAATATATAGCAATACTATGATAAATTTGTATTATGTATTAAAAGTAAATTATGCATATGATATAAATGTATTATAAGTGTTTTTAAAATATATTATGCTTGCTTAGTAAGAAATTGATACAATATATTATAAGTGTATTAAAGTATGTGATAAATGTATTATTCATCAATAAAATTTGTATTATAAGTATTTTATAAATTGTTCTCTGTAATATGTATTAAAACTGTATTATAAATGTATTATAAATGTTTACTAAAAATAAAAATAAAAATAAAAATTTTATTGCTATAAATGATAAATATTATTTAATATAGTATATTTATGTAAGTTTCTATATTTTTTGTACATATACTAATTTTGAACCATCTAAATCAAAGAAGAGAGATAGGCTAGTGCTACTAGACTCCCACACATAAGCCGCGATTACTATTCCCGCCTAATTTTAAAAAAATAAAATGCTCCCTATTAAATGATTCTTTATTTTCAAAATTCGAATTCATAATTTCTGATTAAAATCAATAATCACTCATTCCCTCATTGGTGGTGTATGAGGTTTCTTGCTTGTATTATTTTGTTTTTTTATAATATTTTAATCAAAATTCTAGATTTATTGATGACGATGAAGTGAATCAAAGTTCAAAAAATAATTTCATAGGTATGACTTTTCAATAATTTAATTATTTGTGTTATAAGTTTGTTGTATATATTTGTCCCATCTAAAAGATAGAATAATTTTAAACAAAACTTTTGGTAATTA
Organism: Solanum dulcamara; assembly: GCF_947179165.1. NCBI lineage: Eukaryota > Viridiplantae > Streptophyta > Magnoliopsida > Solanales > Solanaceae > Solanum > Solanum dulcamara. The sequence goes on along the minus strand of NC_077246.1, from coordinate 72,878,637 downwards.
ATTGTCATCCCTTTTCACCAATGTTATTCATTCCTAGTCCAGAAGAAAAGGATATTACTATTTTATTTTAAAGTACACAAATGACAATAAAGTTAGAACAAAGTTAAAAAACTTTTGGTTGGTAGACTTTTCACCTTTGAGATTTGTTCTCTCAAGGTTCTTGGGACAATAAATTGTTTTTTTTTTTAATCTAATATTCGATATCCACTTTGAAACATATTAAAAACTTGAATTTGTATAGAAAATTTTCAGTTTTGATAAAGTGATTCTTGCCAAAGACAATTTATTCTAAAGATTCTTTCTTTTATTTAGGATGAACTAGTTTTTTTTTTCCACTCTTCATTTTGGGACTAATTAATTCGAATTCGTATCAAAAAGTTTCATTTTTTAGGATTAAAATACTCTTTACTAAAGGAAATTTCTTCTAAAAGTTGTGTTATTTTGTGAAAAGAAGTTGTTCGGTTTTTTTCACTAGGTCTCTACCCTCTGGTATCTCGTTTTAAAGCTGACTAATCTAGTTTGCATTGAGAAATACCATTCTGAGAGGCAAAAATGCTTAAGATTTGAGTTTGATACCTCAAGGTTAGTTTTGAACCTCTAAACCACTAAGTCAACCCCTAATCTTTTATTCAAGAGGTTCAAAATTAATATATAGACATAAAAATTCTTTAAAATACCTCGTATATACAATGTAAATCCCCTGGATTACTTCTAGGTCCGCCCCTGCTCGTGATCACTTTTCTATACAACTTTGAGGGGTAAATACATAACTTCAGGAAAAATAGAAATAAAATTATGCAAAAATATTTTTTGAAAAGAAGATATACAACAATACAATTATTAAACAAATCAAATCCATAACAATATTGTTCTATATTAACTAAAAATATGAAACAAATCACATGTTTTTTTCTTTTGTGTAGGACATATATATAGTTGTATATATGGGCTTATATGACTTTTTGTTGATATATTTAATTGTTAAACATGTTAATTTGTCTACATAAATCAAAACAAAATGTTATAAACAACAAATAAATGAAATTGTGAATGACAACTTGCCTAATTTAAATATATAAAATAAAGAAACTTAAAAAATATAAAAATAAAAAAAGTCCGGACAACATAATAACCAAAGGACTAAATTCATGTGACAATTCATTGTTCACGAGAATTTAATGTTTGTTACTTTGTATTTGACCTTATTACTATAAATAGTTATGTGTACAACCAATGTTTAATTAAAAATGATGATGTTAGAATTAATTTATGGACACTTCAATTATCTTCAAAATAATAAAAACAATTCCTTTTGTTTTTGGAGGGTCTCCTTCTTTTCTTATATATCGTGAAGTGATTCCGGATCTCCAGTTCAATCATCCTCGAAAAGATGAGATTTATTTGATTCAAAAAATATTAAAAATAGTTCCCTTTGTTTCTGGAGGAGGATCTCCTTCTTCTCTTCTATATTGCGAATCTGATTTCGGATCTCTTGCATCAGTTGGTTTGAGATGAATGAATGTATTTTCCAAAAAGGTCGATAAAACCTTTTTTTCCATTTATATTGAAATTTATGTAGTTAATTGTCTTGAGATCATGAGAATCTTGTGATTTTGATATAAATGACGAGATACACATAATTTTTTTAATTTTTTTCTTTAAATTAACAAATTTCGCTTATCAAATTCTTTTATTAATTTATCGTTGTTAGGATACCATGATATTCAACTTTTCTAGGGATTAATAATATTTTTAATGATGAATCAATCATTCAATATTTTATTTTATTTTTGCAATAAAATGTAGGATGAAAAATGTCTAAATTTATATATTATATTTTATTTCTTGTATGAAAAAACACAAATAGATATTGTTATATCTTAAGATAAGCTTGACCTTTAGGCACTTTTGAAGTACAAAATTCATGAGCTTTTGGTCCCCAAGAGTTTTCTAGGTTTTTTGCTAGCTGTTGTTGGTCCCCTACCCACCCCACCCCAAATGTTTGATCAATCAAATTTGGATTTAAGGTCATTGCCACCAAAATATCTAATAAAAATGAAGAATTCTTTTTGACACTTGTATAGTCTAAAACAAACAATTGATATTTGAGCGATTATACATCATCTCATTAAGAGTAAAATAAAATTATTTAAACTGAAAAATATTATTTTCTTTTGGAGCCTCTACAATTGCATACACAATGTTCAATAACGATTCTTATAATATTAATCGAGGAATTGATAAGTTAATTATTATAGATGTATATTTGTCAAGTTGCATATCTAAGCAAAAAACTGTAATAGATGTTATAATAAATGTTTGTAGGAGAATATCTCGAAAACTCTACAAAGATCGAATTAGGCCTTAACGAGTGAATCAATATTTTCTATCAATCATAAGTTTTACGGAAAAGGGCAAAAATTATCTTTCAACTATTCGAATAGAGCACATATGCCCTTAAACTATAGTTTGGCTAAAATACCCTTTCGGTCATACAATTGGCTCACTTCTACCCCTCCGTTTGACGGAATGAAATGTAACATCCCATATGTATTAATTTACGCCACATAGGATCTCCACGTAAGCATCCCATCTCACCCTATCAATTAAAAGACTCAAATCCACCCATTAAAAGACCCAAACTCATTTTTGACTCTTGTAGTTATGGCTGCCACAATTAATTTGCAATAGTTTTTAAGCAAATTATTAATTGGTTATTTAATTTGCTAAACTATCATTTTCATCCAGTGGACATAGCTAACAAAGGGTGATGAGTTTAATTTTCCAAAATGACAATTAAGCAAATGTGGTGCCTAATCAAGCAGGTGCTTTTCTAGAAAAAAAGATGGATGCGATCGAGCCTGAAGTGAGCTGCAGAGCAACTTAATTGTACGTTCAACGTGATCAATAGATGCTTGGGAAGTAGCTGAAGTGTTCTTCCTAAAGTTTGACCAACAAATAAGGGTGCTTGACTTCCGCAAATTGTTACTGAAGTTGTTTAAAAATTGCTGCAAATTAATTGTAGCATCTATAACTACAGGAGTCAAGGATGGTTTTGGTCTTTTAATGGGTGAATTTGGGTCTTTTATTTGATAGGGTGGGTGGGGTGGAATGGTTATGTGGAGATTCTATGTGACGTACATTAATACACATAGGATACCACATTTTATTTCATCTAACGGAGGAGGTAGAAGTGAGTTAATAGTATGACGGAAAGAGTATTTTTGAGCCAGAATATAATTTAAGGGTATATATGCTCTATTTTGAATAGTTGAAAGGTAGTTTTGACCATTTTCTCTAAGTTTTATGTAGGACAAAATATATCAATGTGCAAATTCAAATATAGTCAAATCCTAACACGAATATCGAACTGTGAAAAACCCAAAATATAAAAAGACAAGCATATGATTTACTTCCTCTACCCAATAATAGTTGTCCACTATTGACTTTATACAGGGATTAAAAAACAGTAAATGATAGGGGTAATTTTTTCAAATCACTTTTGTTAAATACAAGTCATATAAACATTGAAAAATGAATAGTATTTAATAGCAAGAACAACAACAACCCAGTGAAATCCACAACGTGGGGTTTGGGGAGGGTAAAGTGTACGCAGACCTTACTCCTACCAAGGTAGGATGACTGTTTCCGAGAGACCCTCGGCTCAAAAGAAGCATAAAAAGAGGTCAGATAAGGCTAAGAAGTTCAAAGTGATATGAGAAAGTAAATAACGAATAACGCAAATAACGAAAGCGACACAGATAAAATAGAGTAATCAAAGTACAGAAAGTAATAGAAAGATAATAACAGAAGTCAGAGCATAAGAAATTATAATGCACTAATACGCCTACTAATCCAGAAGAATAACGAGACTATGTATTAGCCTTCTACTCTAATAATAAATAAAAATATATTCATTATTTTTATTAGCTGAATAAATATGTTAGACATTTTAAAATAGTATAGTGCATAGATAAAAATAAACGGAGTAAACCATTGATAGGAGCAATCACTTTGGGGTATGGAGTAAAGCTCAAACAACAAGGAACTTTTTGTTACATTCTCCTGTAAGTCAAAGTTTTAGGAGAATATTAAATATTTTATTGTTCTCAATTTAATAATATTATTTCTATATCTTAAGTACAATTGCACTGTATAATTGATACGATTTGCAAACACATAATTCATTTTATATTACTATCTTTTTTATTATTCCTTTTTATACAATTTGGCATCATGTGACGTGCACATGTGTACAAACTTTTAGTATTATTAAAGGGAAAATGATTTAATGTATTAATTTATGAATAATGAGAACAATAAAGTCGTTTTATGCCAAAAGTGTGCACCGCGAATTGTTTCCAATTTGGTGTTCAGTATCGTATTGTGATCAGACTAAATTTGAATTTACCTATTGCATGATACATTTTTGAATAAAAGGGGGTCACGCGGGGAGTGCTCCCAATATAATGTTTTTTTATTTCTAGAGGTTCGAATCTGAAATATCTGATTAATTAAAAAAATTTAATGACTTGTTATAATATCTTAAACTACATATATGATATATAATAATAACTCAATAATTCTTGATTTTTCATTTTGATTTTCCTTAACAATACCAATTATTTCTAAGACTTTTTATTATTTTCCATAAAAATGACTAAAAGAGTGGGTTTCAAGGATGTAACAAAAATGGGCTTGGGCCGGCTTTCTTTATAAATGAAAAAGCCCATGATATGTAATGGGCCTCCAAATCCTTCTCCTAAGGTAAAAATGGTGTGGGATACAAAGTTTTTGAGTTACTTATCCGAGTTCGAACTTAAGTGAGTTCCATGCAGGGGCGGAGCTAGTGTGTAATAAAGGGATTCGAGCGAACCCCATAACTTTTGCTTGAGTTCTCAATTGTAGAATCACGAACTCCATCATATCATAAGAGTATTTTCATGCTTTAGATATACGTATTTTTATTCAAATATTTTTCCAACATTAAAGAGTGAGTAAATATTGATTAGTTTTGAGATGATGACAACTTTATTATTAGCGGCAGAAAAAATAGCTATTTTGCCCATTTCCCCCCTATGAGGAAATACAAATTGAAATCTTTGACCTTATAACGTTAAGAGCATATATGAACTTATATAATAATAAAGGATAATGTTAAATCTTTTTCAATAATAAAGGGATAAATTTGATGTGATAATATAACTATAGAGATAAATTTGATCTGATAATTACACAAAGGGTAAATATAGACAATCGGCGGCATCTCGATCATAAGGCCACTAAATCAATCGCTTGGTGCCTTAATTTTTTTGGACTCCTATTTTCTCCCAAAGATGTATATATATATATATATTGTTAAAAAAAAATCATGTATTGATAAATTTGAAAAAGAATTTTTTGAATGGAAAATATAATAATTTTATACCTCATTTAATACAAGAAGTGTTGTAATAATTGATAAATAGAATAGCGTTTAGTTAGTTATAGCATCCTATCTTATGTGGCTATCGATTTTGTTGCCTCATTTATATTCTGACGAATATCATGAACCAACATTATTATTCTTATATTTTATTTTTTTTATTCCCCTTCACTATTTGTATCACCCATTAATGAATATTTTAAAGTCTCTCAAACGGTCGAGCCTTCTACATTACATAAAATTTGCCGTATGTTTATAAAAAGATCAAATTTATTTTTGGTATCTTCTTCAAATTTTAAGCACTAAAACTAATCAACACTATTTTAATATCATTAAATCAGCTTATCAAATTCAGCGCAACACTATTTCGATATCATTATATAAACTTTTCAAATTTTTTAGTCAAATTTTATTATTCTAAATTTATATTATATATTTTTTCATTGAAAATTTATATTATTTAACTTCTTACTTCATAATGTTTGCGTATATTCTACCTTCCCAAACGAAAAGTTTAATACAATCCATTGTTTATCTTAAAGTATAAAGTATAAAGTGTTTTTTTTATTTGTTTTTCAAAAAGACAAAATAGTTATGCAAAGCTAGAGGCATAAATTCTGGCGGATTTCAGTCCAAAAAGAGACGTTATTACTTTTGTTTGACGTAAAGTATCTTAGAAAATAATAATAATAATAATAATGATAACAATAATAATAATAAAAAGGTTAGAAATATATAAAATAATACTCCATTAAGTTTATCATCAAATATTTATAAATATTTAGTGAACTTCTTAATACAAAGCTATCTGCAGATTCATATGAACTCATATCTTACAAGTTAGGTCCGTCGTTGATTTTAAGGGCATTGTTAAAATATATCTACTTTGTTAGTAAAACTATTTAACGTTTAGCCAGATTTGATAACTTAGACTCTTCCTTCTCCTCCTCCTCCTTCTTCTTCACAATGTCGATTTTGAATTTGAACTATTTGTCCCTAACTCCGCCCTAAGGTCTACTAGGCTATGAAAATTCAAACTTCAAACCCTTTCAAATTCGAGATTTAAAATTTTAGACCTCAGGTTTGTAGTTTTAGTCCGAGATAACTAAACTTTTTAGATACTCGATAAATTTTAATTGTGTTATAATTATAGCGATCTTAAAAGCAATTAATCGAGCCGATAACGTAGAATTATTTCACTATACCACCAATCTAGCCAAAAGTAAAACAATAAAACAACAACAACAAGTGAAGACCGAAGAAAATAAGTTGGATATAACTTTATTTCTATCTTTATGAGGTAGAGAGGTTATTTTCGATTAATCCTCGATAACTCTCCTTCTGTATCCGAGCTTAAAACCAGTAAAATGAGCAAATAAAATAAGATATTAATATGAAATTATCAAGAAAGTTGAACATTTTTTAAGTTTCACCACCTAGGATTATAATTATTTTTTTTAAAAAAAAAAACAACAAAGAAGCTGTCTAAAGTTTGAATTAAAGCAAGGACATACTATTTATTCAGAATATTTTTTATACTTTTTGTGTGTATAAGCTTTTCAAACTTATCTGTTCATAGACAAATGTAATATATAAATTCAGTGCATGCAGCAGGAGGACTTTATGGAAATGTCATTATATGTATAACTTATAGTGTTAAATAGTATTATTGGTTCAGGTGAAAATAATGTTACATCACATCAAATTTATTACTTACTAGTTGTCAAAATTGCCAACTGGGCTGAGAAAGACATGCAATTTCTAAGAAAAAAATACTTGGAAAATTACTAATTAAAGAATGAAAAAGAGAATTTTTTCAACAATTTTTTTTTTTTTGGTCTTATTTCATATTGGAAATAGGTTTAACTTGCTCAATATTGTCATCCATTAAGTTTTTGGTTTATTAATAGTAAATCATCTTGTATTTATTTACCTTTATCATTAACAATACTTTAACATAATATATATATATATATATAATCAAAATCTTGGGGGTCTCACTTCATATTTAAAGGCAAACATGTGACACCAACGAAAGACAAAAATTCTACCAAAAACCCACCCACCCCCAACCCCAAGAAAAAGAACTTTTGGGAGTAGTAACCACAAATAGAAAAAATATATTATTATGGTAACATACAAATTCACAAATATATATATATATATATATATCTCAATTAATTTAAAATTAAATATCTTTAGTTAGATATCATAAAATTAATTAAAGATTAAATATATTTAGCTAAATATCGCAAAATCGAAGAATCAAAAGGTTTATTAACTCAAACTAGTATAAGCATAGTTAAGTAAGGATATCTTAGCTCAAAATATGTACTTAAATTCTAAAGAATTTAACAGTTTTTGACATTAAGTAGAATTATATATTTTATTTCATCATACATGTACATTATAATTTTGTACTTTTTGAGGGTAAGAAAAGATAAATATACTAATCATAATAATAAAAAAGACAAAATAAATAAATAAATATTCTTTTAAAAATGGGGCCTACTATATACTTTTGATGGCAACATATTTTCAAAGATGAATACTAATTTGTGATCTTTAATCAACTTTTTGACAACACATACACCAACAAGTCCCCCTTTACATTATTGTTTTGCCCCATATAGGGTCATTATATTCAATAGAAAGTCAAATCATGCTATTATAATAATAATAATAATAATAATAATAATAATAATAATAATAAAATAATAATAATAAAAAAATAATATATTCATAGTTTCATAAGTAGAGATTGAAAAGAATATGGTTACTCCTATTTTTATGGGGTAGAAAAAATTATTTTCAACAAGCTGACACAATAATATATTACAAAGCATGTAAAAAAGAAAAATAACGACAGAAAAATAACAAGATGTACACAATTAATGAAGCAAACATGTAACAATTGGAGATAAGAAAACTAGTCCCTTAGCTCTTCCATCGTGACAATACACGATTACTTATTAACCTTATATCTTAATAATATAATTTTTTTTAAAACACAAAATATATATAAGTCATTATATATTTCTTTTTTCCAACTCAAACTATACTTTCACCAACACATTTTTCACTCTCTCTCATCACCAAACACATATTTCAAAAACCCTCTTTCAAACACTCTAAACTCTTTAACTACTATCCAACACTCCTCTTCATCAAACTCAAATATTTCCCTACAAACTCTTCTTCCACCATCTTTTACCACACTTTCAAGAACTTGAACCCCCCACCCCTACCCCCACCCCCCAACAACCCTCTTTCAACACTCTAAAAGTCTAAACTCTCTAACTACTACCCAACACTCCTCTTCATCAAACTCAAACATTTCCCCACAAACTCTTCTTCCACCATCTTTTTCCACACTTTCAAGAACTTGAACCCCCACCCCACCCCACCCCTACACACAAACACCAAAAAAAAGAAGAATGGAGAATGAGAAAGAGTTGCCACCACTTGTAGTGGATCAACAAAACAATAATAATTACTATTCATCATCATCTTCTTCTTCAACTAATAATACACATAGATCTATAGAGACATTGCTAGTAGTACTAGCAGTAATAACTATACTTGGTGTTATTGCTAGTATTATTGCTAGGCTTTGTGGTGGTAGACATTTTAGTGGTAATGGTGAAGATGATATTGAAGGATGGGTTGAAAGAAAATGTAGAAGTTGTATTGATGGTGGTATTCCTAATACTACACAATCATCACCATCACCATCACCACAACAACAACAAGAAGCTAAGACGACTACGACGACGACAACAACAATAGAAGGAGGAAAGAAGTAAGCGAGAAAATAGAACTAGTGAGGATTCTCTTTTTTTTTTCTCCTTTTTTTTTATAACGGTAGTGTTTAGGTCAGGTTACTTAAATTTTTTTTAATTTCAACAAATTTTATTTAAATTTTAATATTTAGAATAATGATATAATGATATGAAATGAACTTAAATGAGATGGAATTATTATTATTGGAAAAAAAATCCAAAATCTTTATTACCTAGTAAATATGACATTTTTTATTTTGTTTTATATGATGAAGGTATTTTGATGAACAATTTATTTATGTCTTGATTATTTTATTAAATATTTGTTGCTTGATATAACTCCATTTAAATAGGTCTTCACTTGCTTTTTGTTCTAATTTTCTTATTTTTATTTTTTTAATTTTGTTTTAGTTTGTGGGATGGGGTGGGGGTGGAGGTGGGGTGAAGAGAGGTTTTGTTGACTATGAATTTCTCCATTTCATATGTACTGGTTGGATTGCCTGTTGAAAGGGTTTATCAATACTTTGTGATAGTAATATTCATTTTAATTAATATTTAAAATATATCTTTTCCCCATCAAATCAACATGGGAGAGTTGCAACTACTTGTATTTTTTATATATATAATTTTCAATATTTAAATTTTAATTGTTAAAAATTAGTTGAATTTAATCAAATTTTACTTCGAAAACTAGTCAAATTTATAACTTTAGAAAAACGAAATATGATAACTAATATGCGGAAGAGATAGATTTTATTCTCTTTTTGGCTAGTTCATTTTCATGGTAATGTTTTTTGAAAATTATCTTCTCTGTTAACAATTAGTATTCCTAATTAAGTAGTAATTATAAATCATCCAACTCATATATGTAGTGAAAAAGACTAACTTAGTTATTTTTCAATTTCTCCTGAATTTGAAAGAGTAGCAAATATTATTCATTTCCATTTTCAACCTAGTTATGTACCATGAACACTTACATAAATCTTAAAGGATATCACATCCATAAGCCTTGGATATTGATCTAGTAATAAGAGCGTAATACATGATAGTTCTGTACTATGAACACTTGCATAAATCTAAAAGGATTACAACTATAAGCCTTGGATTTGGACCAGATAATACATAATAAAGCGTAACATGTGATAGTTCTGTACCATGAAAATATATAAGAAGGTAATATGTGATGGTTCTCTATCATAAAAATAAATCCAAAAGATATCACATCAATAAGCCCGGAATTTTGATCTAATGGTAAAACCGTAATTCTAACATAGTAAAAAATATTGTATTAAAAAAAAGAGTCAAGATGAATATTAAAATTATTATCCACAATTTTAAACCATACATCATTAACGTCCGAGAATTTCTCAATTATAATATTTTCTTCTCTTCTTTTGTTCGTTTTATAGAAGACTATATTGATCAATAGTTGTAACTTTTCGTATAAAGACTAATACCGTATTATCGTGGAATGGTTGGAATTCTTCCATTCTAAATAAGATGTGTTCGACTTCCAAAAATGAAAAAAAAAAAATCTTTTTAAAAGAGTTATCCCAAAAAATGAACTTTAATTTGCAATGGACAATCCAAATTTTGACAACAGATGGTGAAAGTCTGAAAGATCACCACAAAGAAACCATCGGACCTTTCTAAAAGAAAAGAACGATCTGATTTTGAACATGTCGAATTTTAATACGAATATCGAATACTGAATTTAAAAAATAGATTTTTTTTCCCTATAAAGTTATCTCCATCTTAATGATGGAAACACCTTTGGATGCTTGCAGAATCTAACCGTTGGTTTATCTCTATTATAGTAATCATTGTTTTTGCATACAAATATTGCTACTTTAATCCTTTTCTTTTGTCTCTGATAATCAATTGTTTTTGTGAGTTTGCATGTAATATATACTCTTTCTAATTCATGTGTCTCAATTTAAATTAATTAAAAAATTTAATTTTTTTTTGAATTTTATAATGTTAAATTAAAAATATTATAATCAATTAATTATTGTAATCTTAAATTTGTCATATAAGATATTTAAATTGAAATTTTTATTAAAAATTAAAAAATAAGACACTTAAATTAAGGCGAAATAAACATGAAAAATTTTAAATAAATAAATAAATTTGGAAAACAAAAGCATATAAAGATACAAATGGTACTTTATATTCTTTAATTTTTGTGGATCCCATGACATATCCAAAGTAGGGACTAGTAATCAAATTCCATAGAATATGCCATTGATTTTGCTTTCTCTTTTTCTTTTTCTGGGATTCTTTTCTTGTCATACATATTGTTAGCGGATAACTGCATATTGATAGCTGAAAATATTGAGAAACAATATAAATATAGAGATATTTTTAATATAATGAGATATCTTTTAAGGAAATTAAATAATATAATGTTATATTTCGTAATATTTAGGGGCTGATGTTTTTATTTTTCGTGTGTTAGCTCATAAATATTTTGATCAATTTGCTTTTGGTCAATTTTTGTCAAAATATTTATGAGACTCTTCGTAAGTACCTGGGGATCAGTATGTGTAGCCTCTGCACAATCCACAATACATTCATAGCATTTAGGGATCGCACAAGCAGAATTAGACGATTTTCTAATTTTTCGTATTTGTTAGCCTATAAATATTTTGGTGAACTCGATTTTAGTCAAAAAAAATTTGAAACCTCTATGTGACCCTCTGTAAGTACCCGAGAGATCAACACGTGTAGCCTGAGCATGATTCACGACATATTAATAGCATTTCGGGGCCGCACAAGCAGAATTATGAGATTTTCTCATTTTTCGTGCATGTTACCACATGAATATTTTAGTAAATTGGATTTCGGTCAAATTTTTGTCCAAAACATTTATGGGACACTCTATAAGTACCCGGGGGATCAATACATGCAGTCTTGACACAATTTACGACACATTCATAGTATTTAGGACCGCACAAACGAAACTAAGCGATATTCTCATTTTCGTGTGTGTTAGCCTATGAATATTTTGGTGAACTGCTTTTGGTCAATTTTTTCAAAACCTTTATGTGACCCTTCGTAAGTAACCTAAGGATCAATACGTGAAGCCTCGGTAAGATCCATGGTACATTCATAGCATTTAGGGCCCACACGAGCAGAATTAGGCTATTTTCTCATTTTTCATTATATTAGCCAATGAATATTTTGATGAACCAGATTTTAGTCAATTTTTTTCAAAACCTCTGTGGGACCCTCCTTAAGTACAATGGGGATCAGTACTGTATCCTTAGCACGATCCACGACACATTCATAGCATTTAGGGTCGCGCAAGCAAAATTAGGGGATTTTCTCATTTTTGTGTGTGTTAGCCCATGAATATTTTGGTGAATTGACTTTGATAAAAAAAATCTGAAACCTATATGGAATCATCTGTAAGTAATCAGGAAATCAGTATGTGTAGCCTCGACACGATCCACAGCACATTCATAGCATTTAGAGGCCACACAAGCGGAATTATGCAATTTTTTTATTTTTGGTGTGTGTTATCTCATTAATATTTCGGTGATCTGAATTTTAGTCAATTTTTTTGAAACCTATATGGGACCCTTAAAAAGTACTCGAGGGATCAGTACATGTAACCTAGGAATGATCCACGTCACATTCATAGTATTTAGGGGCCACAAAAGTGAAATTAAGCGATTTTCTCATTTTCGTACTTGTTTTCCCAATTAATTTTTTGTTGAACTAACTTTCGGTCAATTTTTTCTCAAAAGTATTATGGGACCCTTCGGAAGTATTCTGAATAATTTTTTTTCGAAACCTATATGGGACCTTCCGTAAGTACCACGTGGATCAGTACGTGCAGCCTCAGCATGATCCACGTCGCATTCATGGTGTTTAGGGGCCACACGAGCAGAATTCAATGATTTTCTCATTTTTTGTATATGTTAGTCAATGAATATTTTGGTGAATTGGATTTTAGTCAAAAGAAAATTTAAAACCTCTATGGAATGCTCTGTAAGTACCCTGAAGATCATTATGTGTATCCTAGGAACGATACACGACATATTCATAGCATTTAGAGGCCGCACAAGCAGAATTAGGCGATTTTCTTATTTTTCGTGCATGTTAGCTCATTAATATTCCGGTGAACTGACTTTCGGTTAAATTTTTTTCAAAACCTTTAAGGGACACTCTATAAGTACCCGAGGGATCAGTACGTGTAGCCTCAAAATAATCAACGACACACTCATAGTATTTAGGGGCTGCACAAGCGGAATTAGGTGATTTTCTTATTTTCGTGTGTGTTAGCCCATAAATATTTTGGTGAACTGACTTTCGGTCAATTTTTTGTCAAAACCTTTATGGGACCCTTTGGAAGTACCTGGGGGATCAGTACATGAAGCCTCAGCACAATCTATAGGACATTCATAACATTTAGGGTCCGCACAAGCGGAGTTAGGTGATTTTCTCAGTTTTCATGTCTATTAGCCCAAAGTTAGTCAATTTTTTTCCAAAACCTCTATGGGACCCTCCTTAAGTCGGGGGATCAGTACGTGTAGCTTCGACACGATCAACGGCATATTCATAGCATTTAGGGGTCGCACAAGCGGAATTAAACGATTTTTTATTTTTTCATGAGTTAGCCCATGAATATTTTGATGAATTGGCTTCAGACTAATTTTTTAGAGTTATTTTATAACAATTACATGTTCAGTGAAATATCGTAAGATGAATATGAAGAGAGTAGAGTGTACGTACATTTTCTTTATTCATACCTTGTGAAAGTTGAAAGGTTATTTCTTAAAGACTCTCTAAAGTGCCTTTTTAGAGTTACATAATTACCCTTTAAGTAATAGTATTACTACTTTGCGAAGAACAATACGAATTCAGGGCACATAATCACCCTTAAGTAATAGTATTGCTATTTGACTCGATATATGTACTAGTAGGAAGTAACAAGTATATCCAGAATCGAATTCATGATTTGAAATTCTTGGATTATTACAATAATCTTAAGTTAAAATAAAATTATGATTGAATTAATAATCAAATACTTATTGGTATTTGAAGAAAAAATAGTATATGTACAGAACTAACCAAAAATTATTGAATTCTTGTGAAACTCCTATATTAAATGTTAAATTCATCACTAAATATACCATGAAACTAACACAATACAATAGATATAATATATGTACAAAAGAATTATACCACTCTTAAATACGTTTAAAATCAAATTCTCTTATCAAAATTCACAAACATCACGACAAATCTCATCTTATAAACTAGCATTTAAAGGCGAGTTACACTCATAATTTATTTTTTAACATGATAACATAGCAATGTTTAAGACAGATTGAATTATGATCGCAACCAATTTAACAATAACAAAATATCGCCTAAAAAATTGAGTAGAGCCTTGCTAGACGTATCAAAGTGAGGGTTTGACTTAATTTGATGAGTTACTATGGATTGAATTATTAAATAGGTGGATCATTAACTCGTCCAATAGTCACTTAGGATGAAAAAATTGAAAATAAATTAAACAATGAATTATAAATTCAACTCATTCAATTTCTATCAAATTTTAGTTTTTTCTTCAAAATTGAACAACAATAACATACCAAGTATAGTTCTACAAGTGTAGTTTTAAGGTTGTAATTAAAGAAATATCATATCATAACCCAGCCAGCATCAATATTTTTATTTCTTGTGTACAAAGAATATCATTTATCAAATATCATCTGCTAAATGTATTCTAACACTTAATTTGTCCTAATTCAAACATGTATATATCTTTGTACATGACCTGCTAATGACTATACAATAGCCTATTAAATGTTAATACTATCAACTTATTTTATACAATATTTAAGTTTTGGGACATTCTGGTGAAACATTGTTGCATGTAAGATTGTTGATATTTTCCCAAATAGCATTTGGAGTTTTACCATTTTCTCCTAACAATTTCACATTTTCCAACAAAATTCCTTGACATGGAAAAATCTTGCTGCAATTGAAAGTTATAGCATTATTTGTTGCACTTGTGCCTTCGATATTTTGATAAATCACATTATTCACTTGAACTGCTGAATTAGCCTGTAATTAAAAGATAAATTATGAATATATTAAGTTAACTTTGTCTCCAATACTGCAAAAAAAAAAGAGAATAATTTTATGACTAAAGAATAAAATTATTACAACTTACTGTATTTTACTTGTAGTGCAATATGTTGTTGTATATTACATTTGAGAGTGGGGTAAATTTGACCATTTAAAGATTTGTATGTGGTTACTATTGAATTTTAAATAAGTTGAAGGGATGAAATTCGTTTTTTTGTTTATAGTCCTTTTTTTTGTTTTCCATCAGATGTCCGGTACTCATATTAGAGCCCGACTAAATCCGAATTCACGCTGTAAAGTCCACATTGGAAGGTAAAACGCTTTCTAACATAAGCGACTCCGTATCCAAGGGAACTCGAACCTAAGACCTTTTGATTAAGAATGAAAAAGTACTTACCACTCTACCATAACCCTTATTGATAGTTTTGTTTATAAGTAGATATTGTAAACACTATTTTGTCCAAAATGACGTAGCAAATTGCACTAATAGTGTAAAAATATGCTACATGATATGTATATATAAATAAAATTCATTTTCATTCGAGTTTAACTTATATAGAATATGCATATCGATTTTAGTACAAGATTTACGTTATCTGATTATCTAAAGATAACTATAACTAACAACCCATAATAAGATAGATTAATAATCTTAAACACTACGACAAATAATCTGTTACGTATACTTCAACTGAGTAGATTATTTTTCTCACCGTTAATATATATATATAAATTAAATCCATTTTCAATTACCTCATTTGTGCACGGAGCAACAGCTCGATCACAATAATTTTGATCTATAATTATTGGATTTTTTACATTATTCATAACGACATTTTGAAACTTAATATTGCTTGCACTTCCAGATCCTCCCTGCATAAAAAAATCAAGAATATTATAACATATATTAAGAATTTCCATAATTAAGAAAAATATTTGTAAATTAATAAAAATATTAATTAATTAATTTACCGGCCAGGTCTTAATCCTAAGTCCATTTGTAGTTCCAGAAAACTTAGCTCCATTTACAATAATATCAGACACATGAGCTTCTGAATTCCTAGATCCCAAACTTCCAATACTAAGCACAAAAAATAATAATAAATTACATAATTAGATTATAAATTTTGGAAAATAATCTGAATATTAAAGAAAAAAAAAG
Organism: Solanum dulcamara; assembly: GCF_947179165.1. NCBI lineage: Eukaryota > Viridiplantae > Streptophyta > Magnoliopsida > Solanales > Solanaceae > Solanum > Solanum dulcamara. The sequence continues at coordinate 72,862,163 of NC_077246.1, read as the reverse complement.
GTTAGTGATTGTAAAATGAAGAGGTTCAACAACAACATCAACATACTGAATATAATCTCATAAGTCGAGTCTGTACCAAAATCTTATCCCTACCTTCGTGGGATAGGAGACTGTTTCAGATAGACTCTCAACTCAAAAAAATCATTTTTTTCAGAACAGCTTGAAATATATACTAGAGTAAAATGATATAATAAAAATATTGAAGAAAGAAAATACTGAAAATAATCAAAGTAGAAGAAATAACCGTAATAATAAAATTAAAAATAAAATAATACTAGCATAATAATACTAATAATAAAATAATATAGGTATATTTTGTATTTGTTTTTGGTACCTTATTCCATGACCTGGTCCACAAGTAATGCCAGTAGCTACGACCTTTTGAGATCCATTTACTATTGAGATACAATCATCACCTACCTCCAAATTAATTTCCAAAATAATTAGTAGATAAGAAAATTTAATGTCATTTTGTTACACTATTAATATAATTTAATCTTTGTAAATATTATTAAAATTGTTTGGATTGCCGATAGACGCTTCCATCGGCAATCTAGCCAAAAATCATTAGTCAAAAAAATAGTGAGCGACAAAACATTCTGATTTTAAAATTCGATATAAGGATCTAAAACTTATTTCCATATATATATAAAATGTATCCCTCTTGTGTTTTCTCTTGCCTAGGGTGTTAGAAGTTCAACGTCCTCGTTAAGGTATGTTTCGTCGTCGTCCAACATTACATACAAAGTGGTTCTGATACTATCTGTAATAATATAATTCATTATAGTGACATTAATTGTCCGCTTTGAACTGGACCTTCAAAAATCAAGACTTTAAAGTGTGCCATTATGATCTAAATTGTTTTTTTTTTGTATATACCAACATCTAGATCTCATGTGTTTATCGATATGAAATTTACTTAAAAGATTCTATAAATATATAAAAGTCAAAATCGTTTATTTATCGATACCTGTGCCAATGGTGGAATTAGAAATTTGGATATTTTGAGTGTTAGTGACATGGATTCCATCAGTGTTGGGGCTATTTTCTGGACAACTCACTACCAATTTTGAAACTTCAACACCAAAACATCTCCCAAATTGCAAATTTATTTGTTGTGAATCTTCTATTTTAAGGTCCTTCACTTTCAAGTTGTTGCACTTGTAAAATGTTAAGGCCTGTCAAAATTTAAGTTTCACCAATAAAATTAAATAAATAAATTAAACTCACCAAAAAAATATTTTTTTTAAAAGAATGACATAATAATTATACAAGAGTAATATTGAGTTTTTAAGTTCCATGCATCGACGACACAATCAGATAGGTATAAAGTTTTTAAGTTTCATGCACGTACTGACAAGTGACAACACAATCAGATCACCAAGAAGGTAATTATAGGTGATTCGATCTATTTAACATCATTAAATGATACACTAGGATAAAATATTTAAATTATATACACTGACAATATAAATAATTTTATACCATCAGGTTAAGTTGATGAGTATAGCAACAGGTTAGTCTTCTATTTTTTAGGTTACCATATCAACATTATGGAGATTTACCTATTATTATAAGTGAACATATATAACCTGATGGTATAAATAATCTATACATATATTGCACATATTTTAAATGTGTTTGAGTAAATGGTAAGTATATAACATGATATAACATGTCAAGTTATATTGATGGTATAAAAAAAATTACCTATTAGTATATATAATTTAAAATCCAAATTATTATTATCTTTAAAAATATTAAGTTAGGATACAAATAACATTATATTTCACATATAAAGTGATACGGATAAAAGATAACTCTATGTAATTAATTGTTTTGTTCTTTGAAAAATAAAAAAATCAAATCAAAAATCAAATAAACGTACCGTGGGTGCATTCTTGCAGGGCTGCAAGATACAAAAGTAGACATAAAAAAAAAAGAGACAAAATTAGTTATATCATAAAAACAAAAGAAATAATTGTGAAATATATATGGTATGTAAAGGGCAAAAGGGTTGCCCGGTATATAAAACATCCCGTATTCACTCAGGAAAGGCCGCACACCCTTAGAGTATGATATAAACAGTCTATCCTAATACAAGTTTTAGTGATTATTTTCATACGGTTCGAGCTGACGGTAGCCTAGTCACACAGAGACAACTTTATCGATCCTTGTGCTAAGATTCCCTTTTTCAAAATTACGTATTCATACCAATGTTTTATTAATTTTGCAAGAATTTTGCCACCAAATTTTGCCATTGCCATTGATAACTCCAGCTCCTCCAACAACCAAATTTTGAACACCACGAAAATAAAGCCAGTGACTACTATCCTTGCTGTAATCTGAAGTATCCTCAGATGCTAATAGGGTTCCATAAATCTGCAATAAAAATTTAATTGGAAAAAAAGGGAAAGAAATTTGTCAAATAATATTCAATATATAGAGCCTATTAATTTATTTTCATGTGTAAAAGCAGTGGCAAGATTAGGAATTTCACGAAAGATGTTCAAAATCTGATATATGTGACCTATATACAATTTTTCGCCAAAGGTATTCAACTAATCATCGTTCGCCGAATGTAACTTTGTCACTATATATAGCTCTTATTTTCTCTCCATATATAATAATAGCAGAGTTTAACTTATAACTACGGATAATGTAAAGTTTTTTTTTTATATTATCAGTGCAATAGAGATGTATTTAAGAATTGAAGTTCATCAGTTCATATAGCGATATCAAATTATAATTAAATATTTATGGATACTATTCAAGGTCACATAAACCCATAGGTTACACTATAGATCAACCTATATACATAGCAATTTATTTAATAAAAAAGCATTTAACTATCTTTTAAATGATCTGATCGTAAAAAAAAACAAAATTAACCCTGATAGTGTGGGCCGACAATCGAGTGCATAAAGGATCTCGAGTTCACGTAAGTTTCGCTAAAGAGGCACACCATGAGAAAGTGTAACACAGCCAGATTTTCTTGACGCAAGCCTCATGAACTAATTTCACGATGACTCAAATGACCATAATTTATAGTTGAGGCGAAAATAATTTTATTGTTACTCCAAAATTCTTTTTACATAATGATATGTCAACCTAACCTGCATTGTAATGGAAGATTTGCATGGCCCAGAAAATTTGATTGGTTTGAGAAGATATTTCTTGTTTTGGGACACCACAAAATTCACAACATTTGAAGATGAACAAACTTCTTTCCATGCTTTTTGAAATGCCTGAAATTAAGATAATATAATTAATTTAATAAGTTAATTAATTAAGAACCAAAAAACAAAATTGATTATAATTGTGTTAAAGTTAATCGAAGAAGTAATCCCAATCTACATATAATCAATATCATAATAAAAATTAGCTTTGAAGTATAACAAAATCTTTAATTTCCACCAAGAATGAGATGTTTAATTAATGTGTATGTGTGTGTCTATATATATAGAGAGAGAAGGTAAAAAAGTGTTATAATTAATATCAACGCAATTAAACATGTGTTAGGTCTTAATTATTTGTTAAATAACTAAAGCCATTTATTAGTGATAGTTACTTGTATTTAATTTTTAAGTGATGTGACATATATATTATCACTTATCCATAAATAAAACTTAAAACTCTTAAAAAATATATTTATCCACAAACTCTTATATCTAATATTCTCTTAGTTTCATTTGTATATATGACTCTTTTTTCTCATTTGTTATAATAATAATAATATTTTATTTATATTTTAAAATAATTTTACTTTATATACATCCCATTTTTTATACTTAATATGAGATGCTTTTACAGCCATTTGAAAAATTATAGCACAATTAATTAAGATCACAAGTTTCAAAATTTTCATTTATTTCTTAATTTTAAACTAAATCAAATACCGTCAAATAAATTAAAATAAAGCTAAGGCAATATACTATTTTTTTATTGTTTCACTATTAAAAATAGGTGGATTTTAGAAATTCTTTGAGGGAGGTCTTTACGTCAGAAAAGCTTTCAACGAGTAAATTTACAATGACCTCTCTCAGAAATTTCTATCAGAAATTCGCGTGCTTTTTAATAATAGTTTAAGAGATTCTCTCTCAAAAAATTTCGTCAGAAAGTTCGTGTGTTTTTAGTAATAGTTTGAAAGAGAAATTATTAAAGGAAACTAAAACTTACATTTGTATCATCTATAATTCCATCACCTTTAGCTCCAAAGCTATCCACACTAATTGTTGTAACCTTAACTTCTTCTTGATCTTCATATTTCTTCAAATTCTTGAATCGTTGAAATTTACTAATTATTTCAAGAATATTTTTCATATTGTTGTTGTTTTCATGATCAAGAATGGTGTTGAAATAATTTGAAGGATAAGCTTGCAAATCATAACCAAATTCCCTTTCAAGATTATTCATGTTGTGATCATTATTAGGGAATTTAATGCTATAGCAAGATGAAAATGACATAATTATAATAATGATAAAAATGGTGAATAAAATGAAGAGATTTCTTAGAAGGGACATGGTATGTTTGTTTATTTTGTTTTATAATATAAATAATATGTTGTGTTTTTTTAAATTTATTTTTTGGTTGAAAAAAATGATGAAAATTATGGAGGAAAGTATGGGGGGATACTTGTTGGTTAAGAGAAAATGAGGGTATGGAAATAATTATATGATAAAGTGAGGTGGGGGATTTGCCTATTTATAGAATTTAGATGTATATTTTTTATTTTATTTTTTAATTAAATGTGAGAGAGATTTAGACGAAAGTATTAATTATTTCTTGGACAATTTGCTGACTTCTTGCCTCCATACTTACTTAGAAAACAAGAACTGAAATAGAAATAAATAAATAAATTGATATTCTGCTTTTTAAATATATCATCAATTTTACTGAATAGAATGCTTTCGGCCACTTAAATATCAAAATGTGTTTTTTTATAAGAAAAAAAAACTTTTCCCAAAAAAAAAATGCATACCTTTTAATTATTTAAACATAATTTATGTCATCAACTTTTGAATTCAAACACATGTTGCTTTTACAATAGATAATTTCAAAGGATTGCAATAAATTAAGATGTCACCTACTTGATGTACTATTCAGAAAAAGGTCCATATTTTACTTGTAGAATAAATTACTACATGATATAAAAATTTTATTTTCAAAAAATTGCTAAAATGTCAAGAAAAATTAAATATATATATAATAGTAAAAAAAAAGATAAGTCAAAAGCTTTTTAAAAGGTAATTACTTAAGCAAAAAAGACTTAAGTGGGGGAAAAGAAAAATTATAAGCAATGTTGATAATTTGTCTAAATTGGAAATCATTATTGCTTGTTTACTAAAAAAAAAAACAATGCATGAAGCTTCCATCAACAATGGTTGCTATAAACCAGATGTGGTGCTTGGATGAGGTTGCTTCTTTCTTAATTGAAGGTTTCGAATTCGAGCTTTGAATATAATAAAATTCTTAATAAGAAGCGCTTTCTCCCGAATGAAACCTACGCAGCACGAATACAAAATAATTGAACTCTAATACAAATAAACAATATGATAAAAAAAACCAAAAAAACAAACAAACAATGATTGCTATAATTTATTACTTTATTTTAAGATAAGTTTTCTTAGTGATGGGCTTTGGAGTAAACCGTTTAGATTTCAATGTCTACCTTACAAATATTTTATCCTTAGTTTACTAATTGCATGGATGTGCTTAATTTATCGATTATATTTGTTATGCTTTAAAAATTGCAAGTTTATCTATTTTGAAACATACTTCAGAGTTCAGATATATAATATCTAAAGTTAGATTTAATAAAGCCAAATTTCAAACAAATTCAAATAGCAGAATTTTCACTAAGGGATTTAAAATTTGAAGAAATTCGTCCTACGTAGGATATGTGTCTCTACTTAGTGTGACAGATCCAGAATTTTCACTTAAGAATTAGAAAAATGAAAATATAAATATGTGAATCAGCCAACAAAACGCAATTCTAAGGAAGACAATAGTATATAGTTTATAGGTACAAAAAGTTTGATTTTTGGGTTTAAAATTCTCTAATTCACTATTTCAGCATTTTCTTTTTGTAAAAAAATAATCGCAGTTGGGCAGTAGTCCCGTCGCTATTTTGAAAATTAAATGGAAAAAAAATAACAAACCTTGAACACAAGGGTACAGTGGAAGAGCCTTACCACTGAGCTACATTTTGTTTATTGTATAAAAGGTTCAAAATTAATGTATGTACGTAAATATAGTAAATTTATATTATATATATAATGTTATTTTTTGTCAGTCGGTTCGGATGAACCCCTCTCGCCCCCTAGATCCGTTCTTGTGTCTACTTGTTTAATTTTATGCAAATTTAAATATCTACTTGTGCACAACTAAAGTTAAAAGAATAAATACCCATTGAAACCAATTAATGTAAATGTATTATGCCTTTTATTTTTGGAGCAGTGGTTTATGATTAACAAGTCCTTTTAACGGATTTGTTACAATTTAATGAAAGCAATGCCAAAACTAAAGGTAAGTAAGGGGGTTTAATTAAATTTTCTTTGATAGAAAATTATGTCGTGCAAGTAAGGTAAAACATATATTTTAGAAAACTTTCTAGATATAGAATATTTCTATTTTTTGTTAAAATTCCCTTATTAGAATTTCCAATTCCGTCGTTCTAAAATGAAATTCATTAATACAAACAAATTTTCTACTAATACTCAAATTTGTGGAGAAATCTTATATACCTATTTTTTCCCCTCATAGCAAGATACTATATTGCATAGGCTAGCGAGCGGCGAGCCATAGACCAACGATAACATTGTATTTTCGAAACCTATAAATTATAAGTTTGTCACGATCCCAATTCGTCGTGACTGGTACCCACACTAACCCTCCAATGGAAGAATCATTTTTACATCCCAAGTTACCAAGACTGATGAAATAAACCGTTAAAGATTTGCAGAAGCAGAAATAAATAGAGAAATAATATTGAGTCCCCATAAAGTCAGCCAAACAAGCTAAACAACAGACTGAAATGCGGAAACATCCTAGGATTTGAAAGTCGTCCGTACCAAAACTCTAATAAAATATCAATATCAGTAAAGGGAAGCACTCCCAAAATGTAATCATAAAACTAAAACAGTGTTTGAAGTCTTAGTCCTGAAAAAAGGACTAGAACAAAGGAAAGTCCACAACAACTTGAAATAAACCGCTCGCCCTTGAACTCGAACAAGTCTCACTCTTCTAAACAAGGTCTCTCTGCAGCCGGCTGAATATGCTCTGTACTCAACAAAAGGCAGAGCAAGTGTAGTATCAATACACAAAACAACAATGTACTGGTAGGATCACGTGTTAGCCAGTAAACAGATCATAGACAAGTAAACCCAACACAATAAACACATATATACAGAACAAGTTAACCATTTCCACTCAATTCAATACTCAGCAAGACCACCGTTCAATAACCTCAACTCATATAATTTCATATAAGGGTTCTCTTATGGGACTTGTAAACATTCAACTTGTGTCGGAACGTGACATCCGATCCAAGATTTGTGTCGGAACGTGACATCCATTTCAAATGTGTGTCGAAACATGACACCCGATTCAATTTATGTGTGTCAAAATGTGACACCCGATCTCAATATACAAAGAACCTCAATTTTATTCATTAATCATTATTATATTATCAAGAACAGGTTCATCACAAAACAGGCCAACAAGTGATCATTTCACATGTAATCTAGCATGTCTCCCTATTCATATACACATATGCATATCATGAAGTAATTTTTCAAGTATATGAAACACATACAGGAAACAAAACCATCATCTACTTCAAATTCGTGCTTCAACAACCTTAAAGTGCAAGAGTTTTCCCTTTCTGAGTTCTTTCGGTTAGTTCTTGGTCTAAAACAAGTCACATATACACAATGATCAATAAAATAGCCTAATTCACAAGAATTATAACTAAATTCTTACCCAAGACCAAAACTCATAATCCTAACCCCACCCTAGGGTTATTTCCCATCATTGGTTTCAGTTCCAACCCTTCCCCAATGATTACCAACCATAGTTCCTAGGTTATAGGAATCAAAGGATGAATTTAGGAAGTAAAATTCTTACCTTAAGCGTGAAAATTTGCGGGAAATCGATAGAAATCGCCCTAGGTCGCCTTCTGTCATTCTAGAAATTGTTTTTGTAGAAAAAAAGATTGTTTCTCTATTTTTTCTCGACTTAAGTCGCGACTGTCCCGCTCTGACAGGATCCATCCAGCTCTGATAGCCCCGCTCTGGAGGAAATAATCCCGCTCTAGCGGAATATGCGAAAATAGTGAGCTCAGAGTTTGTGCTCCAAGCTCCCATTTCACAACACAACCCCTTTAAAGACGTATTAAAATATACCTTTCACACCAAGTCCGATTCCGGGAGTTTTACTAGCCTGAATGCAATTTCGCGAAGCCGTAAATGTTTCATATCGTCTTGGCTATCAGCTTACCCAATCAAATTAGAGATCCGATCCCCCACCATTTCAAGGTCACCCTATATCTCACCTGGTTCAGAATTCGTCCAATTCTAACATAGGCTATATTTTTTCAAAGTTACTATCCGAAGTTTTTTGGCCCAAAATCCTTCTCCATTGACCTATTTCTAACGACGAAAACAGATCGTTACAAAGTTTGAATCGTATCATCAATCATTGATATTTGTATTAGATAAATTATTTACATCACGTTTTCTTGAATACGATCTTTTTATGGATCCTACGTGAATTCGAAATATATACTTAATGTCCAAGACTACTCTTTTTTTCTTCTAAAAAAAAAGAAGAAAGAAGTTGAGATACCTATATATTACTGTCATATCAAATTTGTGGATAGGAACTTTTGATTAGTTCTACGTATCTTAGATTATGTCACCTTATAGAATTCTTTGGCCTATATATCAACACATGGTTTGTTTTTGCCAAAAAAATATTTATTTTACTTATAGACAAAAAGTTATGGAGCTACAAAAAAGGAAAATTTGAATGAATATATCAATTCATTAATTAACTTGTTCGACTTTGGCACGTTATAAGTTAATTTAGTGAAAGTAGTTTATAACTTGTAGAGAGTTAACTTAGTTTAAGATTAATTAGTAGTTATTTTTATCTTCCATCAATTATGGCCATGTAATATTTTGATTTAATTCATACCAATCAAATGTTGTCATATTGATTTAGAATTTTGTGACATTGAATGGTGATTTCTATGGTAGATAAAACAGAGGCGGATTTAGCTAGTAATCTATCAATTCACGTAAATTCAAAAAAGTTTTTCCAAACCTTATATACAATAAATATGTATAAATATTTTACTATAACTACAAAGAAAAAGGATTTAGCAATATATAAATTTAACGACAAATCTTTCCCATTGCGATATATTTTGTTGCAAAATTAAAAAATAAATAAAGGTATATATTTTATTGAGAAATGCTTTGGATTCTAAATGGATTATAGAGAGTAGGACAAAAGACCCAATTACGACAATAAAGAGAAACAATGATTGGAATATATCGTCTTTATAATAATAAAAGGCTATAAGCCAGTTGTGACATTTATGAAAAGTCAACTCCTCAATTTTTTTTTTGAGTTCTCAGTGTCTATTTATACTTAAACATTGTATGCTTGTGTGGATATCTATGGAAAAAGTGTATGACATGACGTTGAAGTGTTGCAACTATGCCATCCTTGACGATGATGATCGTTGCCGAGAAGGTGACGATGATGATCGTTGCCGAGAAGGTGACGATCTCTTAGCATAATGTATAGTTATAGTGTATTATAACCTTATTTTCTTCTCTTATTTTTTTTTTCATAGAAAGAGTTTCCATAAAAAAAATTGTGAAGAAGGAATCAAAAAAGTGAAATCTATAAATTAAAGCATGTATTAAGCTATGATTATGGCATGTTTTCTTTATATTGGATTTAGTGAGAATATTTGAGAATGAAACAAGTAGGATTTGCAATCACCAGCTAAGCTCAATGCAGGATTTCGGTTGGATCAGATCTTTTGGAAAGCTTTTGGACACAGCGAAAAAGATTTCCCTACCCTAAGATAAGACGGTTCCCGCCCTCAGGTCAGGGAATAGAGCTAACTGCATCGGATAAAATAGCAATTCCGGACAGACTATAGAGCCTAATTAAAAAGAATTCGGGCTTGCTTTTTTAATTCACATCTATGGGCCAGTAATTGGGTCATACCATGATCTCAGCCCATTTGTTTCTCTTGGATTGGGGCCAGTTGGGCCACTTTGGGCTGGACCGTTACTATCACCCATTATGTGCAAACAAACAATTGAGCTGTTGGAAGCGCCGCCCTCATAAATGAGTTCTGAAATTTGTAAATTTTAGTCGAGCTATAATATAAGTATCAAATATCGGGTGGAAAATAAAAAAATGTCCTAGTCACCGCCTTTTATCATCCTGGTGTATGGATCAGTACGTGTGTACCTTGATTAATTCAATGAATAATTGATGATTCTGTCAATCAAGACTTAAATAGATAAGAAGAAATCATTTACTGTTTTTGTTTCCGATGAAATTTTAACCTAACACCTTTCTAGTCATGTCTAACATAGTTCATCACGTATTATATGCTTAGCATATTACTTTTTCTTGCATTATCTTGTCATTAACAAATTAAGTAAATCATTAGTGGGATTAATTAAAAACTACAAAATCCCGTTTATGTTATATTCCACACTTTTGTTTTCTTTTCATTTTTTGTTCTGAGTTTTCTCATTATGTATTATTAACAGATTAAGTAAAGCATTAGTGGGATTAATACAAAATTGCCAAAATTCACATTATTGTAATTTGCACCCTTGCTTTTTCTATTAATTATTATATGAACACCAACAACTCATTATGTAATTAACAAATTAAGTAAAGCATTAGTGGGATTATTCCAAATTTCCAAAATACATTATGTTATTTACACACTTCCTTTGTTTGATTGTTTCCTAATAATCAATTTATGACAAGTGCATGTATTATCTCAGTTTCTACAATATGAAATTACAAATAATAGTAATATATTCAGTATAATTTTACTGGCTCCAACCATAGAATTTGTGAGTTTTAGCTCTCTCTCGGAGAAGAGGAAAGAGGCGAAGAAAGAAGGGAATGAGTTCTTTTCTCTCGATCTTCGGAGAGAACTGGATCTGAAAGAGAATCTCTCCGTCTGCCCCGCTTCAACAACAAGAAATATAATCAAGGAGTGGAATTCTCTTCTCCCCTCGAAAAACTCCATTGCTTTGACGTCGAGCTGCCGATTTCCCTCCTATCCTAATGACGGAGAAAAGTTACTCTAGGGATAACAGACTGATCTTCCCCAAGAGCTCACATCGACAGAAAGGTTTGGCACTTAACAGAACTTATTAGTGTTTTGAAATTACATACACAAATCAGAACACACGTTCTCTCAACTCAAAATTCGCAATTTTTAAATTCGAAAACCGTCAAACTTAGAGAAAAACTAGATATAACGAACACAAAATAACAAACTCCACCTAACACACACTATATATTTATGTTATGTAACATCCAAAAATATGTACAAAGTGTTCCAATATTACACTTATGTAACGTGATTTTCTAAGAGATGAATGGAGGATCCAACCATAGGTTTGTGAGTTCGACAAAACTTATACATCAAAAAATCCTCTTCCTCACATAAGGAAGACGATTTCTCGATAGAACCAAAATGAACCGATAGGAGAACTATATATACATTTCAAAACACATGCACTCGCTCTACTCAGACTCGTAATATATTTAAATTCTGAATCCGTTACTCTAAGTAGAAGCTAGATATAACAAAGTACAAAGCAACAATTATCTAGAACACACTTTTTTCTTTTGTAAATTTAAAAGAAGGAACGTTTTGTTGGAGCTCTACCAACAGCTCTCATTAAATTGGCTAATTCAAGAACCCTAGCTACTTTTGTTCCTCTTTTTGCTTCTGCTGATGCCCTTCTTTCTTCTGCTTTTCTTCTTGCATTTGCTATATTATTTTGCATCTTTTCTAGTGCTTTTGCTCTTTTCTCCTCTAACTTTCTCTGAAGAACAATGCAACATGTTACTACAAAATGAAAATAGTATTCACGAAATTTTGATGTATAGAAAAAATATTACTTCCTTCGTTTTAATTTATATGAGTTAGTTTGACTTGACACGGAGTTTAAGAAATAAATAAAAAAAGATTTTTGAAATTTGTGGTAAAAAATAAGTCATAGATATTCGTATAGCTAGAAATCATTTCATTAGGGGTAAAGTGGACATTTTAGAAATATGTGATTCTTTTTAGATCTAACTAAAGTTAAATTATTACTAAATATAGAAATGTGTCAAGGTGATACACATTGTTTCACCATCCCGAAATATATAAATCCATTTGATTGATGAAAACTTTAATCGACTGATTTGGTAGTCAATGAAGTGAGGGTCAAATTCCAGCAAAACAAATAAAATAGTAGATGATTTTGATCATTTGCCTAAATTTTAGTAGATAGAGACGTAAAGTTACTATATATTTATATTGCTAATAAATAATAAGTAATCGATGAAATAATCAAAATACATGCAAGTCAACATAAGCACCATTATTATTAGAAAAACTATTTAACATTATTGTCCCAAACACTAACCTCAGAATAGGGGCAAGGGAACCAAAAATATCTTTTTCTTCTTTTTTTAATTTTTAATTATTTTTGGCAAATAGGGTTTGGGGGGTGGGGGCGGGGGGGAGGGGGGCAGAAAAGGAAAAAAGGAAAGTCCAATTTGGAGTTGTGCATTCATGACTCATTGAAGAATTAATTCCATTCACTACTTTTTCAACTTTGGGTGATTATTTGAGCAAATAAAATCATTTATAGTTGCATAACTAACTCACTAAACCAAGAAAATTTTCTCTTTTTTGAAGTGAACTTATTCCACTATGTTTGTCCCCTAATATATGATAAAGTCATGTACTTATCATTTCAATAATAATAATAATTCAGGTAGAAAAAATGAATAACTAATTATTAAGGTATATTTTAAAATATAGATGATGATAGTTTAGATTAAAAAAACACAACTGACAATTTAGGTGCGAAGACTATTGGGAATGAAAAACAATAGATAAAAGTTAAAATTTTGTACAAGCACAAATGCAGATACTTCAAAATATTTGACCTTTTAAAAAAGTAGAAATCCATTTCAATTTATGAAATGTTAAATAAGTGAGACGAAATTATTGAAAATTCAGATAAAATATTCTTAAGCAGTGCTGATGTACATGAATTCGACAGAATTTAGTAGATTTTAACTAAACATTATATTTTTCTTAATATTAGAACGTGATAACTTCAATTTATAGATCCCATTAATGTGTACGAAAATCTATAGATAATATGAACCAAATAGAAAGTACATACCTCAACTTTCTTCATCCAAGAAGTAGCCTTTTGAACTTCTTCATTTTCCCATCCATTAATCACAGCATCTTCACACTTAAACCTATTATTAATCTTTGCAATTTTTGCAGTTTGCCATGCACTAATCTTTGATTCAATTTCCTCTTTCTTCACTCTATGTACAATCACTTCACCTTGTTGACTAGTTCCACTCAAATGATCATTATTAGGAGAAGGAGTACTAGGGTTCAAATAAACATTATTATTATTATTATTGTTGTTGTTATTATTATTATTATCTGCTACAATAGCTAAAGGATTATTTTCTTCAACTATAGTCTCCTCTTCGAAAATCCTTCCTAAATTATTATTGATTGTACCTTCAACTTCATGACTTGTACCATTATTATTCTGGTTGTTGTTGTTGTTGCTAGTAGATGATCCAGCAAGTACCAAAGCATTGAACTCTCTACTCATTGTTGTAAAATTCTCACTTGGAACTCCTCCTAATTCTGAGGACAAAGATGATGATCTATGGCTACTTGTTTCCCAAGCTTCCCTTCTTCGTCCTGCACGATTAATATTCGTGGTGAGTGGTGGTACTGGTGGTTGTGGTGGTGTTAGAGCATGGATATCTCTGATATGATCATCTCGACGATTCTGATTCTGATCCTGATCGTCATAATCATGATCTTCATGATCATTTTCTCTACTATTATTATTGTTGTTGGTGGTGGTGGTGCTTGATAAGACTAGAGCTCTTTGATCATTAGACATGTCAAGATTTTTGTTAATTTCTATAAGGATTTTGCTAGGTTTTTAGTGTATATTTGATAGAATGGATCATACTAGTGGATGAAGGAGAAAAGGAGAATGGAAGGGTGAAAAAGAAAAGGGAGAAAAGAGCAACATCATGTTGATTATTTGTTTTTTTTTTGACTATTGTTAATTAATCAAAGAAATATGGTCAAAGTGATATGAACCACACATGCACGTTGGAGTATAGAAGTAATTGGGTAATATATGAGGAAAGTTCAAGAAATTAGTACTATGGTTCCCATATTTTACAGATAAAGCTAAATAAAGTAAGAAATATATATAGAGCTAGAAAAAAAAGTTGGTATTAGTACTAATTATGATGATTCTTTTTGGTTCACAATAATTACATTATTTAGCCAAAATGTACAAAAGATATAAATTATTTTATAATTAAAAATTTATATTTTATATATCATACAATAATATACAAAAATGATGTGTTTATTAGCTATTATGTTGATGGATAATTATACAATATAATGTTTCTTTCTTTAGCTCGAATTTTCTAGTTACTCCCTTATCTATTGATAATTAAGGAATTTCCTCAGAGAGTATTAGCGGAGTCAGAAAATTGTATAAGGAATTCAAAGAAATATTAGGAATGTTATGATATAAAGATAGATATCTTTAACTTAATTTTAGCTGACAACTAAATATCCAATCTTGAGAATGCACATCTAGACGTCTTAATATGGTCATCTGAACATAATTTTTCGAATGTGCATTCTCAAAATTGAGGTATCTACAAGGCCAATTCAAACACGGTTAAAATGCCTAGATGTGCATTTTTAAAATTAAATATTTAGTTGTCAATTAAGGTCAAGTTAAAATTTTTATTTATGTATTCTGCGGGGAAAAAATAATTCAATGTTATGTATGACAAGAAGAAGGACCAAATCTATAAGACACAGTAAACAATAGGCACTTAATTGCAAAACATCACTTTAAGTAGTGTCGGCCAAAGAAGATTCTATTTAATGGTGGGACCATATTAAAACTAAACACGTGTCACACGTTAACAGTAAAAAACTACCACGTGGATGAATCTCATTGGTTTAAGTAAACTCAATACTTTATGTCGTTTTCATCTTATGCATTGATGACCAAGCAATACCGTCAGGTTATTGACACGTGTAAGACAAAAACACGAATAAAATATTAAAGGTTAACAAGATGCCCACGTCACACATGATAATTTATCAAACATTATCAATGCAATAATTAGAGTAGTAAAATATTGACTAATTTAATGATTAAGATTCATCCATTAGGTTGTTGAGATGGATAGGATCTCATAGTTCTTAATTAGAGGTATTGATTATTTCTTGTATAGTCGAGATTAACATTTGAGTATAGAAAAGCTCTTGAAAGGGAACAAGCCTACGTACGTGACAACGTTGAATTTGAATTAATCTGATCCAATGCATTATCAAAAATGATTGTACTACGATGAATAAATTCTTTACCATATGAATTGAGCAACTCCTTATAAAAAGCGTATTTTTCTCAAATAAGTTCTATGTGGCACAAAGTTGGATTAGTTGGATCCAATGCATTACATACCATCAACTGATGTGTTAATGATGAATGAGATTCTTAACCAGAGGTTCCAGCTATACAAATTGATAAAAGATCATAATTAAGAGCACATAACCTCTAATTATAGGTTACAAGGCGAATTCAAGCCATACAAAATGCTTTTACTTTTGGATTTCTTTCCAATTTTTTTCTTCTTTTCCAATCAAAATTAGTGATGTAAATGTGAGTGGGGAAATGAGGAATTGGAATATGACATGTCTCCATTGTGTTTTTTTAATAGAAAATTAGAGACAGGTATTTGCAATAGTATTGGAACAAATAAGTTTTGAAAAAGATGTGGTGATTAGTTTATTTTTGTCCTTTTATCTTTCTTACTTCCAGCTGGTAATATCTCCCATCACCTACTAAGCTTTTAAGGTCGTCAAAAACACGTTTAAATTATTATTTTTTTATCGATTTTACACCTTAATTATCAAAAAAAAAATCTTAATTGAAATATCACCATACAACAACAACAACTCAGTAAAATCTCACATCGCGGGGAATTGAAATATCACCATCTATATATTAAACACACGTTAGTTGAGAAGACTCAGATAGAAAGAAGAAATTATTAATAATTAACTAATCAACTTCAAAATATATTTTAATATATAAATGGTAATAATTCAAATAAGTAAAAGAAACAGTAGTGATAGAGCAGTGTTTTTGAAGTACTACTTCTGATTTTGATACTTTTGTCAATTTGTAATAAATGAGATTTTTTAGTGTTTGATTGGTTCCCTCTTAACTAATTAGAGCAGTAAAGAGTGTATTATGATATGTGAAAAGTCTACTATGATACATTGCAATTATTCACTCTCAATAATCTAATAGTAAACTTAGATCTAACTACTAAAGAATATGATAGAGTAACAGGTATTCCTCCTTGACTAAGATCTCATATTTGAGTATGGAATCGACTTTGGTTGGGAGTGCTTGACTCCTAAGCTGAAATTTTTCAGCGCGAATCCAAACTAGTTGAACCTTAAAACAGATATCGAACACTAGGTGGAAAAGAAAAAAGGCCAACTTACATCTATAGATGTTATAAGCAAACTTATCTAAACCTTGAATCTTGATGATTTAAACAATAAAAAAGTCCCTCAAGAGTAACTTCAATTTAAAAGAACATAAAACTCAAGGAAACACCATGAAGATATACACAACTTTTTGCCAAAAGATCATATGATAAAAAGCATCTCTATAAATATAAGAGTTTTTAAGTTCTATGCACTGACAAATAAAAAAGATACTTACACAATCAAGTATAAGATAATCACAAGTACTACTACAATAACAACAAATCCAGTATAATCTCACAAGTGGGGTCTGAAAAGGTTAGAGTGTACGCGTACCTTACCCCTACCTTCAGAAGGTAGGGAAGTTGTTTCTGATAGACCCTCGACTCAAAGGAAGAAATAAGCTAACTGCAAGTTAATCTCTTTAATACATAATAATTAGAAATTTAGTAAAAATGGTCACTAACTTGGTACTGTAGATTAGAATTCATTGATTGTATAAAAAAAATATTTACATTGCCAGGGTACATAACTTAAATCCTAAAATATAAAATAAAGTGTTGCATTGTGCAGCTCTGAGAGTAAGAGAAAAACAAGCCCTGGATATATCTATACCTTTGGCCGTGATGGAATGGATGTCATTGATAACTCCTCCATGGTGTAAATACCGGGTGGGGGTAAGATTATCACGTTTTCCTCTGGTGGCTCATCGGGTGGGGTTAAGTTTATCCTGTTCTCCTTTGGTGGCTCACAGGGTGGGGGTAAATTTATCCCATTTTCCTCTGGTGGCTCGCATACAATAGATCGATTCTCTGGTGTTACATCTTCATTTGGGCCAGGAGGATATTCAATCTCAGAAGCACTTAAATCAAATATAAACACAGAGAACTGGGAATTTCCTTTGTATCTGAAGAGTAAAAAGTAACCACAAGCAATTGAATAGTACTCCTTAAATTTGTTCCATCCCTCATTTAACCATACCATGCCACTAGAGTTTAGCAGTTTTACTTTCCATACCACGCCATTCGGGACCTCAAGTGACACGAGATCCCCCAGATTGGCGCCATGCTCCGTCACAAATTCATTAGGGATGTGCTGTAAAATACCAAAATTGGAAAGATATGAACAAAATATAAGAGAAGAAACGTAGCTACCAACAACAACAACAACAACCCAGTGAAATCCCACAACGTGGGGTCTGGGGAGGGTAAAAAGAGGTCAGATATGGCTAAGAAGTTCAAAGCAATATGGGAAAGAAAATAACGAATAACGCATATAACGAAAGCGACACAGATTAAATAGAGTAATCAGAGTACAGAAAGAAATAGAGAGATAATAACAGAAGTCAGAGCACAAGAAATTATAGTGCGCTAATGCGCCTATTAATACGGAAGAATAACGAGACTATGTACTAGCCTTCTACCCTAATATGGGTCCTCTACACCCTCCTATCTAAGGTCATGTCCTCGGTAAGCTGTAACTGCGTCATGTCCTGTCTAATCACCTCTCCCCAAACGTAGCTACCAAATAGAAAGAAAATAGAAGCTTCAGACAAGTTGGTGTAGACAAGTTTCCAATCACACACAGCTTTTCCCCATTTCTCAATAATGGAGAAATCTTGAAAGCCAATGAAACACCGTAGATAATGAGTCAGCCACTCTAGCCTTCTCCACTTAAATACCATACTTTTGTCCGTGGAACGGTAAGAACCAATGACGTGCATACGTTGCGCTCTTACCACTAGACCAGAACCCTGAGGGTCCGATCGCATATTGTTACTGACAAGAAGAAAGAGAAACAGGTAGCAAAATACTAAGTAGGAAAACCCCTAATAAAGACTAACAACAACAAATACTCAAGGTGACTAGTAAGTTAGGGTCTAGCATCTATCAGTCAAATTTGCAGAACTGAGCTTCCATAATTCATTCCTAAAGTTGGGTATTTCTTTTCCTTTGTAGGCTGCTGATCTTGGTCGTGCCTTCTTATCACACATATTGATGGGTAATGAGTGTTTATTAGAAATATCCAAACTCTTAAAGCTAGCTTGAATAAACACTTGAGTTTCCTCAGCGAACAACCATTTGCAGCAGTCCCCATTGCCCAGTGTGGATTCAACTATAATGAGGGGTCATTTGGTAGAGTGTATAATAATAGTATAGAATAGGGTGTATTAGTAATGTTGGGATTGGTTATGCTAGGACTATTTCCTATCCATTGTTTGGTTTGGTGTATTAAGGGCAATTCTGTCTTTACCATGCTTATCCATGTATTAATAGCCCATGCATTGTTAATACCATGATTTTCTATGTATTAGTTATACCCCCTATGATACTGAATGGGGTGCATGACTAATACATATATAGGCTAAAAATCTTACCAAACAAAGGATTAAATAATACCATGAACAAAACATGTATTAAATTCTCTAATACACCCTACAAACGACCCATGAGTTCTATATGCATAAAAAGGCAGCCTGGTGCACGAAGCATTCATATTCACACGGGGTCCGAGAAAGGGCTGCAGTGGGTGTGATATAGGTAATCTACCCTGACACAAGCATCAATGGTTGATTCCACGACTCGATCCCCCGACCTAAAGGTGACAAGGAGACAACTTTACTGTTGGTCCAAGGCTCACCCTTCAATGAGTTCTATCTATATGGATGAAATAAATATTCATATTGGGCAATTATGCATGCGAACATAAATATTAATATTGACTTCCTCTTTCTTTTTCTTATGGAAAATTTGGTCAATCAGACCTGATAAAACATGAAAGCCAAAACTACTTTGGTCAATCAAAAGAGATAAAAATGAATTCCAAAAACGGCCTGTTAATTGTTAATCAGCCTCCTTTTTGTCCATATCTGTTTCCTGGTATAGCTGATAAGAGCTTATATGTAATCAAATGCTAACAAGAGCAGAAACCTTCCTAATTTCTTCAATACAAAGTATTCATATTATTCATTCTTGTTAGTGCTCAAAAACAAGAAGCTTGTTCGAGGCTGAAATATATTTAAATTCAGGTCTATTCAGGTTTGAAGGTTTGCCAAATACCTTCTGATCCTCAAGCTTTCCACATCCTCAAAAACCCTCCCGTACTTAGACCCAATTAATTTCTCACACATTAAAGTACATAAATCCTATGAAGACAGAGTTACTATGCCAAAATGTTAGGAACGTCAAGCATCCACTCATGCACATATAAAGAGCCTTCATGAAAGACATGGCAACCATAAGTACATTACATGACTAGCTTTCAACTATTGCAGCATCAGCCATGAGTTTGGAGTTTTGGAAGTTTGATATGATTCCTCTGGCAAAATCCTCAACAACACACCCTAGACTCCTTCAACTATGTAGATCACATATAATGTCAGTTTCTGCACGAGGTCTAGCATGAAGAAGAACTTTTTTAATAAGCTAAATGTCAAACTATATGAGTTTGAGAGGAGTTGCTCTAATATCAAAAGTAGGCTAATTATTTAGCTTTACCATTTGAAACAAGACCTGGTCTTGATCTAACCCCTCTGGTTGTCATAAAAACTCATAATCAAAGAACGCTCCCTACTACATCTCCCTCTTCTGCCAATTGAAATTACATTTTCCACACCCCAAGTTTGGTGTTATTTCATTACAGAAAACAACATGACCAGAAAAGAAGACATACACAAGTAGTACGCTTGTCAATCAATGTGTTGGTCCAATATAAAAACAACAACATACCCAGTGAAATCCCACAAGTGAGGTTTGGGGAGGGTAGAATGTACACAGACCTTACCACTACCTTGTGGAGGTAGAGAAGTTGTTTTTGAAAGACCCTAAGCTCAAGTGCATCAAATCCAGGTACAACAAGTAACAACGAAAACATAGCAAGTAACAACAAAATAGTGCGATAAATGAAATATCAAAAACAAGAACTACAATAATACTAGTATAACGACAATGACAAACACTAATCACCCTAAGCAAGACAACACTACACTCTCTACTAACCTTATATCCTAATACGTGTCCTCCACACCCTCCCATCTAGGGTCATGTCCAATATAAGTTTCCGAAAATATTGTAAATTAAATGAAATCACCAAATTACAGGCATTATTAGCATCTCCACACACAAGACTTCACTTGTGGGGTTACACTGGGTATGTTGTTGACTAGGACTAAATGCCCACAATCTCCACCACCTTCCTCATTGTCAACATTGTTTTAGACAAAATGCTCCTATTTTTGACAAGAAACGATTTTTTATAAAAACAAAAAGGGAATTTAAAAACTTATAAATCTTCACAAACTTGGAGAAGAGAAAGTACTACTACAGCACAGATGAATAGCACAGAAGCCATACAAGTAGAAACAGAAAAGAAAAATACAAAATGAAAAAAGAAAAGCCATATAAGTAGAAACAGAAAAGAATGATATAAGATGAAAATGCCTCATCATAAGCCCACTTGCAGAACTTACTAATTTAGAGGCATGTGGAGACAGGATAATCTTGAAGAAGTGAGGGGTTATCTCCGGGATATCCACTGGTTTTGGTTCCTCTTGCCCTCGTTTGTCTGCCATCCCTGCCGGCTGCTCTTCCCGTCTGTCTTCCATCTCTTCCTGCTGATCTTCTCGTCTGTCTGCCGTCTGCTATTCTTGTGGTAAAGTAATGTCAAGTTTTTGCATTTGTTTTCGGAAACTGCCAGTGAGAAAAATGAAACGTTTACCACTGCATTAGATATGTTAGAAGTGAATTCTCAACATCAATATTTGAAACTTTTAACCAATGACAGCTCAATCCAAAGTGGGAGTCTTTTACTTTTTGCAAAAAACTAAAAGAGCGAATACATAATAAACCTGAAAATAAATGTTCTTTTTAATTCGCTCCACTTTATTTCCACTATTACTTTTCTTCATTTTTTTTCTTAAATAACTGACCAAATATCTCAGGATGAGTGATGCACAGTTCGAAACTACATGAGTGATGCACTTACCCTTCTCCTTTAAATATCAGGTTTCTATTTGTGTATGAGTTGGAAAACTCGTGACGTGATCATACCCATACATCACACATTGTGCTCTTAACACTAGACCAAAGGCCCTGGTGATCGGACAAATTCTTTTAATTTTCTCTTTAGAAGTGGTGTCCTAACCAGCTTGTGCGCACCTTGCACTCCATAAAGAACTTGTTGCCTCCCACAAGCAAAGGTACCGGACAACTCTCTGTCTCTATCCACCCATATTCCTTTATTCATCTTGTTCCTCCTTTCTTTTCTCTTTGAGCGCTTGTGTATTTGTTCATCAACTAAGTCATCTAAAACTATTTTTCCTACGCTGTTACCACAAATACAGCAATTACTACCCTACGAAACATAAAAATTCCTTTAATTCAGCATTACATTTTTTTCAAAGCAAAAATCTACCGTTTACCTCATTGGCCGAAATCAAACTGCTACTACCAAAATACTCAACAATCAGCTCCTCTGCTAACTGATACTCCAATTGATTACAGTAAAAGACTTTTACTCATTCACTGTTCCATCAATGGGTCAATTTAAATACCCGAATCAGAGCTTGGATAGGGTCTAAATTCTAATTTTGTTCCTCCTTTTTTTTTCTCTTTGTGCACATAGTTGTGTGTTTCTGTCAAGGATCCTTTGAAAACAGCCTCTCTATCTCCCCGAGTTAGGTATAAGGTACTCTACCCTCCCAGACCCAGTTGAAATTTCAGCGAATATGTGGTTGTTGCGCATAGTTGTGCGTTTTTGTTCATAAACTCAATCTTCTATAAGAAATTTACATACGCTGACATCACAAACACAATAATTCCTCTAATTCAGCATTACATATACATTCAAAGTAAAAATCTAGCATTTACCTCATCGGTCGAAATCAAAATGTGACCAAAATACTCAACAATCAGCTCCACTGCTCTGCTAACTGATACATAAATTGATTACAGTGCACAAAAATCAATGTTCCATAAACGGGCCAAACTGAATACCTGAAATATCGAACACCGCCTTTACATATATCAATCGTCTGTCAATGGTCTCCGGCGAAATCTCCCCGCCGGCAATCCCTTTTCGAAACTGGAGAATTTTGAGTACGGGAGATCCAAATAGTATTTATAGGATCGCTTGCACCGACCCGTTTTAGGATCCGATTTTCGGTGGATGATTTATGCAAATGTGGTCACCATTTTAAATATTGTCCATATTTTAAATTAGTAAAACAACACAAATACCACTCATTTAGGCCTAATTACGTGTCATCATTTTATTTTTTCAAAATTATCTTTTGTATCATGTTTACTTCGCCAAATACATATCCTTGACGCATTCAGACAGTCAAATTAGATTTAATTTATTTCATGTATATAATATCCAAGCGTGGCTTGCATATATCTTAGATACACCAACTCTCTCACTCAACTCTCTCCTATCTCGATTGCTTCTCTCCCATTGTATATAGTTCAAAATGTATCTAGAATGAATCTCGTATCGTAGATACATGTATCTAGTGTGATTCACATGTATCTGGAATACACCGACTCTCTCGCTTGTCTCTCTCCTATATCCTTCGCCTCTCACCCTATGTATTTGTATTTCATATTGTATCTAATATCAAGTATATATATATATATACATATATATATCTAGTATCTTTGATATATGTACCTAACTTGAAAATTTAAAAAGTGGTGTAACTGACTTAAAATTTGATACGAAATTATTAATTAGTGACAATATATAATTATTTCAAAAAATAGAGTGAACTAATATTTATAATTAAAATATTTGTGTAATTACGTAGTTTCTCCTTATTTTTCGATCAATTGATCGATGGTGTTAAAATCCCTTGTAAAATGGATGGACTATGGAGTAGCATATAACTTCAGCCCAGCCCGAAATAGAAATTGGATTGGACTTTTCGACCCGATTCGTTTTCATCAGCCCAACAACCCGTTTCAAATTTCAAAATCCCTAAATTCCCTCCAAAAAACCCAAATTTGAATTTACAGTGTATTTCTCCAAAATCACTTGCAGAAATGGCTTCCAAATCTCTAAAACCTCCTAAACAACCACCAAAAAACCCTAAAAAACAATGGTCCCTCAACGATTTCGAGATCGGAAAACCCCTCGGAAAAGGCAAATTCGGCCGTGTATATCTCGCCCGTGAAGTTAAGGTAATTTCAATCACTATATATAGTTTTTTTATGATTATCGATTCTCCATTATGCGGATTAGATTCAGGAACCGGAGCTAGAAGTACGTAATATGAGTTGGGTCGAATTCAGGAACTTTTGCTCTAATCATGTATCTATAGTAACAAAAATAATAATTTAAATATGTGTCGGTATTAGATTTAGAATCCATAAGTTGAAATTTTAGCTAGGTGGCTTTTGATGAAATGATTTTTTTTTTGGGGCCATGTGGAGGAGCAGAGTGGATTTATAGTGGCGTTGAAGGTGATATTCAAGGAGCAAATAGAGAAATACAGGTTGCATCATCAACTTAGGAGGGAAATGGAGATTCAAACGAGTCTTCGTCATCCCAATGTACTGAGGCTATATGGTTGGTTTCATGATGAGGAGCGGATTTACTTGATTTTGGAGTATGCTCATGGTGGTGAGCTGTATAGGGAGCTGAGGAAGACCGGTCGCCTTCCTGAGAAACAAGCTGCCATAGTATGTCACATCCTATTGCTTGCTCTCCCTATATAAGATTTGAAACAAAAGCATATAGTTCATTTGCAGTATAATGATTTGTTTCTGTGTTTTATGTAATTTGTTATAAGCATATATTCATTGATTATAGTGTTGGAAAGCTCCATATTATTGAATATTTGAATGAAATGGGTACAAATGAAGTGAAATGGATTATGAGATTCTCATTGCTGATTCAACTAGCTTGGAATTGAGGCGTAGTTTTGTTGTTAGCTTTTAATTGATTGTCTCTTCCCCCGAACCTAAAAAAGAGGATAGAGATTCAGTTCTTTCGTTATCTATTACTATATGACATGTAAGGTATGGTCTTTCAAGTACTTTCCTTGAAAGATGGTGCAATTTTGGGTTGCATTTCAGTTGCAGTTTTTTTCATTTTATGTTATTTATTTTGTGGTTAATGTTGAAAAATAAGCTAATATTGTTGTTTAATACTAGTCTTTTTTATGACTCCAGAATTTATCTGGACATCATTTATATAATAGTCGAACTCATAATTACATTTATGTAGAAAACATTATTGTTAGTGTTCAACTTCTTTCCTGTTGCTTTAGGCTTGTTTTTTGACCTTTGATACTTTGGTTGGCTCTGGTGTAGTATATTGCAAGTCTCACACAAGCTTTGGCGTACTGTCATGAGAAGCACGTCATTCACAGGGACATAAAGCCAGAAAACCTGTTACTTGATCATGAGGTAACATCTTGATAACTAATAGTTGTGTTTTTATTGGAGAAAACAGTTTGAACAGTCCACCCTTTCATTTGGAAACACTGATATAAAAACTAATTTCTGAGGAGCAAAATACGATTCAACTTTAGTTTTCAATGTTTGTTTAGAGACAACAGTGGAATACAAGGAAGTTCTGACTGTTCCTTCTTGTTGATGGACAAAATGCCTTTAGTCACTGAATTTTAAAGCTGAAGATTGGCATGTAATAACTTACTTTCATTTTTTTGAGCTGTTTCTTCATTCTTGCAGTGGTTAATAAAGTAACAAGACTCCCTCGCTTTTTCCAATTGTTAAGACCCTAAACACTTTGCTAGAGATGAACATACAATTACAGCTTAGTTTACCATTCATTGAGCTCTAATATAATAGCTGATTCAAATCTTCTTTTCCCTATGAATAGTCAACTAGGATAATGACAATTGGGACCGTGGAAGTCTATCTGTAAGTGTATTCTAATAAAACGATACATAACGGAACGCTTATTAGGATGATCCTATTAAGATTATGTATATGATGTAGTGCTTAGGACGGCCCTGCTAACATATTGAAAACTTGTTTAATGGGCATGTCAATTAGCATTGGATTCAATTGTCCAACAACTGCAGCTAAAACCAATCCGGGAATTATTGACACAATGCATAACAAGAATGAAATATTATTTTGATTATCACATGAAATGCAGGGTCGCTTGAAGATTGCAGACTTTGGGTGGTCTGTACAATCTAGAAGCAAGAGACATACAATGTGCGGAACTCTGGACTACTTAGCACCAGAAATGGTGGAGAACAAAGCTCATGATTATGCAGTTGACAATTGGACCCTGGGGATCCTTTGCTATGAGTTTTTATATGGTGTGCCTCCATTTGAGGCTGAGAGACAGACCGACACATTCAGAAGGTAACAATTCCTCTGCTTCTTTTCATCTTGTAACCGTTACTTGGAAATTCAAGATGTACTACTAACTCAAGAGTATTATAGAATTATGAAGGTAGACCTCAGCTTCCCTTCAACACCTGATGTATCTGCTGAAGCTAAGAATCTCATTAGCCAGGTATATTGTTTAGTACTTGTCTATGCTTTAGCTCTGTAAGAAGAAAAAAACCGACATGCAATAGTTGCACAGCACTGGCGCAACTGCATAGACTTAAGGGTGGTTGGTTGAACACCTTTCGTGTATAATACTGCACATATAAGTCAAAAGTTACTTTTTATAGATTTCCGGTTTTTTCCACAGGCTGCACTCCTTTCTGATGGTTTACCATTGCCCTTTGCAGCTTCTTGTGAAGGATTCTTCGAAAAGGCTCTCTCTTCAAAAGATCATGGAGCACCCTTGGATAATTAAGAATGTCATATGACACTGTAATCTGAGTCTCTCCATTCGCATCGTTTAGTTAAAGCCCTGTCTAGTGAAAGTGGCAGATCACTCAATGTTTGTTGTTTCAAGTCACATAATATGAGATGTAATCATCTTGATTTCAATAGTTTGTATCAGATGGAGTGTGAAGCTTTGTTGGTGTGACATTGATATAGTTTCCTATAAATATTTGTGTATCATTTATATAAATGACCTTGATGTTCTGTTAACTTTGAAACCAAAGTACAAGGATACATCAAATTGATATGGTCTATCAATTACAAGCACAAAAACATGAAAACAAACAATTAATATAGGCTGAATGTGTAGAAAATCTCCTAAACTTGTCAAAAAAGGTTCATTTAGAGACACCTAAACTGAGTTCATGACCTGCTGGCCACTGAATGTCTATGCAATATGTACTTATTATTAGATATGAGGCTCTGATGTGATACAAAACATTAGACTTAGGATTCACATTGCGTGAAGACCCATTTAAGGGGGAAATATACCCTAATGAGATTTTTTTTCATACTCAGAGTTCGAGCTTGAGACCTTTGGTTAAGGGAGCATGATCCTATCCTTCCCACCACAATCTTTGTTGGTGAATAGGTTCTAAATTGACATGAATTTTAACAAAACTAATGGCTTGCAAGAAATTATTCATTAGGAGTTCGTTTTATGAAATTATCCTTATTAATTATGCTTTGGAAATCTAAGTTTGACTACTAAAACTTTATTTATAGCCTGTTTGGATTGACTTATTTTTAAGCAGCTTGTAAGTTGAAAACTGCTTATAAGTTAAAAAAAAAACGTAGGTGCAGGCCAACTTTTTTTTTTTGATTTATAAACTATTTTCAACTTATAAACTGCTTAAAATAAGTTCATCCAAATAAACTCAACTATTTATTGGGGCTTATTTTAATCACAAAATGACTTGGCCAGCCAAACAATCAAAAATAGCTGAAAACAGCTTATAAGCAGCCAATTCAAACGCCCTCTTAGTTATTAGTGATAAGGGTAATATTAAAAAAAAAAAAAAAAACTTCTTTAGATTTGCTAAAATGGATAAGTAAAAACATTTTATAAGAACCAAGTAAAATAGAATAGAGGGAGTATGCCTAAGAAAAAAAGAGTGTTTTGGAAGAAATCTCAAAATAAATTTATTAATTATTATGCTTTGACTAAATTTGTCTCACTAGACATAAGATAAATGAGATGATAAGAGAATTTTCCTTTTACTTGTCACAATTTTCTTTTTGAGAGTCAAATAATATAAATTTTGATTAATATTTTAAGATAATTTTTTAATCATATTGTACTTTTCGTATAGGTTTTAAATATCTAAATTTTTATTTTAAAATATTGAATTAATGTAATCTAATTTAGCTTTGAAACTTAGTCAAATTGACTTTTGAAAAATGCAACATGACAACTAAAAAGGAACTAAGAAAATAGGATTTACTTTATATTAATTACTTGACATAAACATGATCTAACATGTAGATTGCACCCCTTTTACCTATATATAAATTCACTTGCATTCACTTCAAATATCAAAGCAACAACTATTGAAGAAATCAAAATGGCCTCTTTTTTTACTCCATACTTTTTCCTTTTAGTACTTGTTGCAAACATTTTTAACTTTCAAACCTCTTTGTGTGACCTTAGTGCAGATGAGGCATTAATAACAAGTATATGTAGACAAGTACAAGATATTGAATTTTGCTTAAGCACTTTCAAACAAATTTTACCTATTCATCCATATGTTCCTGATGAAGTAACGCGCGCTACTATTAGTCAATCGTTACAAAATGCTAACGACAATCGTGCCTTCATACAGAAAGCTAAAGCACAAGCAAAAGACAGAGACACAAGATTTGTTTACTATTTGTGACAAAAGCTATGAATTGTTGATAAGTTTACTCCAGGATTCTACTCAATCATTAGCTAAAAAGGATTATAATGGCTTGGAACATGACCTTTCTACGTGTCCCAGATTTGTGAGTGACTGTCAAAATGTACTTGGTAGTAAGTCAACACCTGAAATGTTAGATAGAAGTAGGAAACAATTTGATCTTGTATTAATGGCAAAAATTGCTGATGGACTCATTCAGAAATAGATAGTTTATATGATTGTTATAAGTTAATTTGACTTTCTTGAAAGTAGTAGCTAATAAAGAGGAGATTGATATTTTAATAGATCATTCTTAATCATTTTTTTTTTTGTTCCTTACTCGGTGTCTGGTATTCACATTGGAGTCCGACTATATTGAACCCGAGACCTCTGATTAAGGGAAGAACAACCCCATCCACTGCATCACATTCTTATCATTTTCATTTCAACCTTAGCATATTCTTTTAGCCTACTTGTTAGATTTTTTTTCTCCACAACTACTCATTTATTACCTTTTGTGATATAATTAATAAGATCCATTTTAGCAAATCTAAAGAAGCTTATTTTTTTTTAATATTACCCTTACCACTAATAACTAAATAAAGTAATTTAGATTTCCAAAGCATAATTAATAAGGATAATTTCATAAAACGAACTCCTAATGAATAATTTCTTGCAAGCCATTAGTTTTGTTAAAATTCATGTCAATTTAGAACCTATTCACCAACAAAGATTATGGTGGGGAGGATCCCTTGACCAAAGGTCTCGAGCTCGAACTCTGAGTATGAAAAAAATCTCATTAGGGCATATTTCCCCCTTAAATGGGTCTTCACGCAATGTGAATCCTAAGTCTGATGTTTTGTATCACATCAGAGCCTCATATCTAATAATAAGTACATATTGCATAGACATTCAGTGGCCAACAGGTCATGAACTCAGTTTAGGTGTCTCTAAATGAACCTTTTTTGACAAGTTTAGGAGATTTTCTACACATTCAGCCTATTTTAATTGTTTGTTTTCATGTTCTTGTGCTTGTAATTGATAGACCATATCAATTTGATGTATCCTTGTACTTTGGTTTCAAAGTTAACAGAACATCAAGTAAGGTCATTTATATAAATGATACACAAATATTTATACGAAACTATATCAATGTCACACCAACAAAGCTTCACACTCCATCTGATACAAACTATTGAAATCAAGATGATTACATCTCATATTATGTGACTTGAAACAACAAACATTGAGTGATCTGCCACTTTCACTAGACAGGGCTTTAACTAAACGATGCGAATGGAGAGACTCAGATTACAGTGTCATATGACATTCTTAATTATCCAAGGGTGCTCCATGATCTTTTGAAGAGAGAGCCTTTTCGAAGAATCCTTCACAAGAAGCTGCAAAGGGCAAAGGTAAACCATCAGAAAGGAGTGCAGCCAGTGGAAAAAACCGGAAATCTATAAAAAGTAACTTGACTTATATGTGCAGTATTATACACGAAGGGTGTTCAACCAACCACCCTTAAGTCTATGCAGTTGCGCCAGTGCTGTGCAACTATTGCATGTCGTTTTTTTCTTCTTACAGAGCTAAAGCATAGACAAGTACTAAACAATATACCTGGCTAATGAGATTCTTAGCTTCAGCAGATACATCAGGTGTTGAAGGGAAGCTGAGGTCTACCTTCATAATTCCATAATACTCTTGAGTTAGTAGTACGTCTTGAATTTCCAAGTAACGGTTACAAGATGAAAAGAAGCAGAGGAATTGCTACCTTCTGAATGTGTCGGTCTGTCTCTCAGCCTCAAATGGAGGCACACCATATAAAAACTCATAGCAAAGGATCCCCAGGGTCCAATTGTCAACTGCATAATCATGAGCTTTGTTCTCCACCATTTCTGGTGCTAAGTAGTCCAGAGTTCCGCACATTGTATGTCTCTTGCTTCTAGATTGTACAGACCACCCAAAGTCTGCAATCTTCAAGCGACCCTGCATTTCATGTGATAATCAAAATAATATTTCATTCTTGTTATGCAGTGTGTCAATAATTCCCGGATTGGTTTTAGCTGCAGTTGTTGGACAATTGAATCCAATGCTAATTGACATGCCCATTAAACAAGTTTTCAATATGTTAGCAGGGCCGTCCTAAGCACTACATCATATACATAATCTTAATAGGATCATCCTAATAAGTGTTCCGTTATGTATCGTTTTATTAGAATACACTTACAGATAGACTTCCACGGTCCCAATTGTCATTATCCTAGTTGACTATTCATAGGGAAAAGAAGATTTGAATCAGCTGTTATATTAGAGCTCAATGAATGGTAAACTAAGCTGTAATTGTATGTTCATCTCTAGCAAAGTTTAACAATTGGAAAAAGCCAGGGAGTCTTGTTACTTTATTAACCGCTGCAAGAATGAAGAAACAGCTCAAAAAAATGAAAGTAAGTTATTACATGCCAATCTTCAGCTTTAAAATTCAGTGACTAAAGGCATTCTGTCCATCAACAAGAAGGAACAGTCAGAACTTCCTTGTATTCCACTGTTGTCTCTAAACAAACATTGAAAACTAAAGTTGAATCGTATTTTGCTCCTCAGAAATTAGTTTTTATATCAGTGTTTCCAAATTAAAGGGTGGACTGTTCAAACTGTTTTCTCCAATAAAAACACAACTATAACTTTCAAATTAGCCATATATATATATATACTGTTTTCATTTTTCTTCTTTCTAGGAAATGGTGCTAATAAAACTTAGCAGACGTGGCGAAGGAAGACAATTAGTTATCAAGATGTTACCTCATGATCAAGTAACAGGTTTTCTGGCTTTATGTCCCTGTGAATGACATGCTTCTCATGACAGTACGCCAAAGCTTGTGTGAGACTTGCAATATACTACACCAGAACCAACCAAAGTATCAAAGGTCAAAAAACAAGCCTAAAGCAACAGGAAAGAAGTTGAACACTAACAATAATGTTTTCTACATAAATGTAATTATGAGTTCGACTATTATATAAATGATGTCCAGATAAATTCTGGAGTCATAAAAAAGACTAGTATTAAACAACAATATTAGCTTATTTTTCAACATTAACCACAAAATAAATAACATAAAATGAAAAAAACAGCAACTGAAATGCAACCCAAAATTGCACCATCTTTCAAGGAAAGTACTTGAAAGACCATACCTTACATGTCATATAGTAATAGATAACGAAAGAACTGAATCTCTATCCTTTTTTTTAGGTTCGGGGGAAGAGACAATCAATTAAAAGCTAACAACAAAACTACGCCTCAATTCCAAGCTAGTTGAATCAGCAATGAGAATCTCATAATCCATTTCACTTCATTTGTACCCGTTTCATTCAAATATTCAATAATATGGAGCTTTCCAACACTAGAATCAATGAATATATGCTTATAACAAATTACATAAAACACAGAAACAAATCATTATACTGCAAATGAACTATATGCTTTTGTTTCAAATCTTATATAGGGAGAGCAAGCAATAGGATGTGACATACTATGGCAGCTTGTTTCTCAGGAAGGCGACCAGTCTTCCTCAGCTCCCTATACAGCTCACCACCATGAGCATACTCCAAAATCAAGTAAATCCGCTCCTCATCATGAAACCAACCATATAGCCTCAGTACATTGGGATGGCGAAGACTCGTTTGAATCTCCATTTCCCTCCTAAGTTGATGATGCAACCTGTATTTCTCTATTTGCTCCTTGAATATCACCTTCAACGCCACTATAAATCCACTCTGCTCCTCCACATTGTCCCCCCCCCAAAAAAAATCAATTTCATCAAAACCCACCAAGCTAAAATTTCAACTTATGGATTCTAAATCTAATACCGACACATATTTAAATTATTATTTTTGTTACTATAGATACATGATTTGAGCAAAAGTTACTGAATTCGACCTAACTCATATTACGTACTTCTAGCTCCGGTTCCTGAATCTAATACGCATAATGGAGAAACGATAATCATAAAAAAACTATATATAGTGATTGAGATTACCTTAACTTCACGGGCGAGATATACACGGCCGAATTTGCCTTTTCCGAGGGGTTTTCCGATCTCGAAATCATTGAGGGACCATTGTTTTTTAGGGTTTTTTGGTGGTTGTTTAGGAGGTTTTAGAGATTTGGAAGCCATTTCTGCAAGTGATTTTGGAGAAATACACTGTAAATTCAAATTTGGGTTTTTTGGAGGGAATTTACGGATTTTGAAATTTGAAACGGGTTGTTGGGCTGATGAAAACGAATCGGGTCGAAAAGTCCAATCCAATTTCTATTTCGGGCTGGGCTGAAGTTATATGCTACTCCATAGTCCATCCACTTTACAAGGGCTTTTAACACCGTCGATCAAACTACATAATTATACAAATATTTCAATTATAATATTAATTCACTCTATTGTTGAAATAATTATATATAAAAGAGCGAATACATAATAAACCTGAAAATAAATGTTCTTTTTAATTCGCTCCACTTTATTTCCACTATTACTTTTCTTCATTTTTTTTTCTTAAATTACTGACAAAATATCTCAGGATGAGTGATGCACAGTTCGAAACTACATGAGTGATGCACTTACCCTTCTCCTTTAAATATCAGGTTTCTATTTGTGTATGAGTTGGAAAACTCGTGACGTGATCATACCCATACATCACACATTGTGCTCTTAACACTAGACCAAAGGCCCTGGTGATCGGACAAATACTTTTAATTTTCTTTTTAAAAGTGGTGTCCTAACCAGCCTGTGCGCACCTTGCACTCCATAAAGAACTTGTTGCCTCCCACAAGCAAAGGAACCGGACAACTCTCTGTCTTTATCCACCCATATTCCTTTATTCATCTTGTTCCTCCTTTCTTTTCTCTTTGAGCGCTTGTGTATTTGTTCATTAACTAAGTGAGAAAACAAAAGTACATCCATGTCTAAAGTTGTAGGGATTCTAGGAGCTCTACAATAGATTCAGCTTGTTAAAATTTTTCATTCTACACCAAAAGCAAACAAAAGAAATATGGTTAGTCTTTATTCTCTGAATGTGATTGTGTTTGTGCTCAAAGCACCTCCAGTTCCTCTCTTTCTATGTAACATCTAACAGTTGAAAGACCACCATTTCAGGGGCATTCATGCAGGACCTATCAACTATCAGGATGCTTGGCTATCTACACTAATCTCGCATGGATATGAGTTGGAAGAAACGTGTAAGAAGGATGAAATTAATTAATTAGAGGTTAGAAATTTCTTATAAGAACAAGTTATCATATTTATACTAAGAGAAAATCTTTTGCAGTTACCATAGCAACTTCCTGGATGATAATTAAGATGGCAGAAATCTCCTGGGGACATTCAAGTATTCAACATACGTGACAAAAGCCAGATTTTGTTTACAACTACACCTCAGTCGCAAATAAGTTATGGTCATCTACATCTCAGTTGTTTCAAACATATCTTTCTGTCAGATTTGAAGTTCAAATAAAACTTTTGTTAAATGACTAGTTCTTCCAGTTATTCGCGAAATTATATGTGTACATTGGAGCGACTAATAAACAGTTGGCGGCTTGCCTTGCTAACCTAAAATAAGTCAGAAAGCAAGAATTTCAGTTTATATAGAAACACAAGGGCCTAATGCATTCATAAGCAATAGGGAAACTACAAAAAGAAAAAAGGGAATGCACACTATCGAATGACTAAAAGAAATGTGCGATACATAAAATCAGTTAATCGAGAAGAAGAGGAAGTTTTACTCATAAGAAAGAAAGCACATGTTCAATCAATCACAGTTGAAGTTAAAGAGTCTTTCAGTGTAGTCTACTTAGACAATACATTATACAAGGTCTAAATAAACTATCAGCCTCTTCATAACATGTTTGTTCAAGTCTCAAGGCATGGGCTACATACACTACACTAAACCTAAAGTCCTGAACAAGGGCGGCTCAACCCTAAAGCCACCTTTAATCCCCAATAAATAAGGGCCTCCAAAGAACCAAAAATCCTCCAAATTCAGTTCGCCCAAATACGAAAACATACAGAAGATGCACAAAAAGGAAATGAATTCGACCGATTAAACGAAGAACCAAAAGAAGTGAGCAGACAAAAGACGAAGAAGATACATACCTACATACATAAAAGAGACAACAAGATCTCTACACACCCATTGCTGATTTGAGAGGAAAGCAAAAGAGGGAATATTGTGTTGAGAGAGGGAAGAGAAAGGGAAATGAAGTTGGGTTTGTGAAAGAGCACATTTGATTGTTTTGGTCTTGTGGAGAAGATTATTTATCTGGGCTCAAGTCCAAATCTAACAAAAATTATGAAAAAATTTAAGAAAATATTTATAAATTATATTTTAATAAATATTTTTATTTATAACATAATTTAAAAGTAGTATATCTATATTCGGGTCGGTTTGGGTTCGTTTTGATTTTTTTTAGTTAAAACCAAACCAACCCTATAATGGTCGGGTTTTTTTTCCAAACATCAAACCAAACCACTAGTCGGGTTTTTTTCGATTTGGTTCGGTTTGTCGGTTTGCCCTGTACAGCCCTAATGATTGTTATAAGTTAATTTTTCTTTCTTGGAAGTTAGTAGCTAATAAAGAGGAGATTGATATTTTAATAGATCATTCTTAATCATTTCTTTTATTTGGTTTCTCACTTGGTATTTGGTATCCACATTGAAGTCCGATTATATCAAACCTCAAACTTCTGATTAAGGAATGAACAACCCCATCCACTGCATCACATTCTTATCATTTTCATTTCAACCTTAGCATATTCTTTTAGCCTACTTGTTAGATTATTTTTTTTCCACAACTACTCATTTATTACCTAATCAATTCGAATTTGGATCTTCACATGTCGGTGGTTTTTAACCATATGCATTTTGCTAGGAAGTTGGTAATGAGCCTCAGAACATATCACATTTACAAAGAATGTACATCAAATTGGCAGTCTCGGGTTCTTATTTAAACTAATGTAAGTAAGGAAAGACATAAGGAAAATGAATTGAGAATGAATTTCACGACTGTTTTTCTGTAGTTAGATGGATCTGGCAGCACTCAATGGCGTAGCCACATAAAGGGAAGGATGATCAATTGGACATCCTTAATCGAAAAATTACACTATGTATATGTTTTCTTTATTTTCAACCTTCTGCATTCTTAACGAAATTCCTAGATTCACTACTGATTGCACTTGATACAATGAGAGGATTTTGTCCATTCTTTTAATTTTTTTTATTATTCTTTTACCCCTTTTCCGAAATGCTACCTCATAACAACATCGTTTGAGGTAGCCTTCGTAAAAATGGATGTACGAATTATTCAAAGTATAACAATAGGAATTTGTAATCTTGAATATAAGATAAAGCTACCTACTACATTAGGTGAAAGTACCTTAGTTATTCATTAGATTCTTTCCGAGGGTTTGGGTTTTTATTTTGGTCATATACCTAGATAGCCCATTAAAATTGACACTAAATCAGAATTCTCGTGAAAATAGACGAATATATGAGATTATACTGACCAGTACATTTGTAGGTTAGACACCAAAGTGGTGGTGGTCCCCTAAAAAATAGTGACAAAGTTGTTCCTTTGAAACCAAAATAGATGCCCAAAAGAAGAATCTTCATTATCCTGATTGCACATTTGAAAGAAAAAAAGTTCAATTACAACAACAAAAAATGAGAATTTTCAAGTATGCTCATAAATCCTCTCAATACTCTATTATCAAAAACAGCATTTACAATTATATTTGATCCTAGTTTCAAGTCAAGATTCCTTTAATGTTGATAATGCATCTTTTGTTGCTGCAGATATCACAGCATCTGAAGCATTTGGCAAATAATAGTACTTCCCTGGGAAACCAACAATTCAGAAGACAATTTGTCAGATATAGTAGTAGCATTTGGAAGAAGTAAATGAAACAAAACTAGTAGACAACAAACCTTGAGCTACTCTCGCGATTTCTTTGGCAAAACCTGTGGAAACAAACTTATTTTCTGTATCTATGATGAGGAGAGACATTCCTGCTTTGTATATTTTACCAGCCACCTCGAGAATTTCATCCTACAAAAGCAATGCAATAAACTTTCAAAAAATATTGACGGTCAAGAAAGCGTGGCGACCTGTTCCTCTTAAAGAAAGGCGGATGTAGCATAGGTTCAATTGGGTTCAAGTGAACCCAACATTACAAAGCATCAATACAACAACGTAACTATGTCTCAGTCCCAAACAAATTGGATGGGGTTGGTTATATGGATCCCCACTAGCCATGTAATATTACAAAGCACCGATATATGTGAAAAATCACTAAATATTTAACAAATATTAAATTCTAAACACATAATTCTAAAAGCACAATGAGTTCAGTGATAAGAATCATAAAGGTTGAACTAATCAAGCTTAAAGCTTATGTCTTTTAACCTTACATTTGACCACTGCTTTGAATCTCGTAGAAATCTCAAATTTAAGCACACCTCTTTGTTGCTTCAAAACCTAAACTTAGCCAAATTGTGCCTTTAAGGTGAAATAATCGATGCCAGTAGTGCTTTTACCCATTGTCCATTTAATATAAATTTGGAGGAAATAATTCTTAGTTCATCAACTTGAAAATTCAAGCATGTAAGCAGACACTACAGACAAGGCGATCTGTTTCTGACAGAACGTCACTTTGACAAAAACTCGAGGCAAGTTATGTAGCCTTTACAACCATGAGAAATCACTTATCTTGTGTGGAAACCTGAGGTATAGGTGTAACTTGGAGAAGGCTTTTCTAATTTCAAGTCAAAATAAGCAAATGTATTTCACGTAGGGTACCAAGGAATTTAAAGAATGTAAATTTGGTTATTTACCTTCAACTCTTGAGCAGAAGGCCTGGGTACATCGGAAGCTTCAGCATCAGGATCATTGGATCTTTTAAGAGATATGTTAGCTCTACCATCCGTAATTGCAACAATCATGATACGTCCAACATCACCACTCTTTTCTGCATTCATCCCAACTCTAACTGCCTGAAAAAGGTTAGCTAAAGCAATCACATAACAGAAATCATCAAAATTAGAAAATTCCTTAGCCAAAGCTGCAGCAATCTTGAGGTTAATTAGAAACAAAAGGTAGAATGCAAGAATGCAACCTTCTGTGCAAATGAGTATATTGTTTGGCCTGTAGGTCATGTAACCAAGTTTTAAAAGTGTGTTTTGCCAGTCATCGACAAGGCTATGTATGTTGACGCCTCAATACACCAAGCAATTGGGAAGCCTTGAGCTTTGTCTGTTATAGGAGTTGCTTTCCACAACATACAAAATTGACTCTGTAGAATTGAAATTCCCAAGGGATACTAATCCAATTCTAAACGTAATTTTTTTCTTAAGTTTTCAAATTTTACTTTAAGTGTACTTAATTTAAGCTTATCTGTGTTTGTCTTAGTCAACCAAGATCATCTGAATGGGGCCAATTCTTCTAAATAATGGAATTAAACATGTATGTGCTATGTCTGTATAAACCAAAGAAATTACAATCACACATTCTCCAGGCTAAATTAAATTGAATAAAAAGTCTGATATCATCTGCAGCACTAGAAACTGACCCAATTCACATACCGTTGTAAGCCCATGAGCAAGGGGAGAACCCCCGCCACAGGGAAGTTTTTCAAGACGATTTCTTGCCATCGATATTGACCTAGAAGGTGGCAACAAAACTTCAGCAGCATCTCCTCGGAAGGGAATGATACAGACCTGTACAAAGTTTTCATTAAAAATAGTAAGAAATTTCCTATGGTCTCCCCAAATAATCCATGCCAAGGAGACAAGCTCATCGATACCATCAGCTGGAAGTTAAACCAATAAGGAAAAGAAAGAGATTGAGAAAAGGATTAAATCAATGGACTGTAGTCACAAAGAATCTAAAAAGGAGAATGGCTGATAAGTAGATGACTAAAGGAATTTTTACTTAGTTTAGAGAACAAAGCAACCGCTTCAGGTATATGCAACAAGTGCATATATGAAAAAATCACTATATGGCAAGAACATGAGATTTACTTCAGTACTATAATCTTTTACAAGCTGGCTGTTACAGATCACTCACTAGCTGTTTTCCGTCTTAAATAACATTCTGTTACTCTTTTGATTTGCAAGTGAAATAAAACACCAAGGACGTATCTACTGACTAAACTATTCAGGGCTCAGACCCGTTATGAAGTTAGAAAGAAATGCTTAACTAATATTTCGGTCCATGATCCAACTAAGATTCTCTCTCTCTCTCTCTCTCTCTCTCTCTCTCTCTCTCTTTGTTCCCCACTCTCACTTAAATGTATGTTAGTTTTCTCTATTTCTTTCCTATTCAACCTCGATGATTAAATAATTTACTACATTAGAACCCGAGTCTAAGTTAACAATTTAACATATAACGAAGCAAAATACTATTTGCTGCTGGTGGACAGAGAGACAATTTTAGAAACGAATATGACAGTAGTAAAATTTGGGGCAAATATCACATTCAGTGTTAACAGTGAACAGTACTATTAGGACTAAGTTGACCTGATCTCTGCTTGTGTAACTCTCAGCAAGTAGCTTAAGCGCTGCTCCTTTGGCATTCTGCATTCTATTCAATGCCATACTCCCACTAGCGTCAACTACAAATATCACCTGAAAGACACAAATCATCGAGAGCAGGATTTAGTCAATACTTTGTCTACTTGGTTATTTCCTTCAGTAGAAATCTCAAATATCATAACCATGGCTCTCGATATACCAGTTGCTCATTAACCACAAAACAGCTATCAAATATTGAGATTTATTATTTATGTAACAGCTAAGGTACAATGGCTAGCTATTGTGATCAAAGTTTTCAAGATCTGCAAGTTTGAATGAACATGTTCAAAGTCATAATCATGATTCTCAATGTACATTTTCTCATTCACCAAAAATTTTATATCAAATAGTCAACTTTAGATATCAATTAGGATAGCATAGGCAAGATTTAAGAAGCTAATTTGAATAGAAGCGTCTATCCATATTGTGATTGAAGTTTTCAAGATCTGCAAGTTTCAATGAACAATATCAAGTGCGAAGTTAGTATATGTTCCATCATGCCAATCTCTTGCTTCTTTTTCATGATATCAGATGAAAGACCTAGTTCTGTGCTTTGAGGAATAATAAGAATTATAAAGAATGTTTATTTTATTCGCTCTTTATCAAAAAGATTTATAAGGAACGTTGACATATAAGTACCTTAACAAGAACATAGCTTCAAAAGAACATATGAAGACTTCAAGGAGGTAATCAAGAAAAAAGAAAATTAACTTTACCAGAGCTCCTGCTTTGCGTGCCATTCTTTTGGCTCTCATGTCAGTTTTCTCTACATACACCTTCCGAGTATTTTGGACATCCTTTGCTCTTCGTAACTTCTGATATGGCGCAGCAGCTCTTAGAGTTGCATCGACTGCCAATCTCTTCACTGGACCCTGTGTAGGAACTTCCTTGTTAGAAGAGATAACCAAACACTAGTTTGATAAATGATAAATCATTTGTTGTTTACTGTAAACATTAATTTGATCAATTCTTCAAGGGAAAAACAGTAACCTTTGGAAGCATTGGCTTTATATATCGACCTCTATCTTCAGAGAAGATGACATTCTTTGCTCGTCCAGCTTTTCCTTTGCGCCTTTGTGCTTGTTGTGCAAAGAAGAGAAGTTTTTCATCCACTAAACCACCTTCCGCATCGAAAATAAACTCGTCAGGTACTTGATCCTGTTGCTGCTCGTTTTCCTCATCTTTCTCATCCTGTTAACAAATTAAAAAGTCTGGTCAAAGAGATCAATCCACCCCCCCCCCTTTCCTCCCCTCCCAGCATCTTGTTGGTTGGGGAAGAAAGGAGAGAGTAGGTAATGAACCCCCTACCCCCACCCCACCTCCCCTCCCCAGCCGCACCACCAAAAGAGAGAGAGCCGAGAGAAAAACATTTATTGTCAACAAACCTCTTGATCTTCTTCTTCTTCTTTTTCTTCTTCGTCGTTCTGCTCTTCTGAAGAATCTTGATTTTGGGGAGGGGGAGGGGAAGGAGGAGGCGGCTGGTTTTGCTGGTCTGGTGGATTTTCCATTATACTTGAACGTGGAAGAATGACCAGCTCTACCTGCATCACTGGATTTATTAGAATAATGCTGAATCACTTGCCAAGGAAAAAGTCTTCTGGATTGACAAGCAAAGCCAAAAAACAGACTAACAGATGCAACCTTACTGAGAAGCATGATGTGGAAGCAAAGCTGCCTGAGGGTAAGGAATATTAATTTACAAATTGATATGAGATGGGATGCTTATTACCAATAGCAATCTCATCCAAGAAACATGTTAGAAAATTGGTTCCACTATGTTGTCCATTCAGCTAGCTTAATTCCACAACTAATTAATGAAAGGGAGAGGGTCTCATCCAATCTGGTATTTAACACCAGTGATTCAAGATGTCACGAGGTTATGAAATAAATCAAGTAACAAAATAATTATTACAACAATCCAACTCCTTTCCAAATAGTGAAAACACATCATATTAAAGTGTGCGCAGTTGATGAAGAAATTTGAACGTAGCACAGAGTTTTATACTTTGAACCTTTTCAGAACTACAAGAAGGTCATAGTGAACTCAAGGAAAATCATGTTACTAACTTCCTCATAATTTTACATGCAGAAATTTAAATGCAGCAAGGAACTTCTTTTTCCAAAAGAATTTTGTATCTCTAGCAGAATCAACGCTATGAGCCCCATCGACTAAATAGTACAGCAACAATATGGGCTCTACTCTTGAAAATAAGGATATGGATAATTTTTTTTTTAGAGTAATATCATCAACTGAAGCCCTCAAAATCAAAATAACATAAACCAAGATATCCAGAAGGAAGGGAGAAATCAACAAGGTCAACTGCTACTCTTTTCTTAATATCAAAAAAGAAAATTAATTAATAATTATGCCTCAAGTAGCTCATAATCATTATGTTATGTTCTCCAAATAGCATCAATTTAAGAACAAGAAACACCAAGAGACAGACAGAGAACTGAAGCATGTCTGTGTGAAGTTTTTGCCAAGGATTAGTGTGCGAAGCCAGATATACGATATCAAAATTCAGACAACAAAGAATTGAACAAAACAATATTGTACCTGTGTACCCGATACTGCATCCAATGAATAAAATAATGAATAGTCGTTGTTTAACGGTGTTGTCAAATGCACGCTTAATCCCTGAAGCGAGGCTCAAAACTTGTTGAGCGCTTCGCCTTGCTAAATGTGCGCTTCAATGTCGTCATCAAGGTTCTACGACATACTTTTCCTTGCCAGCCTCTTCTGAAGAAGCGACACTAAACAATTGATATTTCACTTTATTGTAATTCTTTTTCAATTTCTTTGTTCATATATTTGTCATTCATGCTTAAATTATTAGTCTTGGATCACAATCTATATATTTGTATTTTTCTCCCTTTGAATCTTTTCTCATTACGCCCACGCTTTATTTGCGCTGCACTTGAATCCCCAACAAACCTTAGAGAATTTTTGCACTTTTTGCTTTTGATAATACTAGTTGTTTATTTATCTAATAATTTGAGAATACGGTTATGGAAACACCAAACCGGCAAATACTTACAGATTTTTTCAGGTCATCAACATTTACTCTCTCACGTCCATCGATGGCAGCTAAGCATTTGGCTACACGAGCAGCATATAGTTCAGCTCGGTGCCCCTGGTATTCGAATAATGGATAATTGAATAAGTATGTATGTACGTTACAAGCAACGTAAAGAAAGCATTGAAAAAGAAGCAGAAATAACCCTATCATTTTCTTTTCTGACTTCAAGTCAATAAAGTCATTGTCAAATATAATGTGGCATCTTTAGTCAGTCTTGAGATAGTGTGAATCAAGATCAGGTTGCACTTATAACTTCTACATGGAAAACTTAAATTCGTTGTATACTATAGTTTTTCTTTAATATTACATTTTATGCCCTATTCTTCTAGGACTTTGAAGAACCCTCTCAACTTAAGATCATAAGATGTCCACAATAGAAGTCTTTCTGTGTACAACGAATTACTTTGATCTTAAGAAAGTTATTCCCAAGACTTAAGCTTCAGTGTAGAGCACTTCAACAGCAATTGAGGAGGATTTCCATATTAAATACCTGACATCCACCACGGATGGCTTCCATGACCAGGTATTTTAGTTGATCTCTACTGATGGTGACATCCTTTAAATACTCCCTTGCCAAAATTATCTGTAGAACAGCTATCAGACCATT
The DNA here is from genome assembly GCF_947179165.1 of Solanum dulcamara. Taxonomy (NCBI): domain Eukaryota; kingdom Viridiplantae; phylum Streptophyta; class Magnoliopsida; order Solanales; family Solanaceae; genus Solanum; species Solanum dulcamara. The sequence continues at coordinate 72,819,303 of NC_077246.1, read as the reverse complement.
GGTTGACACAGGGCAAGTTAAAGTAAGAAAAGCATGTGAGAAATAATATTAATTCACTAATTAAGCAAAATGGCAGGTAATGGAAGTTTTCTGAACTCTTATAGGAATTTATGAATAAATAAACTGTTCTACCCTAAAGGTTAGAGAGTGTAATGTATAATTCCCTCAATAAAGCATGATGTATTGAATACAGAGTAAACAACTTTAGAACTCTTGGCATCAATTGAGATGCTTGCATACATTGCAGCAAGCTAGCATGGTTTCTGGCTTCCAAGATCCTGCTGAAGGGCTGAGAAATGGAAAGAGGTATTCCAAGTGGGTAAGACGGATAAAATGAAGCAAAAGGAAAGTACGTCAGGATGGAGAGAGACACTTGTTCAAAAGAAAGCTTTTTCATATCCTGGGATTGGGCTGGGTGGCTTATCTCCAGGGAGGACGTCAAGAAGATAACAGTAGTGCACAGTAAAATTCAACAGGAAAGAGTTATTGTTAAGACAGAAGGATATACCAAAAAGTTTGCTATAAAACATCTTTAGGTTAAGCTAAGTCTGTCACCACATGCACAATACAAATGAGAGTAACAGAAAGACAGAGGAATTTGTTCAGGTGGATAAGGATCAGTGACAGATTCTTTAGGTTAGGCTAAGTCTGTCACCACATGCACAAAACAAATGAGAGTTACGGAAAGACAGAGGAATTTGTTCAGGTGGATAAGGATCAGTGACAAAGACAAGCATGGTAGAAAATGATGCTGTGTTCTAGCATCTATGTATCATAATCTTCCGAAGCCACTTAATGGTCAATGACCTCGAGTACACGTTCTCTTTTCAGCACATAATACCTGTGTTTTTCCATTGTCTGTTTCTTCATCCACCATTTTAAAAACTTCATTTCTACACTCCTGAAAACGTGTTGCTATGTCTACAGCTGCAACACGATCTTCAAAACTCATTGGAAGATCTGCACTGCAGCAGGATTCTATGATTATTAATTGAAGAAGACAACTGAACCTCTAATGGCTCGTGCAATAGAAAAAGAAGCACAAGGATCATATGCACCTTAGAAATTTCCAGAAACCAGAAATAAGAGTCAAACAAAATGGTAAAAGCTAAAAATATCAGGTTCAAGTATGTTTATACCTAGCCATCGGATTATACACCAAACATAGACGTGTCCTGAAAAGGGTTTTGCATAGTTTTATGAAAGATAATTTTGTACCTTAAATTAATTGCAATACGGTCCAGTAGATGTTCACGAACTGCACCCTCTTCGGGGTTATATGTAGCAATTAGTAGTGGTTTGCATGGATGGCGGAAGCTGATTCCCTCTCTTTCTACAGCATTGACTCCCTCAGTCAATACATTAAGAAGTAGATTACTTATACCTTCATCTAATAGATTGATCTCATCAACATATAAAACTCCTCGATGAGCTTCTGCAAGGAGGCCTGGTTGAAAGACAGTGGTTCCAGATTTCACGGACTCCTCAACATCAACAGAGCCAATCAATCTATCTTCTGTGACACCAAGTGGAATCTACAATACAAATGTATGTAGGAAAATGTAAGAGACAAAAGAACCATCCCTGCGTTAGTTCTAAGTATTTAGTGCAAAATTACCTGAACAAATGGAGATTTAACTATCTGGGTCTTGATATTGCCATCAGCGTCATATTCTACTCTGTCAACTAGCCCGTCTTCCCACCTAAAGGATATCAAATACATTTACTGTTCTCCAAGCAAATAAAAGCAAAGACAGTTCTAAGCATAAAAAGCTTGAATAATCTGGACATCTGAAGTTTATCCGTAGGAATTGTGATGTGTAGAGAAACATTATATGAGCTAGGGTACAAGAAATAGCAGCAATTGAACAGCAGATTTCAACTTAAATGATATCAAAAAAAAATGGATTCCAATGTTAAGGTTGAATATAGATGCAAGCCACGAGTCTAATGCAATCCAGCTCCAAAACACACACTCACCACCTCCTCTTCATGTAAGAACATTCCTTTAGAAACAACAACTTTTGAGAAAGCAAAGCAGCTTGGTATATAAGATAATAGAACTCAGAGTGAACTAGATGAACATAAATTTCTCATAACTAACTTTCAAGAGCCATATCTTGAAGTTCTCTTAATATCTCTTCTACTTCCAACGTTGTTCAAGGTTCTATGTCATGGCATTTTAAATTCCATCTACAATGCGTTATTAATAAAAATTCAGTAAGCTTACTCTTCGGGACAGTTCGGATCAGCATTTGCCATAGAGCCAACAACTACTTCAATTGGTGGCAGAATAGCATGCAACCCACGTGCCATTACAGTTTTAGCTGTTCCACGCTTCCCAGATATTGCAATTCCTCCTATCTCACGGTCAATGGCCCCAAGTAAAAGACCAGTTTTAATAGCATCCTGCATAAAGTTGATTCCAGAATAGACATATTGATGAAAAACTAAGTATCCAATAAAATTAGTATTTTATATTCCTGTCAAACATGTACAAGGGAACTATTTTGCATTTAAACATCAAAAGAGCATTGGATAGAAAGTCAAATTGCATAGTGCAAAGCATAAAAAGTGTACGCCTTCCACAGGCTATAACACGTGTATGGAGAGCATAAAAGCTGAACTAAAAAGAAGCAACTTTTCGTCAAGAGCTGATGAAAGTCACGTCAATATCAGTTCTTAGCATCAGAATTGCTCCATTCAAATGCTTCCTCCCTACTTTGGCATAAGCAAACCTCATTTTCCCCCTACATTTTGCCTTGCCAACGGAAACGGAAAAAACTATCATATCTCCCCTAGCCAGTTCAAAGAAACTCATTAATCAGTCAATCAACTATGGCTCAATCCCAAACTAGTTGAGCTGGATATATGAATCCACAATATTGATTCCTCTCTAGATACATTTCCTTCCAAATACTATATTACTTTTTCTTATAACAAATTCAGATTTTCTCTAAATTCATATTATTCCTCATCTTGATAAAAAAATCTCTTACCGCACTTACAAAAACAAAAAAAGTACTCCAGTGTCACTTGAACGTTATATTCCCAAAAAATTCACCATGTTTCATTTCACAAATTTAGACAAATTCAAATAACAAACCAACTCGGTCACAAAATTCATTGAGGCAAAAGTCCCCCTAGCTGATTAACTAGATCTTTAAAGGTTAAAACAATAAGTGAATGTCTTGGGAAGGTTACAAGTTACAAACAAAGGACTGGTCCTTAAGAGAGATTCCTTGAGGCAAATTGGTATTTTTATGACTTCAAAACAAGCCCCATGCTTGTACATTTCTCGCAACATTAACCTAGATGTTAATCTTTGTCATTCATTAAGAAACATTTGCACTAGTTAGTTTGATGGGGATGTAGATAAACAATTACTACTACAACAACAACAACCACCCAGTGAAATCCCACATCGTAGTGTCTGGGGAGGGTAAAGTGTACGCAGACCTGACTCCTACCAATGTAGGACGGCTGTTTCCGAAAGACCCTCGGCTCAATAGAAGCATAAAAAAGGTCAGACAAGAGTATTAAAAGTAGATAAATAGATAACGAAATAATCAAAACACAAAAAGCAGTATTTATTATTAGATAGTAACATAAATACCATAAATCAAAGTACAAGGAATCATAGTACATTAATACGCCTACGGCTAAGGGGGAGAAATGCCACTATGTGCTAGCCTTCTACCCTAATGTGTGTCCTCCACACCCTCCTATCTAAGGTCATGTCCTCGGTAAGTCGTAAATGCGTCATGTCCTGTCTGATCACCTCTCCCCAGTATTTCTTCGGCCTACCCCTACCTCTTCTGAAACCATTCATGGCCAACCTCTCACATCTCCGCACTGGTGCATCTGGGACTCTCCTCTTCACATGCCCAAACCATCTCAGTCGCGTCTCCCGCATCTTGTCTTCCACCGAGGTCACTCCTATCTTGTCTCGAATAGCCTCATTTCTAATCTTGTCGCTCCTAGTATGCCCACACATCCATCTCAACATTCTCATCTCGGCAACTTTCATCTTTTGCACGTGGGAGACCTTAACTGGCCAACACTCCGCCCCGTATAACATAGCTGGTCTAACCACCACTTTGTAGAACTTGCCCTTAAGTTGTGGTGGCACCTTCTTGTCACACAACACACCGGAGGCGAGCCTCCATTTCCTCCATCCTGCCCCAATACAATGTGTAACATCCTCGTCGATCTCCCCGTCGCCTTGCATTATAGAACCAAGGTACTTAAAACTACTTTTCTTTTGGATGGCTTGGTCCCCGAGCCTAACTTCCGCGCCAACCTCCTGAGGTGTCTCACTGAACTGGCACTCTAGGTACTCTGTCTTGGTCCTACTCAGCTTAAACCCTTTAGACTCCAAGGTGCGTCTCTAATCTTCCAACTTAGCGTTAACTCCGCTACGAGTCTCATCGATGAGGACTATGTCGTCCGCAAAAAGCATACACCATGGCACCTCACCTTGAATTTGTCGCGTCAATACATCCATCACCAAGGCAAATAGAAACGGACTCAAGGCTGATCCTTGATGCAACCCCATCACCACCGGGAAGTGTTCTGAGTCCCCTAGAAGTTACAAAAAAGCATTAAAATCTTATGGAATAACAAATTTTCTTTAGCATTCACACAAGTGACACCAAAGGCGGATCCAAAACTTAAACTTTGATAGGTTCAACCTTAAAGGTTCTTAGCACTAAACTAACTGTACTTTAAAAATTGTGATACCTCTCACCAACATAGATACCGGGCAACTTTATCCACCAAGGCTCAGACATATGGGAAGAAATCACCTAGTATTTTTGCCTCTGATTCGCTGGGATTTGAACCTAAGTCTTCTCAAAATTCAATATTTGTTGAAACTTTAGTAATTTTTCACCTATTTTGTAGAACTGAACCCGTAGCCAACAAACTACATCTTGCACAAAATTTATTCTATTAACACGTCAAGGTAACAACAAACTATTCACAACAACTACAACTACAACTACTACTACATTTTAATCCCAAACAAGTTGGGGTATGCTATATAAATCCACAGTTCTTCCTTTTAAGCTCATTTCATACTTAATATATTTTCACAAGTGGGGTTTGAGGAGTGTAGTGTGTAGGCAGACCTTAGCCCTACCTCATAGAGATAGAAAGGTTGTTTCCCAAAGACCCATCGGCTCAAATAACACATAGATTTAGTATCAACAACAACAACATACTCAAGTGTATTCCCACTTGTGGGGTCTTAGCCCTACCTCGTGGAGATAGAAAGGTTGTTTCCAAAAGACCCTTTGGCTCAAGTAGCACATAGAAATAAGTATCAACAACAACAACAAACTTCGTATATTCTCATAAGTGGGTCTGGAGAGTGTAGAGTGTAACCGAACCTTAAGATTGTTTTCGAAAGACCCATCGGCTCAAGTAACACATAAAAATAAGTATCAACAACATATTCAATGTAATCTCATAAGTGGGGTCAGATAGGTTAGAGTGTACGCTAACCTTACCCACCCCTACCTCGTGGAGATACAAAATATTGTTTTCGAAAGATACATACTACATCTCAGTCCCAATTCCAAAACAAGTTTGGGGAAGCTATATAAATACCCACTTCTTCCTTTAAGCTCATTTCATATAAGAAACAGTCTCTCTACCTCCGGTAGGTATAAGGTCTGCGTATACTCTACCCTCCTCAAACCCCACTTGTGTGATTAAACTACATATATTGTTGTTTTTGAAATTTATTCTATTAACACATCGAGAGAACCTCAAACTAATCATAGATATTTGTTGTATTTGCTACTGAATTCAAACTCTCACTATGTATCGTAATTTTTTGTTAAGTATCACTATATTCTAAGTATCAACAACAACAACATACTCAGTGTATCCCCATAAGTGACGTCCGAAAATGGTAGAGTGTAAATAAACCTTACCCCTACCTCGTGAATAGAAAGGTTGTTTCCAAAGATTCATCAGCTCAAGTAACACATAGAAATAAGTATCAACAATAATATACTTAGTGTATTCCCATAAGTGAGGCCTGGGGAGGTTAGAGTGTATGCAAACCTTACCCACCCCTAACTCATGCAGATAGAAAGGTTGTTTCCAAAAAGACCCACCAGCTCAAGTAACACATAGAGATAAGTATCAATAACAACAACATACTCAATATCTTCCCATAAGTGGAGTCTGGGGAGGTTAGAGTGTACGAACTCAATGTATTCCCATAAGTTGGTTCTGCTGAGGTTAAAGTGTACGCAGAAGTTACCCACCCCTAGTTCACGGAGATAAAAAGGTTGGTTCTTTCAAATTCTCAGCTCAAGTAACACATAGAAATAAGTATCAAACAGTTAAAATAAATAAATTATAGCAAATGTGTATCATACCTGTCCAACAACAGCAGCTAGAGGAAAATACTGTCTACCAAAAGAAACATTCTGGGGTTTCTTTTCAGCTTCTTCTGCTTCAGCAGCAACAACAGCTCCATTAGGTGAATCAATAGTAGCAGTAGCATTTATACTAACCCGAAATCTCAATCGTTTTCGCCTCCCGAAACTACTTGAAGACAGAATTGAGCATGGTTTCAAATATGTGAATAATGTTGAAGATTGAGAACTTGATAATGATGTATATGTTACAGTTGAAGTACAAAAAGATGAAGAAAACACCATTTTTCTTATAGCATTTGAAGAATTTTAGCTCAGAATTTTCAGATGATGAAGAAGAAGAAAGAGTTTACGAGTTGAGTACTTTTTGAGTTTCTGTTATCTATTTTTTTATCTTGTTTGATTTTTCTTGGTTTGATCGGGTCGGGTCGGGTTAAGAGGTCCAAAAATGAATATGGATCCCGCTAAGAGTAAGGAGTGTGGTCATAAATGGGCCACGTATTCACTTGAGGAATAGGCTATATAGAGCTCGTTTGGTATGAGTGATTAGGGATAACTAATTTCAAAATTAGTTTTAAGATAAATTTATCTTTCGAGATTTTAGTTTTGTTATTATCCCACATTGAGGATGGAACAACAATCTTAAAATGATTAATTCAGGGATGGCTTGTTCCTCAAACGACTGAGCTTTAGAAGTTGTAAGGGGGGTTGTTTGGTAGTTGATTAAAATTATGCAGATATTAGTAATGCATGATTTTGTTACGTGGATATTTATGTATTATATTATTGAGAGATTAATTATGTAGAATTTAGTTATTCCATCTTCTATCATATATAAAATGATACATAAATTTCTTTTTAATTTATATTTATATATATTAATTATATGTTAATTTCTAAATTGCAACCAAACATCGGATTAAATTTATATACCTTAAAATTCATGCCGAATAAGGCCCCATTTGGGAGAGTGCTCCCTACCAAGTATTTTTTATATCCAGAACTCGTATCTTACACCACATTGATGGTATGTATGATTGTAATTACACATTCTATCCCACTAAATAACAAAGATTTATGCATAATTTAACACGAGTTCTACTTAATACCACCAACCAAACACTATATTATCTTGCGCAAAAAATTATGCTAGAATAAATTATTTCAACGATTTACTTTTTGTTTATCGCGTACTTTTTTTGTCTTTCATATAAAAAGAAGTGCGATTAAAAATGAACAAAAGTCTATATATTCATGTTTCGTGTCGAAATATTGAATCCAGTTGAACCCGTAGACCCGTAGAGTGTAATAAGCTACATCTGCCATTGGGTATAATCAAGGGACAAAATAGGCTGTTTAACAGATTAATTTAACTATACACAAATCAAAACACAATATAAAAAAAAAATGTCAAAACCTAAAGCAATTCTAATAACTGATTATCTTTCCCCCAACAATGATTCAAGAAGTGCAGCCTCTTCTTCCTGCAAAATGAGAAATCAATTAGAACATTTAGTAGTTGAAAAAAAAAAAAGGTTACTCCCTCCGTTTCAGTTTTGTTTATTTGGTTTAGACATGGCATGAAGTTTAAGAAAATAATTGAATCATGTGGTCCTAAACTAAAGATATATAGAATGTACCAGTCTTTTAATCTTGTGATCTTGAACATATCAGGTGGAAAGATGAAATTAAAGAATTGCCGAAAAAGGAAAGAGACAATCTTTTTTGAAACGGACCAAAAAGTAAAGTAAAACAAATAAAATGAAACAGAGAGAGTAGTATATGGTATCTAAAGTATAATGTACATACCACTAAGGCATTAAATTCAGTTTCCTCGTCTATGGCGCTGATAATGGCCTGGTCTTCCAAGAGTTCCTGTGGCAGGAAAGTACAGACATTGTAACATAAGATCCTAACTGGAAAATTCAAGCTAAGAGAGAAGTGTACAATCAAGAAACGCAGATTGCACGGGAAATCGCTCAGGTGAAATAACTATGACTGTTGAATTCATATCTCTGTTAAGCATTTTGTTTCATGGCACCTTTCTTCAATAAAACATGTGCCTTATCTAAGATTCATCTACCCTTCAACAAATGTGTTCCGATTTCATAGAGGTTGAGACGCCTTGTCTTGTACCTTCTTTGATCTATCAGAGAAAACCTTAGCAATAATAATCTTATAAATTTTTGCTACTAGACTCAACAAATCTGTGACCATTGATGTTTTCTGCTTCAACCTTACTCGGGGATTGATAGTTACGTTAGAGAGTTAATTCATAGTGAGTTTGTATTGTCGATTTGTCCCCATACAATCACCCTTCATTTACCCAACATTGTTGAAGAAAGTAAGTGTGACTTCATCAGGCTCCAGTGCTTTATCTGCAGAACAGCTTTCAACTATTTCCCAATGTTCCCTTTTGGATATTGTCCTTTACAATCATTCTTTCACCTTTCCTCTCTCTATTGGTTAAATTCTACTCTGCGAGTGGTGGTCTTCACTACCTCTTGTTTGTGCAATTGTTAAATAGAAACTCACTGTTACACTCCCTCCCACCCTCCCCCCATAACCACCATAGCTTCTCTCTTCTCTCCTTAAGAAGTTAGAAAAACAGAATGTCGCCCGTCACAATGCCACCAACATCTTCCCTACACTACTATTGTTTTAACAAAGGTTTTCCTTCAAATCGCAACTGCTTGCTGATAAAAGAACTTTTTGTTGGAGCTAAGGGGGGTCTTTATCATTGTGTGATGAAGCTCAAAATAAGTGCGAACATACAATTAACTCATATATGTATCTGAACTCAGTAAGGAAAAAAAGTTGTAGCAACAAATCACAATTGAAAAGATATAAACAGGAAATGAGGGGAATATCAATGCTTACATCGTCAGCAATCTGCAATAGACCATCTTTGTCCTGCAATAATAAGTTACACAAAGGAATTTTCATAAAATTATAAGACCAGGGTAAAATAAAATGCAAATGATCAAAATTAAAACAAGTGGAAATAACAGAAGGTGAAACCGGAAAAGTATACTGGACATAATAAAAGGTGAATTAGCTTTCAGAATTAGAGATGAATACAGAACTTCTACATACAAATGAGAGATGACTCTTTACCTTCACTGCAACAAAGAGAAGTGGGTCCGAAGGTGTATAAATCATATAGTGAGAACCATCCTGTAGTAAGGAAATCAATATAAAGATACATTAAATGACTTTTTTGGCAACAAACCACTTAAAATGAGGGTCACAAAGACAGCTTTTGAGCTGCTTAGGAATGCATTAAAAATCATGAACAGTGATCATAAGAATCAGAACTGACTTGAAAGAGTGACCCACTTAACATGGTCTTGTAAAAATAGAAAAGATATGTCAGCTGAAATATCATAAGAACCAATAAATTGAGTTGAAAGTCCCACCATTAATTTGAACAGAAGAGTAACTTCAAAAATTTGAAGGTTATCCAATCGGTTAATAGAGGAACAAAACTGAATACAACATATAGCAAAGGGATAAAAATAGGCTTTTACCAGCAATCAAGACAAATAAAAAGGAGCAGTACAGCAGTAGTTGTCCACAAGTTGAAATGCATAAGTTGCACCAAGAGAACACATTATTGTTCAATTATTATCTCATCTTAATAATGATCATTCAATACAATGGACAATTGATAATTTACCATGTGGAAGCATGTAATTTCTATGCCTTCACTTGGCAAGCCATCTACGTCATCACCATCATCTGAAAAGTGCAACAGCATTGAGAATCAATGGTATTCTTTCGATATTTTTCAGAACAAAGATTATGAACTACAAAAGATGCATTACGGACATTAACAAACAAGCTTCATTCTAACATACAATGACAGATCCAGATAAGATACAAAAGAATTGATCAGCTGAAGGTTCAAAACTCATCAATGACTAGAAAACCGAAAATTCATAGGGATTATAATGTTGACGAAGTTATTATAACGTTGTTGCAAACATCTCATCTTGTATAAGAACAACAAAAACACTAATCCTTAGCTAAAAGAAAAGCCAATGAATGAGATCTGAATCTTAATAATCACTTTATGAACTGTTCTTTGAGCTACAGCAACATGTGAATTGTCCATGAGCAGCAACACTCTTTTTATTCCATTTTATCAGATTTTATCTTGTAGAAACATCAGACAGCTTAAGGTTAACATTAGCATATAAATCAGTAAACAGACAACCACTAATAACTGTCATGAGGGCACGTTAAAGTTGCACCAGCAACTAAGAATGACATCTGTGTCAAGTCATGCTTCATCTTCAATCAGAATCTTGCAACTGACTAATGCACAACAAGAGGGCAGTGAATTTTAGGATTGATTTAGCAAGAAGAAGAAAGTATCTAGCATGGATTTATATATATTTTACTCTAATATTTAACACAAAGAAAAGGTCGGAACAGCTTCCGCAATACCACCTCTGGTCCAGTTTAATATTGCTTACAGTTTTGACACACCATTAAGAAAACTATAAGGGTCATTTGACTAAGTTACCCTTCATATCTCTTCAAATTACTCCTTATCTCTCCTAAGTCTTTTTAAATCATTTATTGAAGTAGGGGAAGCTTTGAAAAACAAAATTAAAACATAACGCCTTCTTGGTTTCCTACAACGACACTAATTTTGGACCAAATTTGAAAGGCTAAAACAACATTTAAATTGGACCGGAGGTAGTAACAATATTGATGGCAGTAACACGCAGCTTCATGAAGACAAGAACCTTGCCTGTTCTAAATTCAAATATGTCATCCTCTGTGTAGCAACATCCTCCTCGTGCTGTGTAACAGAATCTGGTACAAAATAGCTAGATGATATCAGAACACATAAAAGAGAAATCAGATTTTGATACATGTAAGGAAGATAACTGAAATTAAAGAACAACCACTTGAAAATCAAAGTTTTTTTTTTTGGATAAGGCAGACACGAAAATCGAAGTTCTAGAGATTATACCCACTGTACACCAGATGCATGTGTATCTTGGCTAGAGCATAGGCTGCAGTGGGTAGGATAGCTTCAACTTCTTCATCGCTTACCTACACAACAGTCATATAAATTGATAAAAATTAGTTATGATATGATTATATAATATGTAATAACTATTTGTGCCCCTTATTCTCTTTTTAATTTCTAACAGGTGCGTGCATTCTGACTTCTTTCACAGATTGGAGCACCAGTAGATTACGGAAATAGCACTAACGGCATTATTTAGTCAAACAAACAAAGAAAGGCATCCAGCTCATGTTACTGTTGGAACAAAGAAAGTATCTGGAGAATTTTGATGTGTGAAGATATGGCCCTTGAGCTTAACTAAACCTCAAAAGCTAGCTCATCAAGGAGGATTGTCCAGGATTATAGAAGGAGACTATAACGCATTTCCCCAACCAATGTGACACTCAACACTCCCCCACACGCTCCAGACTCAACTGAAGCATGGATTATTGGGGGGGGGGGGGGGGGTCAACTTGAGAAACACAACAACATAGATTGAGGGGTCTATGATCATTTGTTAAGAAATGAGATAGACAAACAAGATTCTCTCTAGCATGTTTCCAGTTTCACAAACACAATGGAAAAACAAGTTTAGTTAAGACATACAGCAGACCACCCCTCGACATTTGTGCTCTTTAAGATCTGAACAGGCCTGCAGAGACAAATATATCGATTTAATGTACCACCAGAAAAAGGAAAAGATATCAAATGATAGCTACAAACCTCACTTACATATCAACAGGACAAAGTAGTAGACATTCATCTCCTCGTGTACTTCTAAAAACCCTCCTGATGACACATTCCAGTGGAAAATTGTTGGTAGAATCAACCTGTTGCTGAGTCCTTTAGATAACAGAATTGACAGAGGGAAAAGAGAGAAAAATACAGAAGAAAATACACTAGCACATGAACTAATTACGAAGTGACTGAGGAAGTTGCTCATACAAGTCAAATTTGAGAAGATGATTTTGCACCTACGAAAAGTCATCTTAGGTGGTTGCATACAGTGAAATCCCATTAAGAGGTAACGGACATTGTTATGTATCCACAAAAACGCTTTCAACTTTGGGAGATTAAAAACGAAGCACTGCTAAACATGCATTTTCTCCTCCCTTTGATAAAAAGCTACTAAATCCTGTAAGAAATTGAACCTGAACCTTAGAAGAGATGAGTTGTTTTAAATGTAATACTGTCCTCATCAGAGCACTATGTTAAACCTTAGATAGATTGAAGATGACCCGCCCAAGTCTCTTACTTTTCTTACTTCAAAAGAAAAAATAAAAGGAAGAACGACAAAAAAGAAAGAACTGCCTTTTTGTTCCCTGTCATCAGGTATTCTCCCTCAATGAACTCTTGCATTCCTCATATTGACAGAGCCCCAATGGTATGTACTGCAGCAATTCTGTGTTGAGCTTTCTCCAGATTCAAGGTGTATTATGTTCCTTTTTCAGTATAATTGAAGCCTCTAAGACCACAATGACTTTACTTGATTGTTATCCAGAAATTGCCCTTATCAGGTTAGATCAATTAAATATGTTTTCCTACCCACTTTATGTGGTTAAATTAAAAATTTATCCGAAGTTTCAAATTTCTGACTGGAGTTCCTGCAACATAAAAAGCGATGACTATGGAAAGTATAAACTGATATAACAACGGTCAAAATCCCCAATTTAGGTCGACGGACAGGTTCCACAGTTGAGATTTATTCCTCCCTTTTGGTTTCCAGGTGAAGCAAAAATTGCACAGTGTGCATTTGACATTTCAATGGGTATTAGAACAAAGTCAATATATCAAGTCACCATCCGTCAAGTTTCTCTAAGAGGAGAGTAACTTAAATGTTTCTTTTAGCTGCAATTTCACAAGTTCCTAATGTGCTGCTTTTCTATGAGACTGCAACTAGAAATCACACTTCATTTAGACAAATCTAGTGCAGTATCATACTTTTAGTCTGCTCTAATGTGTTCCTTCTTTTTTTCTAAATTACGTGTAATAACTTACCTGTTGAAAGGCCAGAATGCAAATTCCAGGATCTTAAAATTTATTAGTAAAAGATATGGGGACTAGAACTGAAAAAATATTCCAAATTCTCCATGCTGGCAATTAAGGGGAATTGTCCTTCTTGTAATCTAGATAATAATTTGTCTTTTAGACACCATATTGAATTATTCAATTACTTAGTTGTCTGTACGTGAAATGTTTTGCAGTTAAAAACTGACTTTTGAGGAGGCTTATGTTTATCAGAAAGACCAAGTATCGCATCGGTTAACAGCTAGCAACTGATTATTTCTGAATCTTTTCAATCCCTCATTAATTAATAGTTTCATCAGATTGACAACTGTAGGAAATCATTCCAAAATACGGCCAATTACTTGTCACTCAATTGGCTATGTCAACGGCTTAATTCTTCACGGTCTTGGTCCAATTCCCTAAGGCAGTAAGGTAATGTAAGTAATGCAAACAATCTTCAGAGCCATTCATTCCTTCATTTGCAAGTTTTAAACTTCCCATAATTTGCAATTTCATTCTATCACTTAAGAGTATAAAAGAAGAGAATGCACATACTACTAGCACTCTAGCAGGTTGTTTTACTTTTTTCCCCACAGAACATAAGCATATAAAATCATTTCTACATATTTTGTCCATATCAGATATTGTGTCACGTATTTCGGCCATTTCCAGATATATTTTAAGTTATATACATTGAACCATGTAAATAATTTTTTCCCCATCATTGCAACTCAACATGCTCCAACAAGTTATCCTTCCTCTTTTCCTAGTTACTGACCCATGTTTTATGTCGAATCTAGAACCTAGCTTAAGTGCCCAACTAATCCAGATTCCCACCCTATAGAACCCATTAAAGGGTGGAGGCTCCCTACCAGGAATTTCTCCATTCTTCAAGCTCAAATCCAAGACGTCTCGTTAAGGGTGGAGACTCTCATTCATCCCACCACACCCACCTTAGTGTTAATTACCGGCCCATGTATTTTGTGTAATCATCATATCTAGAACCTACTAGCCCGAGTGTCCGACTAATCCAGATTTCTGCCATATAGAGACACTAAAGAGGCAGAGGCTACCAGGTTTTTTTCCATTCTTCAAGCCATTTAAGGCCATGGAAAGTCATCCAAACCTCCTTTGACGAAAAATTAAATTGTTTATACATGATTAAAATCATTTTTTATGTATATATGATAGATGTCGATCCCCTCCAACTTCTTCTTATGTTTACTTCTTCATATTCTATTCCCCTTAGTGAAAATTCTAGCTCCACCTCTACTTTAAGCTCGAAATGAAGATCTCTAATTAAGGGTGGAGTCGAGGGGTTCATCCAAAACTCCCTCAACACAAAATTACATTGTTTATACATAATTAGAATTAACTTATATATATATATATATATTGAACCCCTCTGACTTCTTCTTATGCTTATTTCTTCATATTTTGAAACCCCTTACTGGAAATTCTGGCTCTGCCGTACTTCAAGCTCAAACCCAAAACCTCTCCTTAAGGATAGAGCAATCTCATCTATTCCACTACACCCCTTGTAATTTAGCTATCGACCCATGTTAATGAACATATCTACCTGAAATTTACTTCTAAGTAACTGACTACCCGTGCATAAAACTTAAACTCCAAATATAGCTTACTATTAACCAAAATTTAGCAGCTCATATCAGTTTTTTAAAAAAAAAAAAAAACTTACGATTGTAGCAATACGCTTATTGGAAGCCATGAGAACTCTACCCTGCTCATCTAAAACAAACCCAGCTGGAGGTTTAGGTAGCGGTAAAGGATGATAACGCTCAGAAGACTGTAACCCTTTTTCTTCAACTTCAACATCGATTTCTCCAACATCGCTTTCAAAATTCGAAATGGGTTTCTTTTTCTTCTTGGTATTATTTGGAGATGTACGTTTCTTCACTGGTCCAGTTTGTTGTTTCGCTGCTGAGCAAGATAATGATGATTTTCTGAGTACATTTTTTCTGTAAATTTTGTCGAAATAGGAAGATGGGTTTGGGAATAGAGGGGTAATTTGGGAATTGAATGATGAAGAAGTTGGGAAAATTGCAGAGAGATTTGAAGAAGAAGAAAAAGCTGAGGAGGAAGCCATTGTTGTTGTTTGCTCTTACAGAGATGATAACACTGGTTCTGATATTTTATTTTTTTCTTTTGTTAGGGTCCTTTGGTGGAAACAATTAATTGCAGGACTAATTATCTTAGAGTAATTATTTTGGAATAACTTACTGCGCATTATGTATATGAATAACTTATTTCATTATTATGCTATAAATGATGAACAAGTTATTATAAACCTAATAATTAAATAAAATATTAAAATTTTATTCAGCGATTATTATTTTATCTCAAGACTTTTTATTTTTATCCAAACGACTCCTTCGAATTTTTGGAAGTTTAAGGGAATTGAGAAAAATGACAAAAATGATTTCTTATTTTGAGGGTAAGTTCAAAACAGTCCCTTTGAGTATGTAATAGTAAATAGTTTTGATCCTTTGAGTTTGAATAACAATAAATAACATACTCAGTATATAGGATTGTTCAAAATTGAATCAAAATCGATAATTTTAATCAAGATTTTTGTATTGATTTAGAGGTTTCGATAACGATTTTAATTCTTTTTATTATTTGGTTATCGATTTTTAACGGTTTAAATTTTTTTTATTAATGGATTAATCGATAACTCGATAGAAAATTATATCTATATCATTTGGTATATATAAAGTCATTGACTTAAGGTTTAGTTTTATACTTTTATTTTTAATTGTCTCAAACTCTCGATTATTCTACAATATGCCAGTGTTTGATTTTGAGCAAGGAGCAATTAATCAAATCATCTGCATAGTTCATTTGATTTGTCATTCTGTTTTTAAGTGATTTTCGATAAAAACTTTATTTGTCAAATCTTAACAGTTAAACCGATAACCGAATCGATAACGATCAATAACCCATAAGCCAATATCCTAATGTAACTATAACGGTTTAGCATGTTTACAAATCAATAATCGATAAGTCGAACTGATAAAGTTCAAAATTGAACAGAATCGATCGATACGCAGCCCTACCAGTATATTCGCACAAGTGGGAGAAATATCTTATCAAGGACAGATCAAGAATCTTTTTGCATCATGTTTAAGGGATTCTTCAGTTTGAACTGAAGAAGCAATGTCCATCGATCAATATCAAGCTGACTACAAACTTTTTCTATTTGTAATCTTATTAGAGCATCTCTACTTCTAATTGGTCATAAACTAGATTAAAATCATTTTCAGCGGTCTAGGAGAACAGGATATTCGTAGAACTTATTTCTATCTTTTCATGTTATGAACTAGGAAAAAATATTTTCGATAGAAGATCGACTAAAAAAAAGTTTCAAAGTGTAAGGATATAAGACAATACAATAACAAGTAAAGCAAATGAAGCAAAAATAGCAATAAATAATGAAGATGAGAAGCTACGTCATTACTAAATGATACTACTAATAAAGCGCAGTGGATAGGAGGTTAGCCCGATGTCACTTCCACAAGCAATGCGACAACACTCGGTTATCTTCTGTTAACTATAGCTTAGAGTTGGCAAGCTATCGTGGTTAAGAATAAGTTAGAGGTGGTTAGAAGTTTGTTACAGGTTGTTAGAAGTAGTTAGAATGTTGTTATAGATTGTTAGAAGTAGTTACATTGTAGAGTGTACAAATACATAAATACATCACACTATACAAGTGTGAGTATATGAGGGTGTAACATTCTAGACTCAATGACATACACATACATTTTCTATTTTTTTTTCTCTCTCTACAACTTTCCCCTTTCTCTCTGCACTCTTCTCCTCTCTTCTTCATCCTCTGTACATTCTGCCCTAATTTCTACAGCTTCTTCTTCTTCTTATTTCTTCTTTTCTTTCTTTTCTCTTCATGTCAAAGCTCCACTAATGGAGTTATCATCTTCTAGATCTCAATAGTCAATCTCTGACGCTTTTTTACCGGCGCATTTATGCACCTCCTTTTTACAAATCTGAACCATCTCAATCTCGCTTCCTTCGTCTTCTCAACTATAGAGACTACTCCCATTTTTTTGTGTGTGGTTTCATTTTTAATCACATCTATTTTTAAAAAATAGATAAATAAAATAAATATTTATTTTTAGTATAGCGACAAATAATGGACGGAGGAAGAATAAAATTATTTTTATTTTCCGTACTACCTCCTTCCAAAGAAAAATAATTTCTAAGAAATAAACCAATCTACGAAGAATAAAGGAAAATCAAAAGGGACAATTTCAAATATATACAATAAACTAATTAGTTTACAACAAATATAACCATGTTTTATTTTACATAAAAAATAATCAAAATTATAGAAAATATATAGTGACCATACAATGAGGCCGTTTGGATTGACTTATAAGCTGTTTTCAGCTTTTTTGAGTGTTTGACTTGCCAACTTAAAGTCATTTTGTGCTTAAAATAAGCTCCAATAAATAGTTGAGTTTATTTGGATGAACTTATTTTAAACAGTTTATAAGTTGAAAATAGCTTATAAGTCAAAAAAAAAAACAGTTGGCCTGCACCTATTTTTTTAAAAAAACTTATAAGCAGTTTTCAACTTATAAGCTGCTTAAAAATAAATCAATCCAAACAGGCTAAATATAGTTGCAAAATTCATGAAAAGTATACACTGACTATACAATATAAATTACTTATATATGAGTTATACACTGAATATATATTATGATACATTCTATACATAAAATATACACTAAATATACATCAAATGACATTTATTTATAATTAAAATGACCGAATGATCATTATCTCAAATCAAAATCCCCTTATCCATACTTTATTGGGTTAAGTAAAAAAAAACCTCATTTTTCTACGACACTGAAATTGCTAAAGAACCTTTTTCATCTTGTATGTCTATTAAACTAATTATATTAGTACATGATTAAATATGTATATTTTGCCTATTATAATTAAATTTTGTACCCAAATAATTCAATGTATTTGAAGTTCAATTTTCTCCTATATAGGTAGAATAGTAATTTCGTACGGTTATAAAGCTTCATATTTCTAGAAACATCCATGGCTCCTTACTAATTTTTCTTTGTATCTTCTCCTAATTTCTACTTTATTGAAGCATGAAGTTAATCTCAACCTCAAGTACACCTCTCAAAAATGTTGATTCTCTTTGTTATAATTCAAGTTTTGATACATCAACAAACTATGAGACCTAATTAGCAGACCTGGTGTCATGATCGGTGTGTGTCACGTACCAAATAGGAATCAATTGTAAAAGCTGTCACCACTTGCTGTGGTTGGTGGAAAAATCAGAAGAGACTACAAACAATGAGACCTGATTGGAGGACCTGATCGACCTAGTCCAACTGTAAAAGCTGTCACCACCAGCTGTGGTTGGTAGGCAGCAGCTGAAGAACAGAGACGTTCAGCCAATCAAAAGGTACTAGGTTGTTTCGTCCATATGCTAAATACTATCTTTGAGACATGAAACAACTTAATTTTCATCATCATTTTTACAAGGCAAAAGAAAAAAGATGTGTGCGCTCAAAAGAAAGAACACTTCGTCAAAGCAGCAGGGGATCTGATCGAGGTACTATTGAAGAATAGTTTTTAGATTGTTGCTTTGTTGTAATGTTGAGTCTAGTGTGCTAAACATTGTAAAATCGGTTCCTATCATAAAGGATTATTAATTACTTCTTTTTGTATTGTCATTGTGACTTCTTTGCTAGAGTTAGCATTGAAGTAGTTAGAAAAGTCTACATTAACCTAGGGGTGGTTGTGTAGTGGGTAATAGTCTTATTGCTTAGTTTTTGAGTCATTGCTAGAGCTAGCCTTGATCGGGGTATTGAAGTCTACGTCAACTAGAGTGAGTTGGGGTAGCAATGGGCAATAGTCATATTGCTTAAGCTCGAAGTCTTATGATAGGATGTTGCAAGCATAGGGGTGAAGATGATTTGTATGTAGTTGCATAGGTTGTAATAGATCACTCTGCTCTTACATCTAGTGAAGATTGGTTGGAAATCCTGTTGGACAGGTCATGGTTGTTTCTCCCTTGAGCAAGGAGTTTTTCCTCGTAAAACTCTTCTCTTGTTCAGTACTTGCATTAGCTGTCCATTTCTTGAGCTTTCTGTTAATTGACTGTGTCAAGGGACCTGGTCCCCTGACTCGTGTGGTGGACACATATATTCTATCACTCTTCATCTTCACAGCAGATTATACTTCAGGTTTGTTCATTTTTTAGTTTTTACCCAGTTCTTTATTCGTTTTTTCCTTCATCTTCTTTTCGATTTTTGCCTTTTGGGGTTCTTCAAAGCTTCAAATGAAAGGTTTCAGCTCCAATTTATTCTACAGCTGTGTACCGGCTTCTCCTTGCTTTCTTTGTTCAATTATCATAGTTTCTTTATTTGAGATTTAGAAAAGTGAAAATCTGAGATGAATATAAATGTTTTTTTTCCATGAAAAATCAAAATTAGAGTACATCATTTTGCTAATTTGTTGTTATTTGGGGGAATTTGATGATGAAGCTTGAGCTTAAAGAAAGATCCCCATCCTATAATATTGTTTTTAGTGTTAATGTAGACTATTTGGAAAGCGGGATATAAAAAGCTAGCAAGGGTGTGATGAAGTTGTCTTAGTCATCATGGGCGGAGCTACGTGGAGCTCATGAGTTCCTCGTCACACTGTATGTATAAGGTCAATTTCTGAATTTATAGTATATATATTAAAATGAACTCCTTAAAATTAAAAATAAGGATGATTCAGTAGCTAAGGTGTTCATTGATTGCCCAGATTACTTGGGTATGAATCCTGATGTCTACAAAAAAAAATCCACCTCTTTGAAAAGGTTCTTTTTGGGTTCAATATAAAGCTTTATTAATCTTGTATTTTCATTATTTTTCTCTCTATGTTATTTTTTTAATTTGTCTTTTTCTTTTTAGGTTCAATATAAAGCTTTATTAATCTTGTTTTTTCATTATTTTTCTCCCTATGTTATTCTTTTTTATTTATCTTTGTTTAAATTTATTAGACACATTTTAAATATTTTTGTCTTTTATTCTTTTTATTTATATTGCTCATTTTATTTCTACATAAGTCTCTTTCCATGTACTAACTTGTAGGAACTCTTTTAAAAAATAATGAATTATTATCAAAGTTGAAATTGAGTTATAAAAATATTATATAAAATAAAGTAAATTAAAATCAATCGAATGAAGAAATTTAAAAATCGTGAATATTCTTTTAACAAAATCTATTTAATTGATTTTTTTTCTTCTTAATTTTATAGTATTTCTTTCTTATTTTTTTTTTCAATTCAATTCTAATAAGATGAAAACTAAACTAAACTTATTTTATTTATTCATCATTTGTCTTTTTTACAAATGACTAACCTAGTAAATTGAATTAAATGAACTAAAAAATCGACGATGTCGTTTATTTATCTTTTGAATATGCATTATAATATTAGTAACTTAATTCGTACACGTTTCTAAAATAATATTGGGGGTTTTTAAAGTAACATATAGTTGAATGAACACCAGTTCAGAATTTTCTTTAAAAACACTTCAAAATAAAGTAGAACACTGCAAAAAAATAAAAAGCACAAGAAATATAAAATTAAAAGATCATGAAGCGGGGTAAAAGTAAGAAAAACCTAAATGAGACATGACAAGGCAAGTTAAATGTAGCGGGTTAAAATTACTATTTTCGTCCGATCTCGCTTCATTTTTCATCTTAAATTTTTATGTGTTTACTTCTTTAGACTTCGAACCTCCTTCAGAGGAATCCTGGATCCGCCACTGTCTGTCATGTTTGCTGGTCATCTTGGTAACTTAATGTTACATTATTATAAGGCCAAATACCTAGATAGCTCTGGAAACTTCACACGTTTTATAGGATAGACATTCAAACTTAGTCAGTGACCAAATAGATACCTAAACTTCAAGGTAGGAGCAAGACTGCGTACACACCACCTTCCTAGAACCTCACTTATGAATCACATTGAATTTGTTATTATTGTTGTTATATTCATTTATTTTACTTTGTTTAAACGTTGACACTGCTTGTAAAAAATTCTGACATAGATTGCCTTAAGTGGTGCACTTGACGTATAGAATGTTGGGAATACATCTTCAAACATCATGCATCATATCATTCTTATTTTCTACAATAATTTTTTTCAACTGGTGGAAGTTACTAATTCCAGGATTGTTAGCATATGGTTTTTTACACAAAATTTTGAGATTTCTTCAAGCACAATTATAATGCCTCTTGTGGCGTGTTCAATGGGATGTTTAGTTATACACATTGGCATTGCTTATGGCTTGGTTCATTGGACAAATCTTGGTTAGTTTTGTTGTGTGTTTAGATTTGGTTGCTAACCAAAGTAGTGTTTTTTTTTTTCAGCAGCAATGACATCCTGATGAAGACAAAAACAAAATAAATGCCACAGAAATAGGTAGAGGTGGAGAATTAGGAACATTAGAGTATTAGATACATTTTTTGGTTAATACTCACTTCGTTTTGTTAATTCTTCTTTTTAATATTGTAGTTTACAGTTACCTCCTTTTAGTAGTTTATTTCTTGCAATGCATTTAGCTTAAAACCATAACTCAAAGTTTATGATGTGTTGTAGGGAGAGTTTTCTACAAAAAGGTGTATGATGTTGATGGTGGTACATCAGTACATGGGAGGGATGTAAGTTCCAGGTTCTATTTTCATGTACTTCATTGATTTCTAAAATAGCCCAGTAAATTTTTCAGCTTCGTTCGTTCTTTAATCTTTACCTTGCTACTGGTCAATTGTTATGAGGCTTCCGGTGAATATTTCATGTGGAAAGAGATGAACTCTTGGTTGCAAATTTTGCACCAGTTAATATGATTCGAAACTCCTATTTTCTAAATCCGTTCTTCTGCTCTCCCAAAATCCTCACTGTTAGCTGTAGGCATAATTCAAAACACCTAAAACCCATATTGTTAGCCATGAGCACCGATCAACACTCCCTCCTCTTTATCTGAAGTCGTGGTTGTTGGAGACTTAGTGTCTAAAAATTTGACTGTATACAAGAAATGTTTTGGAAAAATCTGGGGATGATTCAATTGAAGCAGAAGGAGTAATTCTTTTTTGAAAGGATAAATAAGTTGGTAAAATTCCAAAAAAGATCTTAAAGTTGAATTAATAAAATTATACTTCTTATTTATGATTTTTTATGAGGCGTAAAAAGTGGACAACTAATATAAGACGATGGACGGAGTAGTGCATACATAGATGTAGATGGCGTGTCTCTCAATCCCGGCATAAGCGCCAGTGGCCCTGTGTGTGCAAGAGAGAGACTGACAGAGACAGAGACAAACAAAAGAGAGAAAGAGAAGGGGACTGTATCTATATGTATCTATCTATACTCTCTCTTTCTATACAAAAAACAGCACATATATCCCACCAAAATCCACTTTCCATTTTTCCACTACAATTTGGTCACTCCTCTCTGCTTCTTCTGCATTTCATCTGTCTCTGTGTGTGTTTTTGGATTTGTTTATATTTCCATTCCAAAATCAGGTGATTTTTTAACTTGGGGTTTCTTGTATTGTTAAGTTCTTGAGATGCAATTAAAAAAAAACCATTTGAAATCAAGAAAAATAAGGTTTGCCCATATGTACATTGTTTCAAGAATGGGAAAAAATGGACCAACCTTTTTTTTTGGGTCATTGTTAACACTCTATTTGTAATGTAATATTCATTTTGTTGTTTTATGACTTTCTATGTAGCATTTCATTTTGTACTGAAAGTTTATAATTTTATATAATTTGTGAAAAAAAGAGAGTAAATGTAGCCGTACAAGTATCCTCCAGTACAAAATTTATGCTCTAAAATGTGTGTATTTTCTTTGAGGGTTAGACATCTATGTAGCTTGGGCTTTAGTGGGAACAATAACCTGTTAATGGACTCTTAGGTAGTAGAGGCGGATCTAGAATTTAAACTTTAACTTGTTGATATTTTTAAAATTTAGTGATTTTTTCGCATGTTATCTATGCTCCGTGTCGAAAATACTGGGTTCAGTTTAACCTGTTAAGTGGAGTGAGCAACCATTTGTTGTAAGTTTATCTCCAAAACTTTAGCATTTTGACTGCTGGCATTTAATTTTTGAATCTTCTGTCCAGGAAAATCCATACTGGTCAATGAATATGAGTTACTATAAATATGAGCACTCCGATTAGAGAGTACTTCTTATCATTCTTATGAGACTGTCAACAACCATGTATCAAGGCCGAATTTCTCAGAGAGGCCTTGGGAGTATGCTGTACCTATGAATGTTGATGAAGCTGTATCGACTGATGTAATATACGAGGAAAATACAGTCCCCAGTGAGGATGCTGGCACGGAGGAATGTGAGTCTGAATCTTTAGCACTTTGTATGTGAATTTAGTTTTTTCTTTCCTTACTGGTGCAGGAGATTCTAATGCCCAATTTGCCTTTAATTTAGTTTTAGCCTCTGAACTAAAAATTGTTATAGTTTTTACCTCTATATTTAGGCATTGCTTCATTATACTTTTTCTCCTTGCTGTTTGTGAGATAGGACCATGAATTTGCTTTACTGGTCAAATTTACTAAATTCCCCTTCTTTTTACCGTGAATGATCTATCATAGACCCTTGCTTTTTGGTTAAGTTCCTTTATTTCGTAGAAACGCTTCTGTTTTATGTGTAATTTAAATAGTTATAACATACTGCTAGTTTACAGAATGTAACATATATTTCACATTTCATCAGATGTTCTATCCAATCAAGATGATTCTAACAACCAGGTAAATTACTTGTTTCCATTAAAATAGTTTGTTTCATCTTTTAATGCCTTTTTACCAACTTTTTGGCTTTTGATAACTTGATCATGTTTTTCTTGTTCTTTTGTTGTCGGAAATATGCCCATTCTATTAGCTTGTTGTCAATTCCTCATTACCTATCTTTAGTTCTCTGGAGTGCAGGATAAAATGATTGTTTAGAGAAGAAGATGTTGTTCTGCTAATTTAATGATGTCCTGTACGCACACTAATTGCACTGAACACTTAGTCGCAAACATGAAGTTATGTTGTTGTGCATTGCCCTGCATTTACCAACACATGTTCACCACATCAACCAGAAAGATTGAGGCAATGTTTGTCATCATAAAATATCAGTCTTTGACCTTTTGCTTTGCTCACCCTTCTTCTTGAACCTTGAGAATATAATGGAAGATTCACTAGAAAACCAATATATGAATCTACTTTTTCACCTACTCTGCTAATGAACCATCTCACTAATTTCTATTGGCGTCTTAAACAGTTTAAATCCTAATAACCATGATTCACTTGTTCTTCAAATGTTTTCAGTGTAATAGTCGTCATAGTCTTGAATCAGCTGATGAGTGGCTACATTAACTTGCTATTGACTTGTAGCATGCTAATTTCACCTTTCTTACCTTTTGTTAATATGTGAAGGATATTTTGAAAGATGATAATCGCAAAGAAAGATTTTTTTTACGTAATTTTGTGTGGATTCATTATGAAATGACTAGCTTTATGTAGGCAATGGCAATTAATCGGAAATTTTTTGTTAGTTATATTTATATCATTTACTTTCTACGAGTTTTTAAAGCCTTATCAAAGATCACTGGAAGGAAATATAGAGAACTTGTAGTACTTATTTTGTTGTCGTTATTGTTCTTTCCTCTGTCTGTTGTGCAATGTTCTCTATTTCGCGTTATTTCATTGTTGTAATTACTGCTCTCATATCTGTATCCCCCATTTTCAAACTGTTTGAAAATGTTTTTTTAAGCCGAGGGTATATCAGAAACTAACTCTGTCTCTATGAGGCAAAGGTAAGGTTTGCGTAGACTCTACCCTCCCCAAACCCTACTTGTAGGATAAATTGATGTTGTTGTACTTTTTATTTTGTATAATATAATGTTGACGAGGTCAGTGAAGATTCATATAGCTTATCCCAACTTGTTTGAAACTGAAACGTAGTTGTTGTATTTATGCAATATATGTAGTATGACTTTGAAATTGTTTTATGTTATGTTTGTGTGTTTCAGGCGAAGGGCGTTGCAGAGGAATGTGCAAGAAGCATAGACACCGGATGATGAGCAAGAGAAGATGCTGAGGAATCTGGAGAAGACGGAGACTAAGTTTATGAGATTGCAGAGGCATAAAGTTGGAATTGGTGACTTTGAACTGTTGACAGTCATTGGAAAAGGCGCATTCGGGGAGGTACAATATCTCTTTTTACTCTTATTTCATTGAATTGGTTTTTCATCATAATACAACATAAAGAAATAAGGAAAGCAGTGAAGAGAAATAAATTTGACTTCCCCGTGCTCTAATTAAGAGAGACGGCCAAGATAAGCAGCTTTACAACAAAAACATTGGTGAGAAAGTGCTCAATTGTCACTCATAAATAAAAAAGAAAAAAAACTAGAAGGAGGTGATGAAATAGTAGTAGTAGTAGTTGGGGATTTCATTCACAAACAAGAGGCTTTACTGCAGGTACTCTAAGGCAACTGAGACTGCCACCTTGAATGACAGAGCATTCAGGTTGAGGCCTTTGCATTTGCCTTCCTGGAATACAGTTCAATGAGAAATCAATACCCACATTTCTCAAGGGAAGTTTGTCACAATCTTGGCTCAACTCAGAGAAGAAATTGTAAGCAAGAGTCAAATTCACAAGGTTTCTTAGTGAACAAACCAAGTCTGGTAAATCCCCAGACAACTTGTTATGTCCTAAGTTGAGAACTTCAATGCCACTCAAGCAAGAAATGGTATCAGGCAAATGCCCCATTAGTGAATTGAAACTCACATCCAGAACTTGCAAATCTGTCCACAATCCCACAGAGTCTGGTATACAGCCATTTAGCTGGTTGTTTAAGAACAAAATCTCCTTAATTCTGGGACTCATGTACCCCATGCTCCCACTCAACTTATTATTAGCAAAACGGAAAAGGGTCTAAAATGCCTCGAACTATTGGAAATGGACAAAAATGCCTCTCATCCATCTATTGGGTCTAAAATGTCCTTGACATCCACCTTTAGGTTCAAAAATGACTTTTTCTTTAACAAAAAAGGGCATTTTAGGCCCAATAGATGGATGAAGGACATTTTTGTACTATTTTCAATAGTTTGAGGGCATTTTAGGCCCTTTTCCGTAATTAAAATTCTGTTAAATAAATTTTAATTTATAATTAAATTGTAACCAATAGATAGCCACCACGTGTTTAAAAAAATTATTTAATTAAATTTTTGTTAAATAAATTTTGATTTATAATTAATTTTAAATAATTAAATTGTAACCAATAGATGACCACCACGTATTTAAAAAAATTATTCAAATTAATTAATTAAAATTCTATTAAATAAATTTTGCTTTATAATTAATTTTAAATAATTAAATTGTAACTAATAGAT